>NC_089695.1:3252445-3555475 GCF_031753505.1 Anomalospiza imberbis
TCTCTGCAAATCCCTGACAGGAGGGGTGGAGCTGGGGGGGGGTTGGGGGTTGGTCTCTTCTCCCAGGTAACAGGCGGCCTCAAGGTGTGCCATGGGAGGTTTAAATTGGATATTGGTGAAAATTTCTTCACTGAAAGGAAGGTCAGGCATTGAAACAGGCTGCTCAGGACAGTGGTGGAGGCATCATCCTAGGAAACGTTTAAAAAATGCATGGGTGTGGCACCTGGGAACGTGGTTCAGTGGTGAACACGGTGGTGCTGGGTTAAGGGTTGAACTTGATGATCTTAGAGCTCTTTTTCAACCATAGCAATTCTGTGGTTCTTCTCATGGTGGGACTGCCCATGCACCATGTTCTAGGACAAGCAGGACAGAAGAGGCCAGGAGCCCTGCCTGGGGCTCCTTGCCCATCCTAAAGCTGCTGCTCAGACCTCTGTGAGCTGGACCCAGGAGGTTTGTGCACAGGGGCTGTGCCCTGCTGACCACTATTGCCAGCCTGTGAGCTGTTTCCCCAGATGCTCCTTTGGCCCAAGCCCTGGGCCACGGGCTGTGTGTGCCCCACACTGTGTTGTGGCCAAAGCAGCCCTTCCCAGCCCAACATCCTGCATGTGCTTTGGAGAGCTGCCAGGCCAGCAAACCCACACTGGCCATGGCCATCCCACACTCAGCAGCTGAGTCTGTTGGTAAAAGGTGCAGGATGCTTCAGAGAGGAGCTGGAGAAGGAGAAGTAGGAGGGGAGAGGCCATGCCAGGCAGGTGGCTGTGGTGTCTCAGTGCATGAGGGCTGCCCTTCCCTGCCACTGACCCTTCTGTACCTCGGTGCTGCAGTGTGAGCTCCTTGGGGCTGTTGGCAGAACTGTGGCTGCTGCTTTGGCTTTGCATCCCTCTCAGTGGAGATCAGAGTCCTTGGAGAAGCCTTCAGAGTCTCATCAGTGTCACTCTGCTGGTAGCTGAGACAGCTCTGTGCTTCAGGGCGAGACGTGCTCAAAGGCGAAAATACCCTGGAGCAACCTGGGGAACAGAAGCCACCATCAGCTGGAGCTGTACAGTGTCGGGTGACCTTTTCTCTCCCTTGAGCAGTCTTGCTCCGAGGGAAGTGGAGGACCCTTGATGCTGAGATGCTGCACTGAGGCACCCAGCAGTTTGTTCTGTGTGTCAGAAGCTGCCTGCAGCGTGCGCGGGTGTTTATGGCAGGGAAATGAGGCAGCTTTGCCACAACCTGTTCCCAAACCTTTTCTAGTTCCACCTGGCTGCTTACCCAGCCGGCAGAGGCAAGGGAACCGTGCCTCCTGCCCATGGATGCGGGGATATTTCCCTCCCCTCCCCCTGCAATCAGATGCTTGCAGAGCAGAGCTTGCACTCCATCAGACGTGGGTGTCTATAAAAAGCCTCCCTGGGGTTGCGATTGGGTGGGTTGGCTGTGCCACGTGGGTTCTCGTAAGGCCTGTGTTGCTGAGCAAGTGCCATTCCACTTATTTTTGGCATTAATAGTCTTTAGTTAATACATAAATTCAGCTTAAATTCTGGATGGAAAATAAATCCCAAGTGGAGGCTCTGCTAATAAGACGACAGACGCTTCGGGGAGCCTGGGACGCCTGTCAGCGGAGCGGCCGAGGCTGTGAGATCCGAGAGCAGCAACACCAGGGCCTGAAAAGTTACCACCAGTTGTCTGACTGAATTACACAAGGATTAGGCAGGTGCCTGAGGTGAACTCTAGCTTTAACTGCTGGAGCTGAACTCATTGCAGCAAATGCCCTGGTGAGATTCCCCCATCCCACCTGGCATGTGGAGGGAAGGGAGTCAAAGCCTCAGTTTAGGTCTGAGCACTGCAGAACATCCTCATCTCTGCAGTCTCCTGACAGGCAGACCTAGCCTGAGGTCCTCTGCTCTGCTTCACTCTTGCTGATCCCCTGTCAGTCCTCTCAGGCTTCCCCACATGCTGGTGCATCCCAGGGGACCTTCAGCCCAGATCTGTGAGTGTTGAGGGCTGCATCCCAATGGCTGTGTCCTTCCAGAGTCATACATCCCTGTGAGGACCTGGCAGGGAAAACCATGGCCAAGCCATGCAGAGTGTGGGACCTCGGAGCTCTGACCTTGGGCTTTGCTCCATGGCTTGGTGCTGTCACCTGAAGGAGGGTCTGGAGGTGCCAGCAGGCTGTGCCAGGGTTTTGTGGCATTGTGCTCCCCAGGGCTGTGCCATGGGGCTCTGCAAGTGTGGCAGAATGGAGGGTCCCAAGCCTGAATTCGCCATGCCCACGATGGTTTTGAGGGTCGAGGCTGGAGCTGACTTGTGTCCCTGCCCCAGCAGGCCCCGCACAGCAGCACCAGTACCTGGTGCCTTGCTCACCCTCGTGCTGCCCACCACACCTACACAGGGGGCTGCTGATGGCTCTGCAGCCCAGAGGGGGAACAAACCCCTCCTCATGTCCTTCCCATGACCATGCTGGAGCTGTTTTGTGCCTGTGTGTCAGACTGATATGCCAAGAGGGATGTGCTCACTCCCATCTCCAGCTGCCTCCTGAGCTCCTCCCCACATTTATCTGACTGCTGTGAGATGAAATCCAGAATACTTTCCATGCTTTTTGAGAAATGCCCTTGTGAAGGAGCAGCTTTCCAGGAACTTTCCCAGGGGGGTGCTGCACTGATGGTCTGCCAGCCTGTCCCACTCCAGCCCTTCCCTGCCCTGTCCCTTCCCTTGGAGTTGGGGTGCAGGGTGTACGCCACTCTTAAGGAGAGGTGTCCAGGTGACTGGGCCACAACCACAAACCCCATGGCTAAGGGTGGCTTGCCAGGTCCTGACAGGGTCCTCATTGTGTTTCCATGAATTTCAACACTTACCAGAGCTAAAAAGGGAGGTTATCCAGCATTTAGAAGAACACCAGTTTGTCCCAGTCTCTCCTTCCTTACCTTGTGCGTGAGGTCAGCCCCTACATGTGCAACACTTTAACCCCTTGCAAGGAAGCAAAGAGTTTAAAGAAATTTTTAAGCCTCAGATCTGGGGAGCTTCAGGTTTCAGTTGCAGTCAGGACTGATGTTTCAGCACTGGCCTCATAAAGTGGGGAGAGTCAGAGGGAATTCCTTTCCCCATGTTCCTTCCTGTGGATTTCCATCTCTTTCATCAGCAGTTTCCATCCGAAGGAGTGACAAGCGATACCTCAGTTGTTTTGTTTTTAGGGACAAGGGTTTGCAGCCACATAGTTTTCCCATATTTTTGGTTCAGGGGAGGTGGGGCTCATTTCAAAGCCTGTGTGTTGCAGCTGGGAAAGCCCTGGCTGGTGGGACTGGTGGTTACCCCTGATTCACAACACGAGGGGGTGAAGTCCCAGCTGCAGCCTCTGGGCAAGGTGTAACAACTGGGAGGCTCTGTGCAGAGCTGTAGGTGGATGCAGTTCTTCCTCTCCTCTCTTCCCCCACATCTGTGTTCCCATCTGGGACCTGCCTTGGGGACGCATCACGCTGCAGTAGAAGCTGCAGCATGAGATGATGCGGGGGCGGCCCTGGGATGCTCCTCTCTGGGAGCAGGGGCCTCAGGGAAGTAAGTGTGTGTGTGTGTGTGTGTCCCTGTGCTTGTGCCAGAGGCTTCCTTTGGAGCCAGAAATGATCAATGCTGGAGGCTGGGGGGGTGGGAGGGAGGAATCCCAGCATTTTCCTACCCAGTAGCCAGCAAGTAGACTCTTAGGATTGGCCGTTGCTAGGCACAGGGTTGGCCAATGAGTGCAGAGTGGTCCAGGCACCGGCCGGGACATCCTGGCTGGGACTGGTGCCTGTGTCCCGAGAGGACAAACCGTGGCAAGGGACAGCAATGCACAGGAGGGAGCATTTGGCATGCAGAGTGAGTCCAGGCTGAGCAGAGCTGCGGGGTTTTGTGCCTTGGTTCCTTGCCCCTCAGCCACTCCCTTCCCTGCTGCCCTTCTGGCCCCTTTTAATCCGAATCCCTCCATCACCACCCTGTGTATCCCGTGCCCTTGGGAAGGTGAGTGTCCTCCCCACCCCTCTGTTCTGCCCCAGAGAGAGCTGACAGCAAGGTGGCTCTCACCTCGAAAAGCCCAACAACCACTCTCTCAATAAACCAGCACTGAATAAGGCAGGATAAAGAGAGTACCTAGTGAGTAAATAAAACATCCCTCCAGATAGTGGGCACATGCATTTGTGCAGCATCAGACAGACTCTGGGCAGATTTCTCCCATGTCTCAGAGCAGATCCAAGCCAGGGAGGGATCTCCCTTTTGGTCATTCATTATATAATTTCCTTCCAAGAAAACAGCTGTCAAGGGTGTTCTCACAAGGACTCCTTGCTGCACTGTTAAAAACAGGCAGGGCCACACAGGTGGTTCATGTGCTGTGCTTGAGTGGGAGTTGCCATGGGCTGCAATATCCTGCTGAGCTTTTCCTATGGGCAAGGGATGTGTGTGGCACAGCCCAGCCTGGAATGTGCTCAGTATGTCCAGCACAGCCCAGCACAGGGCATGGGTGTACTCAGCTCGTAGGTGCACCGTAACTCCTCAAGGAACAGTGGTCTCCTGCTCAGCATCAATGCACTCCAGTGGCTGAAGCACTCCTGAAGTGTGGGATGCCTTCTGACAAATGCTGCAGAGGAATTTTGGACAAGGGCATGGAGTGGCAGGACAAAGGGGAATGGCAATTGGGATGGAGTAGAAGACAAGCAAAGGATGGGAAAACAGCTGACAACTTTGGGAGAGAGCAGTCTGTGGCAGCCCCACTCCCAGCTTATGATGGGTTTGGATTAGCCATGGAATCAGGGCAGGGGATGTGGGGAGACGCTTGTGCACAGGCAGGGCCAGCCAGTCCTGCTCTGCCTTGGCTCTGTCACTGTCCCTGCTCCGTGGGGCTGCACTAATCCCCGCCAGGAAAAGCAGGGAGGGAGCTGTGCTTTGATGGAGACAAGGAACGGTTTAGAGGGAATTAGAAGGGATTTATGTTGGTGGAAGAAAACACAGTAAGCGTGGCTGGCCTGGCCTGGGTTGGGGCACTGGGCTGTGCAGGGGGCTGGCCCTGAGGAGTTGCTGTGATAGCAACGGGGCTGCTCACCAGAGTTCTCCTTAAAGCCACCCTTCCCAGAGGTGTACGACTGCACATGAATCTTAATTACCTTGTAGAAGTTTTATGGTGACTGGAAGAAGCCTGAAAGGATGAACAAGCAAAGCTCATCCCATCTGGAGATGAGTGAAAATGTCCCAGCATTTATTAGCATCTTTTCTGCGTGCTTGAAATTCACCTCCCAGCTTTAGGTTGTCCATCTCTCAGTTCTGCACTGTTTTGAGCTAGCTACAAGAAGAACCCAAAAATGTCTGTTTGCAGGTCTCACTGAAGGTTTCTCAGTTAAAGCTTGGTTCCAGTTAGACCATGGAATGGGTGCTTTGGGTACCAATTCACCGTTGGCAGCTCACAGTCCATTGTCCCAAGGCTCTCCCGTGCAGCATTGTCCCTCCTGGCTGGCAGCTGGCTCTGCTGCATGTGATGAGGCAGGATGTGGGATGGACAGGCTGCAATCCACCGTTCTTGGAGCCTCCAGGGGCTCACAAGCCTCGTCTGTTCCTCTTGACCTGCCTGGGCAGGAGGCAGAGGTGGTGCTGCTCCCGAGCGCTCCGGTTGCTGATGGTTGTGGAAACCATCCTGCTGGCCCGGCAGGTCCTGGCTCTCACCCCCAGATGTGTCTCTGCACCAGCAGCTGGGCCGAGTTGTTGGAGCAGTTTCGCTTCACAGCTCCGAGAACGCCAGGACGTGGCAGTGTCTGGAAAAACACAGGCAGGCTGCTCCGAGGGATGCAGGGAGCCGGCGGGAGGCTGACAGCGTCTCAGCTGCCCTCGGCCTGCTGCAGGCACCGCTGCCACCTTCCAGGGCAGAGAACCCCCCGCCTGGCAGGGAGACGTGTCTGAGCTCCCCGTGGTGTCTGGCACGACTTGCTCACTCAGAAATCACAGGCTTGGTTGGTCCTGGCAGGCAGGGATTTGGGATGCAGCTGGACTGTTTTTTAGTTTTTTTTTTTTTTTAAGGTTGGGATTAAATGTATGAGATGGTATTTTTTGTTGTGATTTAGATGTTTATTAGTTTTTATTTATGTTACAGTTTTATAAACTGTGAGTTCTATAGTATTTTATTCTAATAAACTAAAAATGCAGTTGTGTTTTTTATAAGGTTTTTTAAGGATAAATTGTTTAATTAGGAAATGATACTTAAATTATTTTTATTTTTAACTTAATAATTAACTATTTGTGGTTTGTAAGTGGTCTGGGCTTGCACCCCAGTTTTGTGGTGCAAGGGCAGAGTCTGGGGGTGCCCTGTGTCCCAGCTGCTGGTCAGTGCTGCACTGCAGAGTTTTCCTCATGCACTGAAAGGGATAGAGAGGGGAAGGGCAGGAACCTGCCATCAGGGGCAAAATCTGCTGTCCCCAGGGGCGTCTGCAGTGAAAGCTCTGACAAGGTGCTTGGAGGTGGCCCTGTGTTCTGCTGTGAGCACGAGGAATGCCCCTGCTCTGCTTCCTGCTGCTCTTCAGGCAGCAGCTTTGGGAAGAGATGGCAGGACAGGAAGGAAGAGAATAAGGGACAGCACATGTGAGGAAGCAGCAGAGAGAGGGGTGCAGGAAAGCTGGTGGAGATGTGGTGGGGAGGACATGGGAACCCAGTGATTACTTTCGTCATGAGAATGATTTCCCCTGATTCTGCAGAAGGGTCAGCCAGGCAGCTGGAATCCTGGCATGGCTCCCCTCAAGGTCATGAAGCCAAGGCTCCTTTGGAGGAAGTGCAGTCCTGGGATGCTGCTGGGCATAATATTTGGCTGAGCCCAAATGCAGAGGGGCCTCTGCTTCCCTGGGCAGCCTCCTTTGAACACTTGTGTCCAGCACAGAGCCTCTGACAGAGCTCCAAGGTGACAGAGTGATTTGTCAGTGGCCCTGTCAGATGCTGAGGCCTTGTTCCACTGAGAAAGGATTTTAGGCTGTGACATGCACTCAGATTCTCATTTAGCTGCCAGCTCCAGCTGGCTGTTGTTTTCCTGCTGTTGGAGAATGGGGTGAGGGATGGACTGACCTGTGTTTTATTGGATCTACCGAATTTTTTAATGATTTATTTGCTGGAGAGAAAACAAACTGGGGCAGGAATTGGGCTGCTCAGATAGACACTTCTCATTTTTATTGCAGACTGGGCTTGCTGGGGTTCCTTATGCTCCAGGATGATGGGGAAAACTTGGCTCTCCTGTCCCACTGGCTGCTGTGTATATCTTGCTGTGGCTTATCTCAAAATTCCTCAGCTGCATTGCTGTGGGATTGCTCTCTGGCACAGAGACCAACACACAGCTGTGGAACAGGACCATTGAAACAGGGCTACCTGCAGAGAAGGGTTCTTAGTCCTGTCAGCTTGTGAACTGTGACCAGGAGTTCTTTCAGCCCAGATGAAACAGTGTCAAGGCATCTGCAACACTGTGAGAGTGCAGCTGCTCCTATTCCCATGCAGTTCAATTTACTGGTGTTGCTGTGCCTTGGTGTCTGGCGTTCGGGATCACAGCTAAGAGCAGCAGCAAGACTGCCCTGGGAGATGATGGGCACTGGCAGAGAGCAACAGCTTCTCCCAGCGCAGTCTTCTGGGCTTCCCTTCTGTGGGAAGGCTGTGGAAGCCCCAGACTGGGTCTTCCCTCTGCCCTCATGCCACAGGGCTGCAGGAGGGAGGGAAGCTGTGGCAGATCAAGGTGCATGGAAGTGTTTTCATGGAAAGGCTTCTCTATGGTGAGGACTTCAGAGTCCTTCCCTTCCACAGGGTCTGATGGAGGAAAAGCATCCCTGGGAGGGACCAAATTCTGCCAACAGGCTCCACAGGAGTGGTTTGCTGTGGCCAAGACAGAGCAGGAGCCTAAAGCTGACTTTGGGGGTGCTACTAGCTGTGCCCAAGGAGGAGCTGGATCTCCATCACATTCAACATGCTCTGAGGAGCTCACAGCTGGAACACACTGTCCTAGAAAACAGCGCACGTTAGTCCCAGAGTCTCCAAGGCTTTGCTCCCATGTAGTGACATCCAGTCACAGTAAAGTGGGACAGGAGAGACCTGGTGACAGCTCTGACGTGGTGCCAGCTCGGCTGGGAGGAAATGATGGGTCTGCCAGCTCCTGTTTGCTTGCTGGTCTGAGCCTGACGTAGGTTTTCCCAATGGAAAAGTCCCCATGGACTTGGAAAAACATGGAGGGGAAACTAAGGTAGAGAGAATGAAGGCCAAGCTCTCAAGCTCGGCCAAATGGTTTATTTTTCTATGCTTAAAAATTTTTCAGATCCTAGTTGAGGACCATTTAAGTGATTAGTGTCACTGTGTCTTAATTAAGGTTAAATAGGCTGTGACTGTTGCTAATGGTGGGCCATGGTGGTCTTCTAAAGTGACCTGTATCACCTCTAACCTGCTTGGGTGGGGCCACCTTGCTGTGGAGGAATAATCTGTCTGAGATGGGATGTTCAGCTGTCACACAACTGCCACTTGGTGTGGGAGGGGACTCTTGGATTAAAACCATACCTGGCAATAATGACACACTGCTTTGCACTTGGTTGGAGCAGCCCAGGGGTTGTGGTGAAGATGGGGGCAGTTGTCCTTGCTATTAACCCACCCCACGGTACTCCCTACTCCCTTGGGAACAAATCTCTCTTCCATGTCCTGCTCTTGTTCTGCAGACCAAAACCACCAGGATGCCTTTCAGCTGGGGTAAAACTATACATCCCTAACACTCTTTATCATTAAACTGTTGGAGTTTTATGAATGTGTGGGAAATTGAAGCAGCCCTTCTGCTATTTTGACAGGAGTCCGTGCACAGTACTGTTCATTCCATCACTTTTAGCCCAGCTCTGCTTTGGCAGTGCTGACACCAAGAATCCAGTGCTGGATTTTTGGTTTGCCACAGGAAAGGGCTGGGCGCAGAACACACAGCTGCCTGCTCTGCGGTCATGCCAGTGCAGACCCCATAAATCTATATATTTTAATTATCATAAACAATGCCTTCAGGGAACACTGCTGACACTTTTCCTTCTAAAACTACACTTTCCGCTTTTTGTGTGGTTCCAAGGAATTTCCCATGGGATTTTCCAGGGGAGGGAAAGCCAATGATGGGCAACTAATGTGTTGTCAAGAGCTTGCTGCATTGTCCGGCTGATTTCCCATTCCCCTGCTGTACAAAGTGGCCTTTGCTTGTCTTGATCGTCAGAGATATCCCATGCAGGGATGCCGATGAGTGTCTTGGTAAAAGACAGTGCTCAAATAAGTTGTAACAACAGAGGGTCTGGAGGCCTGAGAGGGCCCTGCCACAGCAGAGCAGTGCTGCAGCCCTCCTGATCCTCACTTTCACCCAGATACATGGAGGCTCCTTAGGCTCTAAGCTGCTACAAGATGAGGAACCCAGCTCAAAGCCAACTGTATCCTCTTACACAAACACCAGTGCTGGGAATTGCAAGGGATCATGGAGGATTGAGAGTGGCCAACTGAGGGAAGCAATGAGCTGGGACAGGGACTTGCAGGGACAAGGGGTTGGAGGGACCTGGAAAGGCAGCATCTGTTGCAAGGGATCTCCCTGGATGCAGTGCTGTGAGATTTTGGATGGAATTCAAGAACGGCATGCGTGGAAGTGTTGAAAAGGCATGTGGATGTGGCATTTGGAAATATGGTTTAGTGGTGAACAGAGTGGTGCTGGGTTATCAGTTAGACTTGATGATCTTAGAGGTGTTTTGTAATCTTAATGGTTCTAGGATTCTATCTCCTAGCAGGCAAGACACTTCTCCTAAATTCAAGCTCAGTGGGGAAATAATCTGCAAAATAGGTGTCAAAAGGGATCTGAAGGGCTCCAATCCAGCCTCCCATCAATAGGTGCCTGGTGCAAGGTGCAGTATCAGCTGTATCTCAGGAGAAATTAATTTGAAAACATTCACATCACTGGCCACAGTTGTAGGGTTTGTGCAAAGCCATTTGTACAGCCTAAGGATTTGGTCTGATAAGTCAGGGGAGACTTTGAGCATGGAGTAATAGCAAGTTGTGACCTGGGTGAAGCATTTTCCTGGGCTCTGGGATCAGGTGGAAGCTGCCGGGTAGGCTGGAAATGTCTTGAGGTGTAGGGTGGTGATGGTGCTGTTGCCTCAGACACCCTTCTCTTCCGTGCTGGGATTGAAGAAGGTTTGGATATAGGCTTGTCTGGGGCCCACATGCCTCATTTCTGCACATCACAGCAACTTTAACACCCAAGCTGGGGCAAGGCTGCAGGACCCCTGCCCAGCCCATGTGGGAAGGCAAACTGCTTAGCTCCAGCTCCAGACAGGAGGTAAATCCAGGGCCTTAGCAGACTTACACCCTTCAGAGGCACAATCCCTCACCAGTGCCTCTTCTGGGGCATCTGCCGAGTCTTTCAGAGTTCTTGAAGAAGTTGGATCAAAAGGTCTCAGCTCTCTGGAAATGCTTGGACTGACCCTGGTGTCATGTTCCAGCCCTGTCCTGGTGGATGGGCTCCATCCACCCTCTTTTCCCCTCCCTGCTGGCACTGCCCCCGGCCAGTGTTCCCCTGCTCCGGCTGCTCAGGCAGTGCTCGGGCTGGACGTGGCAGCCAGCCCTGCCCTTTGCCGGGCTGGAGTTGCCAGACACGGAGCAGATGGTTCCATCCGCACCCAGACAAGGCTCCGTCTCCGGGGCTGACATGGGAGACAGGAGGGATGTGTGAACAGCTCCACGTCCCCTCTGCTGCTGCCTGCCTCCCCACCACTGTGCTGAGGCCACTTAGGACTTCTGAGGGATAAAGCGAGGGGGAAGCCTGGAGGATGGCTGAGGAAACAGAGCCCCTTGGGCCCAGTCCAGGCCCGTGGAGGGCCGGCAGCAGCAGGGGAGAGGAGCACTCAGTGGCTGTGCTTAGCAGGGACTCTGTTTGCAGGGGTTGCCGGTCACACGCTGATCGCGGCGTTCGCAGCTCCCGAGGGAGGGAGCAATCTGTGTCATCTCACAGCGGGCTCCCTTAAATCTCGGCCTGATTAAGCAATGGCAATATGGGCCTGATATGAAAGAGCCTTCCCTGAAAAGGGCCGATTGTGTGGGCAGAAATAGCCTGTTTAATTGTTCCCAGCGCCCTGCAGTCGGAGGCACAGGAAATCACCGGATCCTGCCTTCAGCTGAGCAGGAATCTGGAGATGAATAGTGTCCATCAGTGGCTGGTGCTGCTTTGGGTACAGACCGACCCTGTTGGCCATTCACCTGAGAAAGCTGCGTTTGAACACTCAGGGTTTTGTTTTCAACCTCAAGATGTCTGAGGGATTTGGGGAATATCGACTCAGCTTTTGACCTTTTGTTTGTCCTTGAGAAAGCAGTGTGTGGCTTTCCATGGTGAGGCTGTCAACGAAAACATCTGTGGGGCACAGGGGTGTGCTGGGCCTTGCAGGGTGGCACTGCTGGAGGAGGAGGAGGAGGTGTTGATAGGTCTTGGGAACAGTTCCTCCTGGATTCCTGTGCTAGATTTTAGACCCACTTGCGAATGTGGCCAGTGGTTTTCCATCGACACATTTGCCGAGAGCTGTGTCAGAGCGGGTCTGAAAAGAGTTTGATACTGAGACATCTGATGAAAAACTGCTGTGTGTAGTTACGTCAGAGTTATTTATTCATTGCATAGAGATAAAAGCTTTTTTGATGGAGTGCAGTCATCTTAGCTTGTGGCTGTTGTTTTTCTTAGTTTCTTGTGTATTTTAGGAATCTAATTAATTATAGGGAGTGATTGATGCTCAGAAAAAATACACTTCAAGCTGAGCTGTAGTTTTCTTCATGATTTCTTTGACTTGATGCTCAGAAAGCAGTAAGCCAGGACCTACCTTGGCAGCAGGTCTTCAGTATTCAACAGGCAAGAACAAAACATTGCCAATTGCAAGTAGAGCAAGAGAGGGAGCAAAGCTGTTGGGTAGTGCAGGCATATCCAGAGGGAGCTCAGCAATGCCTCAGGAGATGTCAGAGGGGATTGTTTGAGCCCCTCTTAGCTTATAGCCTTGCCTCCCTGAGGAGCACTGCCCTGGACTGCTTGGGCATGTAGGTCTGAGGAGCCCTCCGTGTCCTTGAGGGGTCCAGTTTGAGATCCCAAACTTATTTTGATGCAGGGACAAGGATCCTCTGTCTGGCAGCGGGGAAGCTCCTTCCTCCTTTTGAGTAATGTTGGGCTCACCTGCTTCATTTCCCAAGATCCTTAAAGCCTCTTTAGTGCCAGATGGACAATTTCAATACCTTTTTTGGGATTTAGATGATGATGTGTCCTGCTGAGGGACCCTGCATTCCATGCAGATGCCAGCTGTCACATTCAGGCATGGTGGCCCAGCCCTCTGGGCTTTTGCTGAGGGATGCAGGCTGTCCTGAGCTTGCAGCACTGGAGACCAGCTGGGCTACCTGGCCTGGAGGAACTGCAAAGCCACTCTGGCCTCACTTATTTCTCTTGATTCCCTCTGCCCTGGAGACAGGCTGTGCACCAGCAGGGTTTGATTGCTGTGACCATTTGGGCTGCTCGGAATCTGGTGGGTCTCACCATCTCTGGGTGTTTCTAGGACCTGGTAATTCCACCCCAAACACACCTTTCTAACAGTGTAAGCCCTGTTATGGTCACATCTTCCCAGTCTCCTCTGTCTTCTCTACATGTCCTGATCACCCCTGCCTGCACCGAGCCTACCTGCCCTCACTTCCTGCCCAAATCTCTCTGCAGCTCATCACTGCCAGCATCTCCTGACAGATTGGCAAAATCTGCAAAATGAAAAATCTTCAACCACATTTTTCAGTTTTGCCACCAAATTTTGACAGAGCCAAGAGCCTGGAGCTGCTTCTGCTGCCCTGTGTGAGCTTCGTGACCTGGAGGGGACCTAGCCAAGTGTCTCCCTGGCAGTTCCCAAGCTGTTCATTCTCTCATATAAGTGCTCTTACAAAAATGACCTGGTCCTGCGCAGCTGGAGGAGTTCAGCTGTGATATTGATGTCTGCCCCCATCTCTTTCCCTTCTTTCAGACTGTGCTGCTCTGAGAGAAGAGGGCAGCTCTTGGAGGACACTAGTCCTGAGGAAGCCTGTGGGATAACCACAGCTCATTGGACAACCCCAATCCCAAATCCTCCTGTTTGTAAAATAGGCAGTCGGCTGGCAGCTGGGATGTGTGAGAGGGAGGAGGTGAGTTCCTGGGAGGAGGGCAAGCAGCTCAAGGAACTGGGAACCAGCTGGTGTTTCTTTGGGACCCCGTGGGGTTTTGCTGTAAATAGATGGATCCGCCCCAGGGAGCAGGGGCTCAGGAGACTATGACCCCATAAATCTGTGGGATTGTCATTCGTCTTCCTGGACTATACCTGAGCTGCTCATCTGGTGTCTCAGCTTTGCACTGGGTTCCTGTTTGGAGAGATGTACCCATCATGTTCATTTGCCCAGGCCCTGGACTGTATCAATACCCTCAATGACAGGAGTTTTTGGTTGCCCCTTCCTCCCAATTTCTCTAAACTCGGGGCCTATCACTTTGTGCATTTATTTCCTCTTCCCATTTCTTGACTTGTCTCATGTATGCCTGCCTAGCTGAGATCACCACCATGATGGGCCTTTGCTTTGATTTCAGGGTGGATAATAGAGCATCCAGCATCTGATTTAATTTTTGCAGGGATTTGAGTTCCCTGGGAAAACTCCCTGAAGAGATGCTCAGCTTAATCATGATTAAGGCCAACAAAAATCTGGTGGCTGATCCTCTGAGAAAAGAGGGGCTGTTCTTGATCAATAGGTGAACCTGGGGCATCTGCTGGAAACTGAGTGGTTTTGGGGGCCTTACTTGGTCTGCTTTCACCACCTGGGCTGTCCCACACTGGGAGACCTGCTGGAAGTGCCGGTGTTCATGAGGGTGCTTCGATCTGCAGAAGGCTCCATCTATTCCACAAGGTGTCATGGTTTTCTCTTTAATATCCTCGGGATTGTTTTCAGGCTGGGGATGTGTGTGGAAGGAAGAGCCTGAGGATGCAGATGGAATGGAAGAAAATCTAAGTGATTAAACGGCTGTAGATGAGTAGAGATATGGCTTAGGAGATTGATGGCCCCCCGCTGGGTGGAGAGATGGAAGGAAAGATTGGATTCAAGTGCAGCAGGATTGCAAATCTGCCCCCCTTCCCATGTTAAATTGCATTTGTCACTGGTTTTTAGCCTTCCCCTGGGTAAACTCCACATGGCTCTGTATCACACCTTTATGGCCACATCTGCTTTTTCCACCTCCCAGAATCTCTGGTCTGTTCTGGGGAGAAAAGCCTATAAAATAAACCTCGTGCAGCCACACAAGCTGTTTGCTGTGCCGGTGTTTTCTTTGGCTGATGTGAGTGCAATGCGTTCTGGTATGTGCATGACTGCCTTTGTCAGTGAATGTGCACAGAGGGGGGAAAGTTGCAGGTAAAAAATGCATTGAGCATCGGTGTGTACCCCTGCAGATGCAACACTTTTGACTTTCTTGCAAGAGTGGCTTCAGTGGTTTCTGGAGGCTGCAGCTCTCGGCAGAGCTGTGGCTCTCTGACCAGCTCTGTGCTCACCCTGAGCAGGGTGAACACCCAGTGACTCGACAGGACTGGACTTGATGTGATTAACGAGCTGTACCTGGAGTAAATTCCTCCGTCCTTGCCTTGGTGGTGCTTTACACAACCTCCAGGGATGAGCGAGCGTGGGAGGGGAGCTGGCAGGTGGTGCTGGGCTGCTGCAGGGATCTGCTGCTGGTGGGATGGGGCTGCTGGAGGCAGGCCGGAGCTGGGGACGCTGGCCGGGCTGGGAAGGTCTGCTCCCCGGCAGCGCCCGGGGCTGGGGGACGAGTGGCCCCCGAGCGCTTGTTGTCCCCCACTAGGTGGCACTGGGAGCCCTGCGATGGTGTCCCTGTCCCCCAGCACAGCCCGGCCTGCCCCTGCCCCACTCCAGGAGCAGAGCACAGAGGGAGCGCACGGCGCTCCATCCCATTCCCACCGGGAGCTGAGCACAATTTGGGAGCTGGGGTGACACAGTGCCAGTCATCCCAGGAACGAGTGATTCCCACGTGTCCTGTGCTTCGCATGCTGACCTGGCCACTCCAGGAGTCATTGCAGGGCGTGGTGTCTCCCGTGGAACTGATGTCCTCAAAAACCTGGTGAGAGTCAGAGCCTGGCATGTGCAAGAGCCAGGGCATCTCCGGTAGCTGGTGAGTGCCACTGCACTGCTCATCTCCTGCTGGGTGTCACTGCATCCCAGTGTCCTGCTGGGGTTTGGAGTGTCATGTGTCCTGTACTGGGAGCCACTGCATCCCAGTGTCCTGCTGGGAGCTGGGCTGTCACTGGCAGGTCTTGTCCTGCTGGGAGCTGGGCTGTCACTGGCAGGTCTTGTCCTGCTGGGAGCTGGGATGTCACTGGCAGGTCTTGTCCTGCTGGGAGCTGGGATGTCCTGATGGGACACCATGCACCCTCTGCTCTGCCTTGCTGGGGTCAGTGCCTTTTGCACATTCTGCTGGCATGTGGGATGTCACACACTGGTTCTGCCCTGCTCGGAGTTGTTGTGTTGCCTGTGTCCTGCTGGGAGCTGGGGTGTCACCGAGAGCCTCGGCACTGCTGGGAATCAGCTGATCCCTTGTGTTTTACTGGGAGCAGGTGCATGTTATGGGGATCAGCCCCGCTGGGGGCTGGGGTCCGTTCATCACATCATCCTGTTGGCAGTCAGGGCTGGGAGCTGGTCCATGCCCCATTAGCCCTGTCTGGCTGGGACAGTGTGTCCCAGGCTGGCCATGTCACATTGTCCCCTCCTGTCTCTGCCAGGCTGTCACACAGAGCCCATTCCCCCAGTCTGGCCTTCTCCCACCCAGCCCAGCAGACCTCCTGCTCCCGGGATAAGGATCAGGGACACCCGGCCACAGCTTGTTCTGCTGAAGGTCCTGTCTGCAGTGGGCACTGGAACGTCGTGCCACTGTGATTATGTTAATTAATTTATTTTAATATCTGTAGTGCCGAGAATGAAATGGCATTAAATGAGCACATCCCACATCCCCACCATCCTCTGCTGCAGTTCCCAGCAGCAGCAGCAGCAGGATTACAGATCTCTCCATGCCTGTCCCCGTACCAGTGTCTGCCTGTCTCTCTCCCACCCACCCAGCATGTCCTGCCACTGGATCCTGTCCTGACAGCACTGCTGGTTCGGCACTGTGGCTGCATCCCCGCAGTGGCTGGGGCTTCCCCAGCCCTAGGGGATCTCTGGGTCTCCCTCTGGGCCCAGCACTCCTGCAGTGTGAGTGGGAAGGGAGGGTGAGCGCGTTACTGTTTCTCACACAGGGAAGGTTGAGTGCTTCGAGTTGGTATTTGCAAGGACATGACCTCGGGCCGATGAGAGGGGCTGGCAGGATGTGCAGGCAGCTCAGTGAGGTGCATGTGTGTGCTCCAGACAGCTCTGGAAGGGGCTGCCAGGCACCGCTCTTCCACACATGGCTGAGTTCCTGGGCCAGGGGAGTCTGGAACCTTGGCAGGTTATTTGTTTGCAGTGGGGAAGACAGGTAAAGCAGGCATCTGGGTCCTCAGTACTGACAGCTGCTGGATGACTCCCCACAGTGGAATGGGGGGAGAATTGAAGGTAAAAGTGTGATAACTTGAGGGCTGAGATAAAGGCTATAGTAGTCAAAGCAAAAGCCATACACGCAAGCAAAGCAAAGCAAAGCAAGGAATTAATTCACTGCTTCCCATTGCTGGCAGGTGTTCAGCCATCCCCAGGAAAGCAGGGCTCCATCACACCTAATGGTGGCTTAGGAAAACAAGTGCTGTAACTGTGAACATCACCCTCTTCCTCCTTCTTCACCCTGCTTCATATGCTGAGCGTGATGCTCTGTGGTTTGGGATATCCCCCGTGTCAGTTGGGATCGCTGTCCTGGCTGTATCCTCTCCCAAACTCCATTGCACGCCCAGCCTGCTCACTGGAGGAGGAACACCTCGACACTGTGCCAGCACTGCTCAGCAGTTTCTCCAACAGCCCAGCACAGAACTGTTTCCAGCACAAAATCCAAAGCACAGCCCTATACCAGCTACTGTGAAGAAAATTAATGCCACCCCAGCCAAGACTGGGGAATATCAAGAAATAAATTACCTCCCTCCTCCTCAGTTATCTTCTTATGTTTCTTCTTCATTGGCGAACATGAAGTCCTGTGTAGAACTGTTATGCACCAGGGTCTATAAGATGTGAGGTGGTTGGAGTCTCTGTGTTCAGCTGGAGCCTGGGTAACCTGTGCCACCTGATGGTCTAGACTGAATAGAAAAGTGATGGTTATGCTAACTTCAATGTTCCTTTTGTTGTTTGCCCAGTTAATTTGCCTTTTTTTTCCCATGAAGCTATACTATCCATTTTTGCTTCTAGCTTATCCTGACTAGACCCAAGTGTAACAATCTTCTGCCATCCCTGGAATGAATGCAGGAGCTGGAATGCTGGTTTGAGCTCAGTTTTCTGTTGCATAGCTGTTTTCAATTCTTCAATGTGCTTTTATTTGCTAAGCGAGCACCAGTTGCAGAGTGCACATGTGATGACCCCGCTCAGGTGACTGCAGCTGCCCAGTGCTTTTACCTTGAGGTCACTCAGCTCAGACTAGATTTTCAGTGGTGACTGGTGAAGCTCTGCAGATCCTATTAGCAGCCTCTTGAGCTTGGAGAGACCTGTGTGTGCAGAGCAGCAGCCTCTGAGAGAGCAGCTCAGGTAGGTCCTGGTGTGCCTGAGGCATAAGAGGAAGACTAAGGTGACAGAGAGTGGGTCCTCTGTAAAAATGTTGCCTGTTGTACCTAAAACCAGCACTTGGAGGGATGTTGCAAGTCACGGCCAGGCAGCTTAAACGTGCTCAGGTTGTCACTAGAGGGAGCAGCATGTGATTTTTTTTTTTTTTTCTTTTCCTTAATCTTGCAAAAATGACAGGATGCAGAGACTCAGCTGGTGGAGCAGTTTGGCAGGAGGGACGTAGGAGAGATGCTGCAGTACCTTTGGCTTAATAAACACATGTGTTTCTGTAATGCAAGGGGATCTCCTGTGCCACTCAGCCAGCGGGGTCTGCGGGGAGAGGCAGGAGAGAAGCACTTCATAAAGCTCAGTTTGCTAAATCGACTTCTTGGCTCTCCTTTTGGCTCTTAGAAGTGCCAAGTTTTGAAGGTGGACAGGGCCCTGCCAAGTGCAAGCACTGTGTGCCCTGCAGGGGAGAGGGCTGGAGTGGCAGGGATGTGAGATTTAGTTGGCATTGCTGCTACTGTGAATTAACTGGGTTTGCTGTGCCTGTGAGGGGCCTGGTCTGACGCAAGCAGCTGCTGGAGACCTTCAGGAGCTCTCTGTTCCCAGATCCTGGTGCCATCGCATGGCTGAGCAGGGCTAAGCTGTGTCTCTGTGCCCATCAGAGGTACCTCCCAGGCCCAGGGTCTAAATACAAGATGAGGAGCAAGGGATTAAGAAACAAAGCAAGGAAACAAAGAGCCCATAATGGTATCCTGCCTTGCCTTGAATTGGACAATTCCCCTATGACTAGTTGGTGGGCAGCAGATTACTCAGTGGGTGGAAAGGGGTCTGGAGTCAGTCCTGTGGACTTCATTCCCTCATTTGTAAAATGATGTTGTGAACATCTGGCTCACACATGGAGCGTGACACTTGGCTCACAGAGGCATATAAATGTTTTCAGATCCTTGAATGGTTGTTGCTGAAATGCGAAGGATCATCGTTAATGAAGACTGCAATAACACTGACGGAGCGTTTGTGTTTGCTGCAATTTGTAACCATGTTCTAACACTTGTTAACGAATGCTATTGTGGGTTGCAATGTGACCAAGGAACACTTGAGGATAAACATGACCAAGTGGTTGTTCCTGGTTTGTGCTACTATTTATCACTGCAGGTGTTGAAACATGTCATGTCGTGCAGCAGGGCTTTAAGTGGGTGAGTATGGTGAGAGGGGAGACTCAGCTACCATGACTTCCTTTGTGGTTTTTCCATCTGCTCCACTCACACAGGCAAATCCCTCCATTGCCTGGTATAAGTAGAGTGGCAGGGAGCTGGATATCCACATGACATCAGGAAAATCCAGCTGGTGGACTGGAGGTTTGTTTTAGACAACAGCTTGGAGTAGTGACACTCTCAGATATGTGCTGGGATTGTTGGGGTTGTCCTGTGCAGGATCAGGAGCTGAACTTGCTGATCCTTGTGGGTCCCTCCCAGTGCAGGCTATTCCATGATTGTGTGAATGCAGCTACTCTCCATCAAGAGACCTCACCTAGGTGAGGACATGAAGAAGCCGCAAATGTGCAAAGTCAAAAGCCTAGAAATGAGATTAACCAAAGGCCTTCATGGATGAGCAGTTTGTAGCTGAACTAAACATACAAAGGAAGCAGAAAAGAGGTAGAGGCAGAGGCAGATGATCTAGGAGGAGTAAAGAGCTGCTATCTGATTTTGCAGGGATAAATTGACCTGGAGTTGAAGCTGGTGAGGAGTGTGAAGGATGACAGAAATTATTCTGCAAGTACCTAAACAGCAAAGGGCAGAGTAGCTCAATGTGGGCCTGCTGCTGAACAATGCCAGGGACCTGGTGACAACAGCTGTGGAAAAGCTGAGGTACTTGGTGCCTTCTTTGCTGTTGTTAAGATCAGGCTTCAGCAGTCACAAACCCCTGAGTCCAAGGGAAATGTCTAGAGCAAGGAGGACTAACCTTCAGGCTCAGACCACTTAAGCAAACTGGGATCCTAAGTGTTTAGGTTGAGCAAAAGCTGAGAAGCTGGGACTGTTCAGCTTGGAGGAGAGAGGGCTCAGGTGCACCTTATCCGTGTTATAGTTGCCTGATGGGAGGCAGTGAAGAGGAAGGAGCTGGACTCTTATCAGCAGTGTGCAGTGACAGACCACAGGCACTGGGCCCACAGGAGGTTCCACCTGAACAGAATGAAAGCCTTTTCTGTTCTGAGAATGACCAAACTCTGGAACAACTTCCCTGGAGACGATATGGAGTCTCCATCTGTGGAGTTATTTAAAACCCATGGGGACTCCTGCCCCTTCTCCCGTGTGTCCATCAGTGGACATGGATCCTGTGCAGGCTGTGACCCACAATTCCTTCTAGACCCTTCTTTGTCCCTTCTTTGCCCATGGGGATGACTGCCCTGACTCACTTGTTCCTTATTTCTTTTCCTGACTGCATCTCCCAGGTCCTGGAGACTGGTCTGAATCCAGCACCTGTCCTGTGATATTCTGGCAGCTTCTTCTCTGCTGGCATCACTCGTGTGGTGAATCAATCCTTGTCTGTTGTCTGGCTGTGAGGAGAAAGGCTAGTTAGGATTGACCCAAACTTCCTTCTGTGATCTCTCACTTGATTCATCTTCCACCAGACAGCAAGCCATTTATGTCTGCCCTTTGCCCATGTCTTTTCTAGATGTCTTCCCATCATATGGACATTGAAGCTTCCTTCAAAACCCTATGAGACTGTCACCAAACAGATGTCACAAATCTTACTAACATCAAGAAGTGATAACCATTGTTTTTTCTTCGTCTACAAAGTTCTTTTCCCTGGCTATCCAGAGAGCTGGGTTTTCTGATGGAGTTGTGTTTGTTCCTGCACACTTCCTTGCTTGCATCTCATGTTTATGGTAATGAAAGCTAATCTAATGGGTCTGTATAGGCCCAGATTTTAATTTCTTCCTATTTTCCACTTCATGTGCCCTCTTTGTGACCTTCTAAGCCTACTTGGTTGTCTCTGGAGCCCAAACCCCAGAAACCTGCATCAGTGCTGAGATAGGCTTGTCAGGCTTCTCATTGGAAACCCTTCCCACAGAAGAGCACTCCTTACTCTGCTCTTGCTGTGTCTGAGGGTTAAATCTTGTCTTCTTGCAGACACTAATAAATAGTTATGCTGCACCTGCTGCTGCTGCTGTCTCACAGTGATCTTTGTGACCTTCTTCATGTATCCAAGACAGCTGATCTGAGCTTTCCAGCTCTGAGAGGTGGAAATGTCATGTCTCTCTCTCAACTGATGGACTAAGAACAGTTTTCCACCCTCCCTGTTCCTCCAGAACAGGGCTCAGTGTCTTGCCATTTAAGTTTTGTCCTTTTGTGCTGCTGAGATTGCTTTTAGCTGTTGGTGGTTGTAATCCAGCCTGGAGGTGATTCCTCTTTCTGCACTCCACAAGGATCTCATGGTTCAGCCTATTGGGCCCTTCCTTTCCCTTCTGCTTTGCCCTGGCAGCCAGAGAGATTGTTCAAGGACTGTTCTCCACCAAACCAGCAGATCTGTTGCTGCTCTTTGTTCCTGTAGTTCAGCCTTCCAAGACATTCATAACAAAGCTCAGGTTGTCTGCCTTTCTGAAATCAGCATTTTAACTTTTCTGGTGCCCCTCTGAAGGCTCCTTAACCCTTTTGTCTCAGTCACCCCCACCCATGTTGCCTTTCATGTTTGTTTTCTCCCCAGCCCTCCACACTGAGTCACTGCTGAGCGTGGGTCTGCAGTGTTCTTGTCCCAGCAGATCCTCCTCAGTGTGTGCAAATTGTCCTTTTGTCCCCACAGCTGCTTCTCTGCACTGCTGGGACTTTCTGTAGGTCTGAGTTTTCTGTTCTCCCTGCAGCCCATGCCTGTGTCCTCACAGCACACAAACAGCATCACTCATTCTTCCAGAACAGGCTGATACTTTTCTGGGTTCAGTTTCAGTTCTCCCAGACAATCTGTTGCCCCTAGTAAATCATAATTCTGATCACTTACAAAGTTCTCCTGTTTATTTTTAGCTGGCATCTCCAGGGCATTTGGCAAAGTGATGCAAGATTCCTTCTGCTCCTTCTGTGGCATGTGGGACTCTTCCATCAGCCTTTTCCTGTTGTCTGGACCTGTTGTACTACTGCTACAGCCACCCATGCAAAACTCTTCAACTTTTTTTTTTTTTTTTTTTTTAATTTTTTTTAATCCTATTATCCTTTGTATGAGGAATACTTGAAAGTTCTCCCCTTCCTGGTTTACCCTGTGGAATGTAGTGGCTGCTGTAGAGCTGGCACACATCACTTCCCCAAACCACGGTCCTTTCACTGTGCTGACCAGTTGACCTGCAGGATATTTGGGCTCCTTGTATGCATCTTCTCAGTGCTCCAGAAGATGCTGACATCAGGCTTGTGGCACTGAAAAGTGTGCAAGGTCCCTCTAACTGAGCTGGGGCACTGCAGGACATTTGACATGAAGATGTCTGGATATGTGGCACAGTCATGGACCCTGGCTGGCATGGGAGGGCCGTGGTGATACCCTTTATCCAAGAAATCCATACAAAGACAACTGGAGTTGTTTTTTTTTTTTTTTTTTGTTTTGTTTTTTTTTTTTTTTTTTTTTTCCTTGCATTGGTGCTCCTGTTTTTATTCCAATGTAGTGGCTATCAGGCTGGAATGAAGGGATGCTCAGCTCTGTGGGATTAGCAAAGACATGAGCTGCTGTGCTGGTGTTAGTGTATCAGAAAGGCTGCTCTGTTGTATGTGGAGGGAGTAGAGATAATAAAGATCCTTCTCTTTTTCCTGTCTCTACTTTTTCTTTGAAAACCTGCTGGGCCAGGCCAGGATACTCTGTGAGAGGATACCCAGACCAGTATCCTAGAGAGTGGTGATTACAGGGCATCTCATGATTTGCATCTTGGATACAGTGGAGACTGGAATATTGGGGGGACCCTTGTGCTACAAGGATGCTTCTATGTGCAGTTCTTGTGCACCAGCATCTGGATTCAGAAGTCCAGTTTCTGTCCCCACAGCCAAAGACTCACAGGAGGTGGAGCTGTCTGTCCCAGGGATGTCCATCTTGTGCCACTGCCTTGCTTTTTCAGAAGGATTTCCTTCCTTTGAAGTCATTCATCCCTTGAAGCAGAACTTGTCTACTTGCTTTGAGTTTCCTCTTATTTCATGAGCACTTAATGCATTCTCCTTCCAGGATGTCAAGCAAATTTAAAGTATGTCCATTTAGCTTGCTAGGATGACTCGATCCAATAGATTTTCTCTCATTCCATTAGACCATTTCGCTCCCTGCCCTTTTCCTTTTCCTTGATTGAAAGCTTCTGAACCCTTCTTGCAGTTTTCAGTCCATCACTTTCTGTGTCTGTGTGCAACATCCTGTTCTCTGTGAAGGTGCAAAGCACTAGGAATGCCATCCCTCAGATCCACAGACTCCAGGCTGGTGAATCTGACCCTGATCTGACTCCACATAAAGAGAATTCCTGCCATTTTATTCGTTGCTCTCCCTGTAAGGGACCCAGTAACTTTCAATGCTGCTTTGGCTGCATACATCCCTAAGTTCCTGGGCATGACATCATCTAATAATGATAATAAATGTGTAAAAGAGGACTGGTATTTTAGTGGAGGTGTAAGTGATGAACTTTTGTTTGGCTCTTAAGGTGGCTGGAGATGTGGCTTGTGTTCCACCACAAGCCATGGAAGTCTAGACAAACCACTGCCCAGGGCCAGGGGGGAGGATGAAGCTGCAGAGGAGATTCTGTAATGAAAAGAGACCACTGGGCTGTAACTCCCAGGCTGGGATAGTGACAGAACAGGCCCTTCCCAGCACCTCCACAGCTCCTCACTGCACACTGCAGGGCTGATGCTCCTTGCAGTGTGAGCTGGAGGGGTTAACACGATACCCTGAGCTACTCCAAAGCAGTGTGAGTGATAATGCAGTTCTCCTGTCATCCTTAACCATAGACCTGAGATCAGGGCACCTTCCCTGCAGTCAGACCCAGGGATTGCTGGTACCAGCCACAGGTTATAAACTAATTCTGGCAGTTGGCCATAAAACTGCTTGTTCCCATGAGACACGGAGGCGTCTGGTGTCAGCCTGACACAAACCATTTGACCAGGGAAAGGCCTCTCTCCTGGTGGGATTGCAGAAGGGCTGGTGCTCTTAGTGAAGCCAGAAGTGTAGAGAGAGGGGCTCATAACCCTGTGCTAATAAATATTAAATGCCTGTTATCAGGCCTGGCATTTGCTTAGTGGCTCCAGCATTTTTGCCTGTTTTGGAGGTTATCCACTGAAGGCAACAGGTTTATCAGCAAGTTCAAGCATGTTTGGACTGCAAGGTCTCTCCTGGTGTCTGGCACGTGAAATTATCCTAATCTGCCTTTAATATCCCAGCCTGTAGTCCGGGTGCCATGACACACAGTCTGTGCCCTGCACTTCTGGTTTGGGTTACTGCTGCTCACAAAGGGCTTTAATCCTCTCTCTCCATCTCTGTAAACATTGCAGTGTGCTTAGTCCCCCCATCAATGCAGGGTACTCCAGCCTGGGGCTCACATGGCAGCAGAGAGTGAGGGGCTGCTCTGGGGAGCAGTGGGGGCTGTGCTTTCAGGGTGAATGACAGCCCACAAATGAACGTGGTGATGTGTCATCCCTGTGCTGCCCATGCTGCCTCAGTGCTGGTGGCAGGGACCTGTGGAGTTGTGTCCTTCCAGCCTGAAGGCTCTTTCCCCAGGAGGGTGGGATGGGGGTCAGCAAGGACCCCAGGGATGTGGGGATCTCCATCACTGGGGTGCAGGAGAGGCAACAAGTCTGCTGCAACCTGAGGAATCTGAAATTCAATGAGCAGTTGTTGTAGAATCCTCTCTGGAACGCCTCTCCTGGGCCCTGATTCACCATGTGCTTGTGGATAACAACAGGAGTTTTGCCAGAATAGAAAATAAAGGATCAACCTCTTTCTGACCTCTTGGCTCTGAGATGTTGAGCAGCACCCTGCTCAGGCAGTTCATTTACCTGTTTGCTCCCAGGGAATGCAGCTTCACTTCTCATCTTCAAACCAGGGACTGAGACCAGTGTGGTGGTTGCTGTTGGTCACCCTCATTTCAGCAGCTTTAAAAAAGGAAACCAGGGGGGAAAGATCATATTTTTGATAAGGTTTTGTTATTTAGGTTTGGGTTTTTTTCCCCGGCTTACTGGCACAAGAAGGCAAAACAAACCAGTCTGGAGAGTGGTAAGGTGACTTATTAAAACCCAAACAAAGTGACAGAACCCCACCAAGGCTAACAGGTCGCTAGTGCAGCTTCCTGTCTGAACGTGACTGTGCTTGTCTGTGGCAGGGCACTTGGAAAGGATTTTCATTGTTTTCCCTTCTATCTGCTGTCAAGGAAGATGGTATTCTTGTTTTGCTCCATCTCAGGGTGTGAAGCTCTAGGAATGCTTGGGAGAGCTCTGCCCTCATTGCCAAGGCAGCAGTGGTGGCTCCCATCTCAGCCCAGAGCTGCTGAATGTGCTCTGTTGAGAGGATCAGTGGCTCCTAGGACTCCCTACCAGGAGAAAATGCTCTCAAATAGGGCCAGTAGCCCATTGGAACAGACAGAGTCAGTTCAGAAATGACTCTGTGCTCTGCCAGAAGAGTTCAGTTGGGATAATTGCACCAGATCGTTAGAGAACAATAGGAGTGGAAAGTACAGATTAAACCACCACTATTTCTACTGTGTGCGCTATGCACAGAGGGAGATAACAGTGTCAGAGGGACTCTGGTAGAAAATGCTTTTCAGACTGGCTGTGGGCAGCAGAATATTTGGACAGAACTGCTCAGAGAGCCAGACTGCTTTGAGCCCAACAAGGGTCTGTTTGGAGCTGGCCAGGTGGGCAGGGCTTTGTCCTTTTCTCCCAAGGCTGACACTTCACTGATGCTGCTTATTCCAGGAGGCAAACAACTCAACCTTGATCTGGTTTCTTGTTTGTTTGCTAGACATCCCCTTCCCAGCTGGTAGAACAGAGTGAGATGTCTCCAGCTGGTTGTCAAGGTGCTCTCAGTATTTGCTTTAGTCCCTTCCCACGAGCTCCTCCTCCCCACCACGGTCGGGGATCTATACTGTGGATGTGAGGATGTGAGGGTGTGAGGGTCTGAGGAAGGGTTTTGGGTCCTGTGTCTCTCATTAGGGAAGAACTGTAACTGTGTGGAACAAAGGAGGATCTGGTTGTCTCATCAGAAGATGACAGGACCTGCATTTAGCACTTTTTATAGTCCTCCTGCAAGGAAGCCTGGATTTATCTCAAGCTAAAGCATAGCTCAGCCATTAAATTACATACCAGAATCAGAGTCCAAGGCCTGAAGAACATGTTTATATGTGCTCTGGTTGGAGGGACATGGCACTAGTGCTCAGGCATGGAGGGTGACACCTGTGTTTCACCCCTACCAGCTCACCCTTATGCAAGACACATGCACCCGCAATGATGAAAAATACTTTGATTACCCTTATTCCCCATTTCCAGGCCTGTCTTCTGCTCCTGGCTTCTCCCCATATCCCAGATGCAGCAGCTTAGAGGAGAACACATATCTGCTTGCCCGCTGTGCTGCCTCCAGGAGAGCTTTGTCTGTTTGTTGGGCCTCCTGCAACATTCACATGCCCAGCCACCATCTTCTTGCAATGCCTCTTTAGCCTTGTCTGCTGCCCAGGACTTCCTGAGCCCGTGGTGGCATCTCCTGGGGCTGTTGCTGGTAGATCACAGTGCTCAGGTTTCCTCTTCCCATCAGATATCCTGGGCATTCTGCAGACACCTGTGCAGAGGATGAGTCTCAGTTCATTCTCAGAGATATAAAGAAAACCCTGTGCATGTCCTGCCGAGCTGGGAGATGTTTTAGGGCTCTGTCTGTTGCCTCAGATGCTGAACTGTGTCTGCTCACCAGGCACCACATGAAGTACAGTGCAAGGGAGACAGTGATAAGTTTTACTGCAGGCTTTGTCCCTTCAGGCCACTCCAAAGGGTTCAAGCAGTTCCAGAAGCTCCCAGGGCATTACAGTGGGGGGAATCTGTACTCCTGAGGGCTGGATAAATGATTTCTGCTCTAGCTCAACTCAGTGCTCTTTTGCTCAGACCAAAAGAAGAAGTTGTGTCCCATACAAACAGGCCTTGACCAATCTTTTATTTCAAGGCAAAGCAGGAGTCAGCTGGGAAGAGGGAATATCTGGTGATCTGGAATTCAGTATGGCATGGACCACTGAGGCCTGGCTAGCCAGGAAGAAGCAGCACAGGGAAAACTAGCCCCAGCTTTCCAAAGCCAAATTCAATGGAGTGACAGTGTGACAGCAGACAGGACGCAAACTCTTCCCCGTTGACTCCTTGGTCCATGTGATCCTGAGATTTCTAGTTACATTCAGTTGGCCTATGAGCACAAAAATTATGTCATGGTAAAGGAATTGCTAGACCAGAACTGCCGCCTCATGTGAAGTTATTTAAGCGTATCTTATGATATATTTTTATGTGCTGGTAATTATCATCTATACCCAGATTGCCCTACTTATGCTTTCCTCTTGTGTCGTTACTTGTTCATGCAGGAGTGTTTTCCCCGGGGGTGTCATCAAATACATTATAAAAGTAGAAGACACTGAATTGTGTTACAGAGAACATTTTACATTTTTTTTTATAACTCGCTTGTATGCAATTAGTGTAAAGTACTTTATAATCAGAGGTTTCCTGGTGGAAGATATCAAGTGGATTTGAAAAGTCCCACTGTCCCAGGCAGAAGTTCCACCAGGGGAGATCACACCAAGCAGCCCCATTCTGCACAAACCTGGCATGACAGAAGTGCCTGGCTCTGGAAAGCGCTCCCTGAACTGGGTAGAAGATGCAGGTGTCAGAAGAGATGCTCCCATTGAGAAAGGAAGCAGAAAGAAGCAGAAAACACCATGGGGGAGGAGATGGTCTGCTCTGGGGACTGCAGGTCCCTTAGGATTGAGGAGAGGCTGCTCCCTGTCTGGCAGCCCTGTGAAGGCTCTCGGCAGGCAGATGTGGTTTGTACAGAAATGCTGTTATTCTGTAGGTGTCAGGATGCAGGTCTGGAAACCCATTCCCCAGCCACCAGAGGCTGGAGAGGGTAATGGAGCATGTGGCCAGTCCTGAGGCAAACAACACAGCTGGGAGCTGTCCTGAGGAGTGACAGAGTGGACAATCTCATTTTGTTGCACTTCTGGGCTGACAGGGTTGTCAACACATTAATATCTCTGTCATCCACCTGTGAGTCCAATCCAACATCTCCGTGGCATTCTCTCTGTTCCTGGCCTCAGCATCCTTCTTCCCATGTCTGCAGGTCTGTCTCATGGGAGAGAGACTTTTCACAAGGGCTTGAAGTGACAGGGCAAGGGGGAATGGCTTGACAATGACAGAGGGCTGGTTTGGATCGGAGACTGGGGAGAAACTCTTCCCTGTGAGGGTGGGGAGGCCCTGGCACAGGGTGCCCAGAGAAGCTGTGGCTGCCCCATCCCTGTGTGCCCACATCCCTTGGAAGTGTCCAAGGCCAGGTTGGATGGGGCTTGGAGCAACCTGGGATAGTGGAAGGTGTCCCTGCCCATGGCAGGGATTGGGACTGGATGAGTTTTAAGGTCTCTTCCAAACCAAACCATTCTGGGATTCTGTGACATCCCAGATGGCTGCACAGGGCTGCAATGAGTACACCAGCAGGTGAGAGGCTGAGAAATTGTTCTGTAGGGTTGGGCACAAGTCCCCCTTTCAGTGGCTCTATTTGATGTGTTGTGTGGGAAGAAAGTCACCTAAAAAATTGGCCTAGAAGAAACTGTTAATGAGCACTGGGGCTAGTGCAGCCTGGCTTGCTCCAGGAAGGTCTCATGTGGGATGAGCACTGCAATTGGTCCTCAAGAAGATTTCTCCATTAGGCAGAGAGTTGTTATTGGCTTTAATGGGCAGTGGTGTCATGGTGAACAGCTGCAGCACCTTCTCTCTCTCTGCTCTCCCTCGGTCCTCTCCAGAGTGCTCTCTACAAGCTCCTTCTGCATTGGTGAATTCCATGGACTGGGTACAGGTTTTTGGTGGAACTGGGGTCAGGAACCCAGAGATGAGAATGGATGAGGGTGTGTCACCTCTGGGGACAGCTCATCGCTGACAGCAGACCCTGCTGGCTTGGCACATGCAGCCTCTGCCTTCACATCCTGCAGGCAGTGTCCAGGCCACTGGACGAGTTGGAAAATCTCTGATTGTTTTTTCTTAGTCCAGTTCAGGTGTTAAACCATGAGCCTATGCAAACCCCCAGAAATGGGAGGAGTATGTTCACCACTGGCTCTCCTGTAATGTTTTTTTACTTATAAAAGGTGTCTGATCCACTCTAGGAGTTCTCACCTGTGGGAGGTACAGAGGGAAGAGAACAGCACTCCTTGGCTTCCTACCCCAGCTTAGGAGGAAAAAGCTGGCAGGAAGGCCCTTGCCCAGCTTTCTGACTGTATGGGATCACACAAGTTGTCCTAACCCATATGGATTAGTGACATGCCAGATCCCCACCCCACAGCACAGGGACTGTGGAGAGCTGCAGTGGGTGGTGGGAGCACAGGCTGCTCCTCTGAATGGGACTGGCTTGTTAACACCCCTGTGGGTGACCTCTGAGGGCCCTTAGAAGGGGAAGGCACGAGTGGGAAAGACAGGAGAGGTGCCAGAAGATATTCTGGAGTAAATTGGCTGGCACAGAGGGAAGATCATGATGTGTGGAAAGGGATGTGACTGCACTTTTCTCGGGTTTCTGGACAGTAAATGGAGTGAACTGAAGGGGGCAAGCTTAGAGCTTGACTGCACAGTGTGAAGAGAAATCAAAGTCCTGGGTAGAGAAGGGGCCTGGGCAAGAGCTTTCTAGGAGGAGGGAGAGAAACTTTCCACAGTGAGTTGTGTAGTGGATGAGAGCCAAGGTTTTGAGGAGATGTTTAACTTGTTTCCCATTTGATAATTCAAAATATTTATTTCCAAATTTAACATTTAAATTGTTCACATTTAAGTATCCAAGGCTTGGATAATCTCTTTCCTTAGTTTTTGCAAGCATCAAGGCCTGTCTTGTTTTCATCAAATCTCCCTTTCAGGCCACCACCTGGAAACTCGGCTTCCAAAATCCCTTGCTGGAGATTCCCAGTTGAGTCTAGAACACCTCCAAAGAGTCTAAATGTGTAACCGTGGCTCTCCTCAGAGCAGACCCACATGCTGGGGCTCTGGGACCTCAGCTAAGGTGCTGAGGGTGGGTTTTGGGCCCACGTTAAGGATGCTGTTGTACCAAGCAGAGCTGAGATCTGATGCAGAACTGACTCATTCCCTGTCTGGGGCATCATGTGAACCTCAAGGTTACAGTGCCAGGAGATGTCATCCTGCCATGCTTGCTGCAGGAACAGGACCTCGTCCCTACACCTGCTGACCTGAAGGAAAAGGATTTGCTGGTGCCTCCAGTTAGCACTGACAAGGCTTTTTAATGCACCTGTTAAAGAGGGTCTCTAATACTTTATTAATTCCTTTAGCTCATAAATCTCTCCCAAAAGAACCCATAAAAATGGAAAATCTGCAAACAAGTATTTAGTGCTGAGGAGAGAGCTGTAAAACAGGGAAAAGTCTAAGCTAAAGGGCATGTTCTCTCCTTACCGTAACTGAATTTTGTGCCACCAACCTCTAAAACTCTAGTACAAGACTCCCAGACTTCTGCAGGAGCATCTTAATGGATAAGTACAGAGGAATGCATTGAGGTATTTTTATTGGAAGGTTGGGAAAATCCAGTCCTGAGGCATTTGAGGGCTATGAAGGGATCTTGCTTCTATGGTCTGCATGCAGGTAACTGGGATGGAAGTAGTGGGACAAAATCCAGTGGGAACCTGGCAGAGGAAAGAGAGGTCTCAGCATGTCAATGACCAGTGGATGCATCATGGTGCTAATGGTTGTGTCTAATGTCTCTGCACACCTGGACCATGTTCAGCAGCGTATTTGGAGAGCAGAAAATGTATCCTGGCAACTTGCTTTATTTAGCTACAGTGTGCAAACGTGAGGCTGTTCCTGCCTTTCACTCCTCGTATGTCAGTGTGACTTTGAAGTGACAGATCTCTCTAAGATATGGAAGTGTCAGCATGCCACGAGCAGCAGCCCAGAGCTCAGATGAAGCTGTGGGTGGTGATTTTTCTCAGCATGGATTTCTCTTACTGCAGAGAAACATTTCTTACCCTGTTCGACACATTTTGAAACAAGAGGCTTTTAAACAAGAGGCTGAGCATGATGTTATGGGAAATCCCCTCACAGACCTCTCCTATGCAGGTAATGTTCTCTTCTCCTTTGTTTATAAATCTCCTGTGCCAGAGGTTTTTTCTGTCTTCCAGTCTCCTAACAGTGCTGCTCGCAGTTATGAACACTCAGCTTTGCCACTCCAAGGTTACAAATTCCGTGCTTGGGGGTCCTTCCTGATGGAGACAAAGACGTTTTTAGCTTTGCTGCTTTGGCCAGAGGCGGCGAAGAGCCAGACCTCCCCGAGGTGCAGCTTTTGGGTGGCTTCTTCCCCCAGGGCAGGAGCTGATGTTCACCCATCCCTTAGGCTCTGCTCGTGTGCGTGGGAGCCCCAGGCACGCTCTGCTCGCAAGGCAGGCTGGACGGGACACGCGCTTCCAGGCACAAGCTCCGGCTTGCTTCGAGGCACGGGAATGTTGCTCTGCGTGGAAATGGCCCTTCTTTGATTTCCTAGCCCTCCCCTGCCGCTGTCACACTGGTTGCCAGCTTCTCCTGGCTGGGCTGCTTGGAGGAGCCGCTGGAGAAGGCAGCCCGGGCAGCCTGGCACCGCGGCAGCGGGGCTGGCACTCGCTGTGCCAAGTGCTTTTGTCTCCATGGCTTGGGGAGGTGCTGTGATTTGTGCTCTCGGTCACTGACAGGTCTCAGCTGACAGCTCCCTCCTCCTTTTGTAAAAATTACTTGCAGAGCAGCTAGTTGAGACATGACAAAGTTTTGAAAGAGGGAATTTCGTTTCCCATACTGTTTCATGGGAAAGGTCACTGTTCCACCCCCAGTGCCACTCTGGGGAGCTAAACACACACAGCTGTGCTTGCTGCACAGGGAGGGAGCCTGGCACAGGGCAGGGGATGGCGGCCTGGGGACATGGGATGGGGGGGTCAGGACAGGGGGCACAGGGCAGGGATGGGGCTGGGCTGGCACCAGGGGCTGAGGAGTGCAACTGGGCTGGTGCTGCTGCATGTCAGGGTGGGCCTTGTATGGCAACCCTGGGCAGGAGTCCAGCAGCACATCAGCCCTGTGTGGCATTGGGCACCTCTGGAAAGGCTCTGGACTAAGTGGCACCAGATCCATGTGGTGCCCTGGCTGTGTGCAATGGAGATTTTACCTGCACGGTATGTGAGTGTCAACAAAGAGCCTTGAAGCTTCTCTCAGCTGGTTCAGCATCTCCATAAAAGCATAGCTGTTTTGAATGGTTGTAACCAGAGAGGGGAAATGGTCTCTGGTGTTTGTCCCCTGTACCTGGCTTTTTTCCTGAGTCTGTACCTGAGCAGAAGTCTGTCAGTGTAAATCACAAAGTGCCTTTAGCTTGCATGTGTAAATGGTTCCACTTGTGGGCTGCTGGTGGGGCAGCCGGTCCTGCTCTGCCCCACCGTGACTTGCAGTGAGCAGACCCTTGCCTTTCATGGCTGGACTAGCTCCCAGAGATCGACTGGACATCAATAGTTGTTAGTCACTCACTCAGTCTGGCATGGAGTGAGTGATGGCTGCAGCCCTGAGCTCAGTGCCAGGAGGGAGAATTCTCTTCTCCAGCAGAGCTGGTCCCAGCAGGTACCCCTGACACATCCCTGGATGCAACAAGGGCACCCACCCAAGGCAGCAGAGAGCCTTTGAGCTGAGGTTTTTCTGGCCAGAAGGCCATTGCTTGAAACCCTGCTTGAGCAGGGAGGTTGGACCTGATGGCCCACTGTGGTCCCTTGGAACCTTCCCCATTCCGTGATGGCAGAATCTGTGATTGTGTCACCCTTGGGTCTGGGGAAGGCCTGCTTGCTTTGCTACCCTGCTTGGGGGAGGAAGGCTTTTTTCATGGTTGCTGCCTCCATGGCAAACCTACAGCGGCCACAATGCTCTGCTGGTTTTGAACTTGCTGCTTTTTCTGGTGGTGGCACCAAGAAAGCCACATTAACTCCAAAATGTGTCTGTCTGCCAAGTCCCATCCTCTAAAACTCTGCTACAAGCCCATGGTCTCTGGCATGGTGTGTTTTGGGGCCTGTGGTGCCTCTGTGTTCATTGTACTCAGAAGCCTTTAGATTGTCTTTGGCTGGAACATGGGGGATAACATCACAGACTCTGCTTGCAATTTTGGTTCAAATGGTTCTCAGATGCTTGTGTGCTTACCCCTGCCTCTTGCTTCCAGTTGCTTCTGTTGCCTAAAAAGGCAACAGAAAATTTTCTGTTCTTTCCCTATGGCACATTTTCCAGGTAAGGTGTGTCCAGAGGGCCATTAGCCTTCTATCAGTGAAAGCAAAGGGACCTGCTGCAATAGGAAGCAGATGTTCTGGGAAGTCCCATCGATTCAAGGGAGGCTGATCTGAGACCCAGTCCCACGTGTATATGTGCATGTGTGTGCCCTCTGCATGGTTCACTCTGTTGTCAAGGAGCAGGAGCTGAGATGAGCACCAAGGCTCCAACACATTGAGGGCTGGTCATGTTCCACAGCTGAATGTGAGAAATCTCTGTCTTGTGTGCCTTGAATGCACGGCCAAGTGAAAACAGCTGTGTCTCGTTGGCTGATCCCAGCCCAGGTTCCCTAAGGTGATTTCTGCCTTTTGGTGTGGAGCAGCTCAGCTTTCCTTCTGAGGGAATTCTTGTAAGCAGGTGAAATGTGAACAAAGGAGCTTGGCTCCTTCAGCAGGACTGGAGCAAAGGGATCGCAGTGCTCGGAGAGCTGGTGAGTGCAAAGGGGGTGTTGGGTGAATCAGAGAGCTCTGCCCCGGGATGTCAGGATTAGAAGTGACTTTTATGCAAAGGAGGGGATGACTCAGATATATTTGAATGATCAGTTAAAAATTGTTTTTTTCTTCCTTATCAGGTACTGGTGTTAAAACACAGCAGGGCTTTAATGCTGTCACTCCTTTATGAGCTGTACAAGTATGCAACCCATACTACTGTTTTTTGTCCTTCTCACGGGAAAAACCTCTCAGTTTCCGTGTTCTTAGGACCCAGGGTTGTTAGAACTCAAAATAATCCAAGTCTGAGACTGACGTTGGATTCCTCCAGGAGAAAAAGGCTTTGTTAAGACTTCTGAACCAGAGTGGTGCAACTGTGGTGTCCTGTTTTGGAGATACAACTCCTAGTGTGGAGAAAGCTGCCCAGCAGCTCTTCTGGGCAATGTGGACTGTGAAACTGCTCTTGTCATTGTTAGGCAAACGAGAGCAAAACATGGGTATGTGACTCCATGCATCCTTCTTTCTCACTGAAACAGCACTGTTGAGTAAAGCAAATACCCTCAGAAAGGGTGTCTGCTCTGGACAGTGGAAGACAGATAGAACCATAGAATCATGGAGTCATACAATCACAGGCTGGTTGGGTTGGGAGGGACCTTAAAGCTCATCTCATTCCAATCTCCCTGCCATGGGCAGGGACACCTTCTGCTAGTCCCTATTGGCCCTTAACATTTGCAGGAATGGGGCAGCCACAATTTTCTGGGCAACCTATGCCAGAGCCTCTGCACCGTCACAGTGAAGAATTTCTTCTTGATATTTGATCCAAATGCCCTTGTTCATCCAGCTGGAATGATCCAGCTGAGCTCTGCAGTGCAGGGCTGTGCTGGGGGGAGATTGGAGGAGCGATGTCCACTGGACTGGAGCAGGGCTTGGTGCTGTGAGCTGCTTGGCCCCTGGTCACCCCTGCCCACACAAACCTGGGAGCAGAGGCAATGGTCCATTGTCCACTGCCAGCCAAGTGGGAGCAGGATGGGAGGTGGCTGAGCAGAGCTGTGGGTATTGTCACTCAGGTGTAACGTTACAAGAATTGTGTGGGCATCCTTACATCCCGCTGGGCATGTTTAGGCAGATGGAGAATTCAACCAAAGGCAAATGAAATTCCAAAAGAACATGTAAATTGCAGCACAATCCTCATAAAATGAGCTCAGCAGAGCTCATCAGAAATGCCCTGAACCCAGCTGCACCAGGCTGGTTTGGGTTTTGTGTTGGGAGCATTGCAGAAGGTATTGTCTTGGAGGAGTCAGTGATTTTGAATGTGCCACTTATGCTCTACTGCGCCTCGTCCTCAGGGCTTGGGAAACCTGTATGTTATTAACATAATCTGTAACTTATGATTCCTCTGGACAGGAAAACTGCATGTGGATCAAGGGGTGAATGCAGTGATCCTGATCGGGAGTCACTGGAGAGTCAGTGATCCACGTGGAGAGTCAGTGATCCACGACAGAGTGACCCGTGCTGGGCTGTGTGGGGTGGCCAGCATGGCCCCGGGCTGGGCTGTGCCACACAGATCTCGGGGCTGCAGGACAGGCACAGCCAGCTCCTGGTAACGGAGGAGCCCGTGGGCAGCTCCTATGGGAACCTGGGATCACACTGCCTGTGTGGCAGTGAACATCCCTTCTGTTTGGCAAGACACATGGTGAATGGTTTTCTTGTAAGAAAATGTACCTCAGATGACCAAAAAGGAGATTTCCTCCAGGGACAGGATCTGTGCAGCCTTGTAGGAACATCCACCTGGGCTCTGTGGGATGATGCAGAAACACAGAGCTGCCAACATCTGAAGGGATGTTGGATTTACTCACTAGCAATATTTCTCTTTAATTCTATCTTATTAAAGCAGCTGTTTAATTAAGGGATTTACTGTTGGACTTTTCTTATTGAACTTAAGACAGAGCCCTGCGTCAGCTCTCCACCTCTCACCTCACCTGGTGCAGAACAGGTTTTATAAGCCCCAAACATAGCTTTGCTATCAAGCCTGGAGGGTCAGCATGCACTGAGGGCTTGGGGGTGGCTCAGCTCTGACTCTGCAAAGTATGTGTTTCAGAGGATTTGGCCATGCAAATAGTGGAAAGGAAAATGAGACAAGTTTGAGTGAACTTGGGCCTGGATTTGTACTTTGCATATAGTGAAGTTCATCTGGCTGGCAAAGACATAGGACTGGGAGTGTTTGGCAGCCCAGGTGAGAGGGGACAGCCAAGTTATGATTCCCTGCAGAAGGGAGAAGGAATGGTCTCCTGGTTGTCTGCTGAACTGAGTGGGAGTTTCCAAACCTGATGGGAGGACAGATGGGACCCTTGCTAGCTGTAGGAATTCCTCACTGGCACAAGGAAGGTCCTGAGAAAGGGGCTGTTCTCAGGATCTGTCCACTGCTTGTAACCCATGTTCCTGTCTGGGCCACACAACCTGCCCACCCTTGTGTCTGTGCAAATCCCTTGGGCCTCTTGTGTACTCAGCAATTCTTCTGCCACTTCAGTCATGCCCTGCTTCCCTGGGCTGGGCTGGAGTTTCACTCTCAGTTATTGAACCTGTTCAGAGCTTGGAACCAGCAGAGAGATGGGGTGAGGGCTCAGGAGGGGTCTGGTCACCAAACTGTCTGCAGCCACTCCTCGCCCTGTGTCTCCCTCCCCTCCGTGTGCCTGGGGAAGTGACACAGGTGCAGAGAAGCAATTTAAAGCAACCCCTGGACAACCAACCAACCCCCATGTGCCCCAGACTTGTGATGGTCACACCTCATGTTGCAGCTCACAAGATGAATACGGAAGAATGTTTGGAACAGGCACCCTGGTCCTTTCAGGCTCTAGAGAAATCAGCCTGCAGAACCACTCGAGCCAGCATTGCCAACTGAGCCCATACTTAGCTGGGGAAGCAGGAACTTTTGCCAGAGAAGGGCTTTGCTCACACCCCAGTTGCCTGGGTAATGAACTCTCGGCATTGAGCTGAGGCTGAAAGCATCCTGGGGCTTCTGGTGTGAGCATCCATCCAGTGCTGCTGTTGCTTGTTAATTAGAGTTTGACTGGCTGGCTGCTCTCAAAGTGACTCTCCTGTTCATTAGTAATTCCTTCTTTGTGGTGGTTTGGCTTCTTTTTGGTGTTTGTGGGCTGCCCTACAGAGAGAAGATGCTGGCAGCACCATAAGTCAAGCTTGAGATGATTTACAGGAAGTTCCATGTTGGATCTGTAGCTGATGAGGATTGAAAATGGATTGTTCTTCTGTCCTATGCTAAACACAGTCTCTCCCAGCCAGATTTTCTAATTCTTCCTTTGACTGCCCTTGGACACCCTCACCACTCAGTGCAGTGTGTGCTCTCAGAGTGGGATGTGGACACGACTCCCAGCAGGTCTGCAGAGCCCTTGCACTGTCAAGCCAGCACAACCTGATTCCCTTCCTGCCCTCCAGAGCACAGGCTGAGCTCTTCATAGAATCCCAGAGTGGTTTGGATTGCAATGGACTTTACAGCTCACCTCATTCCACCCCTGCCATGGGCAGGAACACCTTCCACTGTCCCAGGGTGCTCCAAACCCTGTCCAACCTGGCCTGGAGCACTTCCAGGGATGGGGCAGCCACAGCTTCTCTGGGCACCCTGTGCCAGGGCCTGCCACCCTCACAGGGAAGAATTTCCAATCTAAAAGTCCTTCTTTTACCTGCCTTATCTGTGTAGGCTGTAAACACACTGTATCTACACAGCCCCACTTGAAATCAGAGCTCCCTTGGAGCTCTTAGATACTCCCAAAATAAACCTATACCCTGGTAACAGTACAGTTCTCCCCAGAAATTATTGCTGTTTATCCAAGCTCTTCCCAGGGGGTGTATCTCCAACCCCAGTGACTGACTGATTTAAAGCCTTTTCTTAAGTCCAGGTTCCAGAGTCATCTCGTGCTGTAGTCAGTAGGAAGTCCAGGAGTCCGTCTCTTGTTCCTGTGATGCTTTGGGGTGTGTGCAGCTCTGAGACCTACAGAGGTGATGAACTAGTGTGTGAATAGCCCTAGGGCAAATAAAAGGGATTTTGACTATTGTGCTCTTGGTGGATGCAGCTCTCAAACTCTTACCCCCTCTGCTGTGTCCTCTTCCAGAATATATTTTTAGCATTACCCCTGGTAATTGGTTTACCCATTGTCATAACACAGGGTTTGATAAGGGGGAACTTTGCAATGACTTGTAGGATCTGAGATTGATTAAAAAGTCTCACTTTTTTGGTAATGAAGTAACTTTGATAGTAAAGTGCTTCAGAGGAGACAAAATCCTTAAGGCTTCTGAGCATCATAGATTCTTTCATTCCCAGGGTTTTCAGAGAGTTGCAAACCCTCCAGGACAAAGGAAGGAACTGGCAAATTCCCAGTGCCACTCAAAAATCAGCTGTTCAAACATTCCTTCTGCCCTTTGCCTGCCAGTGCTGAGCAATGCAGGGGCTCTGCAGCTCTTGACTTCACAGAAGGTGATGAGAGGGTGGCAGAAAGGCTTTCCCTTTTCAGTTGGGACTTCTGTAATAAACTGAAGTGGGTTTCCCACCCTTTGCCAGTAAGTTCATACTCAGAGAACGAGTGTGTAAGTGCATAACCTCTAGGAAGATGCTTTGGAAGACTTCACTCTCTTATAGGGTTGGCCTGCATTGGGAGCAATTAGATGTACTCTTTATTGCTCTTTATTTCATAACCTCCCCTGATGACTGGCTCTTCAGTCTTGTTCTTTTTGCATCCTCCCGCTGCTGTTGCAGCAAAGAATTGTGGTGTGACTGGAAAGTAGCACTTTTTCTCATGTTTTTTCCCTGCTCCTGGGGATGATGAGTTTGTGGAAAGATTGAGCTTAGATCTTCATCCCCAGTGAATTCCCAGAGTGCTATTTGAAAGGTGAAACCAAGACCAAGTTGCATGAATTTTCCTGGAAGAAACCTGGGTAGAGTTTGTTCCTAACCTTGGTCAGAGCTGATCTTTGGCTTTGTAGGCTCAAAGCAGGAACTCAGCTTTCCAGAAGTATTTATAAAGTACAAAATTAGTCCCACTGGGCTTTGTCCTGTCCCAGCCTTCCAGAATTACCTCTGCCTCCTCAGAGGAATTCATGGAGATGATTCAGTGATACTGTCAGTAAGGGTTCCAGCAGGCTTAGCATCATCTGCGAAGAGACAAAGATGTAAATTTCTGAATGCTTTTGCTAAAAGACAAATAAATCAGCCTCTTGAAGCCAGCATTGCACTTGCTGTCTTGGTTTTTAATGCTCTGTGCTTCTTTCGGTCCCCTGTTTGCTGTCACCAAGAGTCTAACTCAGCCTTTCAGCTTGGAAAACTGTCTTGTTCTCTTTCCCAGTGACTAAACACAGAATGTTTGTTGTCAATATTTTAAAATATTTGTGTACATAAATTGAAGTGGCCTGGCTGATGAAGGCTGGGAATGCTGGTTACAGCTACTGTAGCTCAACACCTTTGAAAACTGGGTTGTGTTGACGTGTTAAAGTGACATTGGCTTTGGGTGGTCAGCCTGATGGAGACCAAAACCCAAGATGCTTGACCACTGCAAAGTTGTTTGGGAAGATCTGGCAGAACTTTGGGAACGTCTGGCAGAACTGGGAGGTGAGTGCAGGCCCTGTGGCCCTCCTCTCCCTGAGACTCTGCTGTGCATTGCGGCACTGGGGACAGGAGGCAATGTTTACCTGTGTTTATAGCTGCAGAACCCGTACAATTTTACGTAAGAATAAAATAAATATTGTTTGTTTGAGCAACGCAGAATGTCTGTTATTCCGGGAATTCGGGGGGGGGGGGTGGGGAGTGAAAAGTGCTGTGGTCAGTTTAAGAGGCTGGAGCTGTGTCTGGTCTATTTATTGTTGGATTGAATCACCCTGTGCATATCTGGACACATTTTGGGATTTTTTGTTTACCTGAGTGAATTCCTGTAATTTGATTGTACCTTCTGTTAGGGGCAGATTTGTAGGTCTTCATCCCATCAGATCCTGTGGAGTGTTTTAGTGCTGGGCTGCTCATCTTAGCCTTATCTCAGCCTCTGGCCAGATGAAAGCCTTGAGAAAGCAGCTGATCACTTCAGCCTTTGAGATCCATTTGTCACTGCTACCCTTTGTTTTGTGTGAGGGGGAATTTCCAATACATTTTCCTCATAAAAGAAGATGAGGGAGATATAAACCAGCAATGATAAAAATCTTCCCCATAAAATGAAACAACAAGGAAAGCCAAATTGGCTGGGAGAAAATATGAAGTAGCTGGGCTGTGCAAGAGTCAAGACACAATGAGCAGCTTTCGCTGTGCCACTTAAGATGGCATTTTCTCAAGTCCAGGCTTTCTTACTGGGACTGTTTCGACACTCACGCTGTTCTTTGGAAATAGGTTTGGGTTTGTGGCCATTACTGGTTTTGCAAAGGTTTCTAAGGCCATATGATGTCACTGTAGAGCAGGACGGTGATGAGAAGACTCCAAGTCGAAGGCAAGAGAATGAACTCCGATTTATTTCAAATGCACCGCTCTATTTATAGAGAACATCGTGCGGACTGATTTCATTGGTCTTGGAGTAAAAACATCTCACACCGTTGGTGTGCAGTGAATGACGCACGGTGGCAGAACCTATCTATAAACAATGTGAACAAGATAGATTAGAGAATTATTTGCATTCTTTCCCAACTGTCTCCCAGGCTCTCACCTGGTTAGAAAACTCTCTCTTTTTCTCTCTGACTGAACTGAGAATATCCACAATATACAACAACAAAGATATTGAAAAGTGACTAGTGGGGGTTGGATTGTCTTTCTCCTTCTTCAAGAGGAATCCAATTTCCATATGTTGGTGGGGCTGGAGCAGATCTCCTCCTAGAGCAGAGGGGTAGGATGATGCATCTCCTGGGAAACCCCAGCTCCAACACAGAATGTGGCCAGGGATGTCACTTGGACAAACACCTCTGCTTCTCATCTTGGAGCTGGCAGAAGTTCTTGAGATGATGAGAAAACATCCCTCACCTGTCTGGTGGACAATGCCTGCCAATGCATTGTCTGCAGTGGGTCTCATCCCAGGGGATGAACAGGGAGAACAGCTGCTCAGCAAGGGGCTGAGGGATGCCCTGTGGGAAGGACAGATGAGAGGGTGCCTCTGTGCACCCAGGGCAGCAGCACTCTGGGCTCACCTGCAGCTACAGAGGCAGAGATAAAGTGTGAGAGGCAGAGACAGATGATGGCTCTGGTTTTGTTCTGGGCTCACTGCAGGGGAAGGGAACCTGCAGTGCTTAGGCAAGAGTGTCTGCTCTCTGTGGAACCACTGGGGAGCCCAGCAGGGCTGGGAGGCCAGAGACAAGTGCTTTATAGACCTGTAGAGCTCCTGTTGTGTGGGTAGCTCTGAGGAGCAATCAGAAGACAGTATTTGGTCATCAACATCATGTTTAGTCTCCATGGGTTCCTCCTTTGCTGATCACAGTTTAGTGCCCCATGGGGTAAATGCATCATTTCATGCTGCTAAAAGCCACCACAAATGGCTCACCAGCCCAAACTCTTCTCCTTGCTCTTCTGCTGCCGCAGCACCATGGAAATGACAGCTACTTTCAGGGTTACAGAGAGGAAGCCAGTGCCCAGGGCTGCACGCGGAGCTCCTGTGCATCCTAGTATTCATCTCTTCCCCAGGCAATGCTGTCATACCCTCCCACAGCTGCAAGCAATGGCAGAGAAGGGCCAGGTGCATTTTTGGAGGAGTGGGGCAAGAATTAGAATGGCTTTAGTCAAGAGACCAGACCAGAAGGCAGAATTTTCATTGACAGGCCTACTGAAAAGAGATGTGAGCCCAGTCTTTCAATTCAGGCATGGTTGGATTGGGAATTCAGATATGTAGAGGAGCAAAAGAGCTCTAAACCCAAGAGATGAGAGCCATTGCAGAGATGCTAACAAAGATCCAAGCCTTGTCTTGGTGTAAACTTGAGTGAATGCTAATTGGGTTAGGGAGTAAATTTGATTTAGAGCCTGGGATAGTGGGATGGAAAGGGGCCCACTTGTCTCAGGAAAGACAGTTTTTATGCAGACAGCAGCTTTTTACTTCAGTGCCTACCGTCGTGCCCTCCCACACATTTAAGGACTGGGTGTCCTGCAGAGGTTGGTGCAGCAGCAGGGTGGGAGGGTGCTGGCCAGGAGGGCACTGGGGCACAGGAAATGCCCATTTTGCCTCAGGGACGGGGCTGTTTTCATGCTGCCGGTGCTGGTGGATTGTTTCTTTGGGTCATGGCGTGCCAAGTATTGTTTAGTTTAATAGCCCTGTTAATAGGATTATATTTGCCTGCACTATTACGTGAAGGAAAATGATTCCTACTTTGAAAGGAAAAGACACTTCAGTAGCGATGTTGCAAGACACACATCTGTCGTCAGATGCTGCTACTGAGCTCAGATGTCTCTGGGCTACAGCTGAGGCTCCTTCTCATGCTGCAGTGCCGGGGCTGGGGTGGGACACGCACGCACTGCACAGGGCAGCCTGCCGGGAGCTCAGCACGCAGAGCTGGGGCGAGCAGTGCTGGAGGTCTGTGCTCCCTGTGGAGATGTCCTGGAGCAGCGGATGTCAGCTGGCACAAGGAGTCTGGGTGTCACAGCTGGGGTGGCGCTGGTTGCCCAGGTAAAGCGAAGCCACTCCATACTGGTGACTTTGTGGCTCATGCAGTCTGTCAGAGCTCCTCCAGGGCACAAATTTACTGGGTGTTCTGGGATGGTCCGTGGAGCACAGCTGGGACCTTGGTGCAGTGCACAGCTCTCTAGCCTGAAGGCTGCCAGTCTTGTGTTCTCTGCCCGTGTCTGCCAAGAACATCTCTGCTCATTTAAACACTTGGCTCCATGTTTCTTCTACTTTACTCCTGCCACCACCCAGGCAGGGTCAGGCAGCTGCTGGCAAATGAGAACGGTGACAACTTGACATAAGGGGTAGAAAGTGCAATGAGCAGAATAAGAGCCCGGGAGAAGTGTTTTTCATTTGTGAAGCTCTAAAAATGTTTTCCCAGTGGACTCCTGAGCAGCTCAGCTGCTCATTGATGAATTCTGGCTTTCTGGGCTATCTGCAACAGGAATCAAACATGGACAATTCCCCAGCAAGCAGCTAGAGGAACAATGCATCCTGGGATTTAGTCATTGATTTATGTCTAACCTTTGGAGCCAGGGAATGTGCGGAAGTCATTACCAGGTCCTCAGCAGAGGTGAGCCACTGACAAACGTGTCTTCTCAGCATGAGGCTGACCTGTTACTGCCTTTGTCCAGGACTGCAAGAATGCCAGCTAGGAGGTACAAAAAAAACCCCAACCAACAAGTTCCACTGTGTGTTGCACTATCCAGCCTTACTCCATAAAAAGGAACTAACAAGCAGCACCCTGAGGGCTGGCAAGAAGCTGGTGTTTCTAGATGGGTGAGGGTCTGCAGTTTCCAGAGAAGGGTAGGGCATGCAATTAAAGAGTGAAAAAAATATCCACGCCCCTTTCTTCAAAGGGCTTTTCTTCCTGGGAGTTGGAGAAGGGCAACAGGCAGAGATGCTTTTAAACCCAAGCCCCTTTATCCTTCACAGTTACCCTGAACAGCCTCAGATGGAATCTTCACTGGGGCAAGTAGTCAAACACAGCAGTCAGTGGTGGAAGGGCACCAGTTGTCTGGGTGTGGGCACTCAGAACTGGCTTCCACTTTTGAAAATACTGAAACTGGGCTGTGGGCAAATTCAGATCTGTGCAATGCATAAATCTTCCATCTAGGCTGATGTGTGTGACTTTAATCTCTTCTCCACTGTCTTCCACCCAATATCCGAGTTTTTCCCAGCCCAAAAGTCCCTGCTGTTCCTTCTGTCCTTTCCAGTTATTCTGCTTGAGCCAGGAATCATAAGTGCTAGGTGGCTTGTGTTCCTTGTGCCTTCCAAGGAATTCTTCCTGTCCTTCACCTGCTGAACTTTGTATGGGAAAACATCATCTTTGTGATTTTTCTCCTGGTCTTGCCTCATTTCCCTTTCCTTGGGCTGTGAAATGGATTGGTTTGATAAAAAGCTGGGCAAGCACTGTCTGCAAAATGTCACAAGCAGAGAACCTTGCCTCTAACCCTCCTTGTGTCACAGAGACCGTAGCTGGGCACTTCATTTCACTGTGCCATCCAAGCAGGCTGTGTCCTAGCCCCTTCCCACAGAAAGGACAAGTGTGTCTGGAGGATGATGTGAACCTGAAGTGGGCTCACCTGCCCTTTGGTGTGTCCAGCATGGACTTTACATCACCATGGCCATCTGGGATGGCTGGGGGCTCGTGTCTCCTGAGGACACCCATCATCCCTTGACTTCCTCCCTGGTTCCCAGCTGCCAGGCTGTGTTGATGGCTTTATGTGGCATTGGCTGCTGTGACTCAAGGTGGAGAGTGACTGCTGCACAAAACATCCCTTGAGAAGAATCCAAGCAGGAAGTCCTGGATGTGGCAGATGTTGTGAGGGGGCTCTGAGGTCTGTGCTCAGTGGCCTGGCCACTCTGTCCCAGATGCTGGAATGAGGACACGAGAGGCAGGAAGGGCTGGTGACTGGAGGGAGACGGGTTGGAGGAACACCAACGGGCTGGGAGGTGCAGGGAGCAGGGAATGGTCTGTCTGGCTTCAGCTCTCTGCCCTGCTCCATTTGACTGAAAGAGCCAAGAGGGACAGAGACGGCTCTGAGCTGTGTCCTGTCACCCTGTGCCTCTGAGCTGTGGGGATCTCGCTCATGGATTGGGACACTGAGGGGACACATGGGAGTCTGTGTTTCTCTGTGCTACGTGTGATGTCTCACAGCAGGATGGGCCCTTGGGTTATTTATGCTGCCAACTTAGTCATCTGTACTGAATTTGCCTTTAGAGCTGCCAGGGTACCTTTGGGGAGCTCAGAGGACAGGGCTGGGTGGTGAGATCACTCCAAGCTTTCTGCCTTAGCCAAGAAGGGAAGCAAAGCATCTTGGCCGTGCTCTAAACAGAGGCAGATGGGACAGGCATCTCCACTGCTCATGGACCAAATTGTTCAGGGTCAGGGAATGTTCAGGGCCAGAGAAGGTCATTACTGTTTTGTTATGGCACGAGAGGCAGAAAAACCACCCCATTTTGTTAGACCAAAGAATTGCAGACAGAGTCCTAGACCAAAGAATTGCAGACAGAGTCCTAAACCAGACTCTGACTGGGAATAGTGGAAAGGGGAAAGCAAAGAATTTTGTCCCCACAAAAGGGGAAAGGTATGGGGCCAAATCTGTGATTTTGCCAGAAATTCTTCCATTTGTGCTTGCGTGCTTTATAAATGAAAGTACTAATTTCTGTGTACACTCGTCTGAGTTAATAGAAATATCTGAGATGAACAGAGCCTCTTTCATCAGGATAAGTGGGTATTTAACACCACAGAAAGATGCAAACACTGTCCTGTACCCTCTGAATCCCTAGTGTGGCAGTCTATTTCATCACTAGTCTTTTTGCAACATTTTTACACTATGTGAGCACTTGAATCATGTATTTGGTGCATCATAGGCTTTCACTTGAGACACTGGTCCTCTCCCTAGGGTTCCCTCCTGCTTCCTCCATTTTTATTTATGCTCAATGAGGTGTTCTGAAAAGGGCTGCATCATGAAACTCCCCTTGGGGCTGACTGAGGCCACTGGAGATGGGGCAGACTCAACAACCAGCTTATTTTTCGTCAGTGCTATCAAAGCCAGCTTGTCAGCAAGGGATGAGCAAGGTTGGCCAGGATTTTTGGTGCCTCCTACAATTTCAAATTTTGCCTTTGCCAGATTCGTAGGCCATCATTAACGGGGCTGTTTGGTGGTTAGGGAACTGCTGGGACTTGCGACCTTGCCTTGCCCAGCACACGGGCATCTGGAGCAGGAGGGATGCCAAAGTGCTCCATTTTATAATGCAAGTTTATATCTATATAAAAATGATAGCTGCAGGGAGCCAGAGCAAGTCTCCTGGTGGGAGTGCAAAAGCAGACCCATTGTGTGTGCTCAGGTTTCTCTCTCTTCAGCAGTGCCTCACCTGTGCTGGTCAGAGCCAAGCCCACAGCCCCCTGTGCGTGACCGTGGCCGTCACATCTGGGACTGCCGTGTGGACAGAATGCAGACCATAACGCATGACCTGCGTCAGAGCCTGACCTTTCCTCCTGTAAACTATTCAGCAGATGTTTATAAATGTCTTTGTAATCTTTTGCTGGTAAGATCAGCGAAGAAAAATTTTACAAACAGGAAGGAATATCTCAGTTCTTCAGTGGATTTATTTGCACTGCATGATTTGTCCAGGTGTATCTGTGAATGGTCTCCTGGCCTGAGAACCCCAAGATTCTGCCTTCAGATGAGTCCTAAGAAGTTAATTGACACAGCATTCCAGAAGAAAGCTCCTTTCATTTTGTGGTTTGCTATGAGAAGGATTTTTCTCAGCTTTAATATCTGCAGGGGGTAGTTACAAAAGCAGCTGTTCTGTCATTAAAGGAGGATGAAGGAGTCCTGTCTGACTGAGCAGCATATTCATTCTCCTCCATTAACTCTCTGCTGAGATTCACAGCTGAGCTGACCAAATGGTGTCAAAGTGGGGTGTTTTGGGGGGTATTCTCCTCTTCCCCTTTTGTAGTCTTATCAACTCTTGGTGTCCAATTAAGAAGACAGAATACTAAAAGAAGAGACTGCTTTATGAAGTGTCTAGACTTAATGAAAGCAGAGAGCACCAGGCCTCTCATGGGAGAACCCCTTTCAAAAATATCTAGAGAAAGATGGTTAGAATTAAATTTTATGGGGACATTTAAATTCTCTTGTGGAATACCACAGCAGAGATAAACCCATGTGAAGCTAAATAACACATTTGGTCTATTGCCGTGATCAACAGTTGTAACAGTTCTTATTGCACTGTGTCTGTGGCCCAAGTCAAACCAGCCAAAAGCTGTACTGGAAATTCAAAATGGAAATTAAGCCTGACATAAGTTTCCTCTGGATATCACCATTAGTCAGGCTGCCCACAGCATCCAGCTTTGCAGTAAACTCCAATGTATTCATGCAGGCCTTTGGGGATCTCACAGTTTCCTTTGAGGGACGAGGTATTTTAGGGATATGCTGGCACAAAGTGCTGCTGCTCAGCTGTGCTGTTTCTGGTCCCATCCAGTAAACAGCTGCTGGGTCTGGGGCTCTCCCCCCTTCCTGTGGTGGTACTGACACAAAGCAAGGCTCTGAATTTTTAAGAAGTCATATGGTGGCTGCCCTGGTGTCCCTCTAATTGCTCTTGTCTGCAGAGAGGGAAATTCCCTGAAATACCACTTCTCAGGCCAGGGAGATCTCCTGACATGTGCCTTGGGCAAAGCTCCCTCCAGCCCTGTTGCTGACTCACAGCAGACTGGCCTGACCTTCCACATCCATCTGCCACCTCCTGCACAGCCCTAGAGGAGCCACCATCCCAGGGACCTTTGTGGTGGGTCCAGAACCTCCCCAGCCTGCCCCCAATGCCATGTCCCCACTCAGCAGTGGCTCATGCCACCTTGAATCATCTGGCCAGCAGGCTGTCCAGCCAAGTTTGTGGCCCATTAGCCTTTTTCTATCTCAGGAGGTCCAGACTGGGGAGGTCTGGTGCTGACCCTGGTCACTGCAATGTAAGGAAGATATTAAACTCTCGGAGAGTGTCCAAAGGAGGGCGGTTAAGATGGTGAAGGGTTTGGAGCTGTTTGAGAGGTGGCCAAGGAGGGCACTTGATCTGTTCATCCTGGAAAGGAGGAGACTGAGGGGACACCTCATTGCAGTCTGCAATTTCCTCGTGAGGGGAAGAGGAGAAACAGGCACCGATTTCTTTTCTCTGCTGACCTGCTGACTCGAGGCTGGAGCTGTGTCAGGAGAGTTTTATGTTGGGTATCAGGGAAAGGTTCTTCTCCAGAGTGTGGTCAGGCAGAGAACAGGCTCCCCAGGGCCATGGTCACAGCCCCAAGGCTGCCAGACAGCACTCTCAGGCACAGGGTGGGATTATTGAGCAGTCCTGTGCAGGGCCAGGAGTTGGATTTATTGATCCTTGTGGGTTCCTTCCAAACAGGATTCCATGACTCTGTGGTTCTGTGAATGTCTCTACCCACAGCAGGCAGGGATGCTGGGGGCACCCATGGCGTAGGCTCCTTCTCTCTGGAGGGGGCTGCTCTGAGCCCAGCCCCATGGCATGCCTGTGGCAGGAAGCTGAGCCTGCAGCACAGGCTTTAGCTGGTGTGTAATTGCTCAGACAGCCGAGCCTGGCACCCGGCAGAGATCCGGGATGAGCACAGAGCCTGCCTGTCTCCTTGCGGGATGGCTGAGCAGCGCAGAGCTGGCGGCACGGCCCCATGGCATGGGGTGAGGTGTGTGACCCCGCAGGCACCCAGCGTGGCACAGCTCCCTGCCCTCTGCTCCGCTCCCGGGGTCCCCACAGCCCCCCGAGCCTGGGCATGGGCACAGGGCAGGGACAGGCTCCAGAGCAAAGGCACCTTCCCTGACCTGAGCCAGCCTGGAGACAGAGCTCGATCTGCTCCTGGCCAGAAAGGAGGGAGCAGTTGAGAAAATGAATACAGTATTTGCAAGGACTTCAGGAATTGTTCCCTTGTTAATAGAACTGCAATTTGTGGAAATATGATGGAGGGTGAAGGTCTGCAAATACTTAGAGGAATAATGAGCATTGTAAGCAACAAGCACCACAGGGGAGTATGAGAAATAGATTGTACCAGACAGGCCATTTCTGCATAATTACACAATTAGTGGACTGGGGAAGACAGCGGATAACCCTTCGCAGTGTGCTGTGGTGCGGCGCAGACCGTGCTGGAGACTGGAGCACCAATTAGCTGGAATAGCTCACAAAATGTGGAAAGGCTGGATGGAGGGAGGAGCAACCGTGCTGAGCACCCGTCTGGCATGGGGGAGAGGGGAGACGCTGCCCGGGAGGAATGGTCACTCCCCTCACTGGGTAACGTGGTGGTGATAACGGGGGACAGGCGTGGAAAACCCCACGCTGGGCTCTCAAAAGGTGCAATGCAAACGAGGGGAGAGAGCAGGGAATAAATGTCGGCAGGGAGGGTTTTGACAGAGAGCAGAAAAGGATAATTTTGGTAATAGTCTGCAAGAAACACAGCTCATACCTTTGGGCAACAGCAATTATAGGCAGAATTATGTAATGAGAAGGCGCTGCTTGGGAAGCAGTAATTTGGAGAGAGCCCTGGCTGTGTGAGCAGATCAAGAGAGCGCCACGGTGCTAAGCTCTCTGCTCCAGGCACCCGTGGGCAGAGGTGGCAGTTGGTGGCATCTCCCTGGGCCAGCTGTGGCCTTGGCTGTGCCATAGTGAACAAGGCAGTGGTGAACTGGCAGTGACCCAAAAAGACAATGGTGAAGGGTGGGAGGCCTTCCTTCAGCCTGGAGGAGCCAGAAGAGGGAGGGAATCAAAGTCTGGAGACGGCTCCTCTTGTGCTCCGTGCCATCACACCTGCACAAGAGGCAGCATGTTGGGGAGGACAAATATAATAACACAGATTTGCTGCTATTTCTTCCCTGCTACAAAGTCAAAATCGTTCTCCTGGGCTCTGCTGTCTCTGGATTTGAGGAGTTATGCAAGGAAAGTGCTCTCTGCATTGCCCTGATCCTAAGGCAGCCTGGAGCAAGGCACAGATTTGCCGCCCCCACTCCTGGTGGGACAGAGGGCTGCCTGGAATCCATGCGGGCTGATCTCACCTGCCTGAGTAGCTGGTGCTGTCAATTCAGGCTTTTTCATACCGAATTATTTCTGGGAATCACCAGGGACTCCTGTCTCCACCTCCTTCCCCACACATCCTGGAGGAATTCCCTCTGCAGCTTGTTTTCTGTGCTGACATCACCTGGCTTCCCCAGTTTCTACCCAGGGAGAGAATGTCGCTGTTCTCACGGCTGCCCGAGCTCCCCCCTTCCCTTCTCCCATGGGCAGAGACAACAGCAGATGCTTTTCCCTGCCCATCGCTCTCCCTGGAGCACGAGGAGCAGGGCTGGCAGCTGTGCCCCTGCTCTGCTGCTGTCTCCTGGCCACCCAAAGCACAGAGTGTCACAGACAGCCGGGGTGACAGTGCCAGCAGAGCCCAGGGGAACACAGCTCACAGTGCTGGATGGGAGCTGCTGGGAACACCAGCACCTTCCCTGAACACGGCCTTGGATGTCTCATGGCCTGGGCCTGGAAAGGATAAAGTTAATTTTCTTCACAGTGGCTCACAGTTGCCATGTTTCAGCTTTTTGATCAAAACAACACCAATAACACGCTAAGATTGCAACTTTTGTTAGAGTAGATTTGGGGCTATGCAGTAGGTTGGGAGGGACACAGGCTGGCAGATGACCTGACCACAGAGATACTCCACACCATTCAACATCATGCCTGGCAGTAAATGGGTTAACCATCTGCTTGGGTGCTGGCTGGGCATGTGTACTCATGGAAGGGGATGAGTGATTGCCTTTGCATCACTTTTTTGTTTTGTTTTTGTCTCTTCTACTCATCCTTCACTTATAAAACAGTTGTTATTATTGTTATTTTTATCCTGACCCCCAATTTTCTTGCTTTTGTTCTTCCTTTTCTCTTACCTCATCCTACTGGGGATGGGAAGGAGTGAGCCAGCATCTCTGTGATATGTTATGCTTAGCTGCCCACTGGGGTTAACCCCCAGCATCTCCTCCATGGATTCAAATGCAGCACATCCAATTACTCTGCTGCTTCAGGCACATTTTCACCAGGCAAATACAACACAGAACAACATGTGTCCTGCATAATGTACTTGTCCATCTGATCATGCTCTCCAGCCACAACATTGCAGTGAGTGATGCTGTATCTGCTTTTCTTGGTCTTCTAAGGTCCTGGAAGAGGTTTCTGGGAAAGAACCTTCATTTGGGTAGAGATACAATCTCTAATTGTTGTTTTAAGCATTTCTCTAAGGCAGAGCTCAGGTGTTCTGGTCCGTGTCCTTGCAGAGGCTTTCCAAGATGCCAGTGTGTCACTGGCAGGACCTTGCAGCTGCACTCTCTGGGGCTTGCACAGAACCAGAAGCAAGCTGGACCCATGATGAGGTGAGTCCTTCCTCTATGGACCCTCATGAGCTCTTACACATCTGGGATCTCCTACATGCAGCCTTCTGCCCAAGTTCAGATGTCTGGAAACTCCAAGAGCAGCTGCTGATCATTTTTGCTCCATGTGGTCTCAGTTCCTCCTGTCCAATCTTTATCCTGTCCAAGTTCTCTCCTGAATAGGGAAGCTAACACAAAAGATGTGCATTTTCTGTCCTTGGCTGTGCGGCTGTGGTTTTGGATACATTTTGTCTTGCAGACATCCTGTGGGTCTGGGCAGCAGCCTGTGGATGTAGGTGTGAGGAACTGATGGATGTGTGGGACAGGGAGGGGTGATGCTGGCTCAGAGTGGTTGCAGGGAAGCAGAACCTCCTACAGACCTCTCCAGGCTGTGCACGGGTCTGGCACAGTGCTCAGGCAAGGATCACTCTTTGATCCACTCAGATAAGCAGCTGAGGTGTCAGAGTGCCCCTCGCAAGGGCTCTGCCTCCACTTCCACTCCTCCAGCTCCAACTGACCCTGTGAGCAGGCAAAGGGCTGAGCTGGAGAGGCTTCATGCTATCCCTTAAATATAAACATTCCTAAAAGCAACTTTCCCATTTCTCTGTGGGAGGCTATAACCTGCTGGGACCTTCAGCACTTTAGCAGAGCTGCCTCTAGAGAAAAAGAGACCATAAGAATTCATGGAATTCTCCACAAAACTTCCTAGCCTTTTCTGGCCAGACCTAGTTGAGAGGCTTAGGATGGAGGCATGAATGGAGGATGCCTTGTTCATGGATTTCACAGGGAAATTGCTGTTGTTTGCAGGGGCAGGAGGAGGAAATAAAGAGGAATTGTTAAAGGAAATGGCAAATGTCTCTTGCTGGGATGATAAACATCCAGAAGGATTTCAGAGGTGCTGAGGGCTGTGGTGGAGGGGTCAGCAAGGAGCTGAATTCTGCTTTTAAGGTGTTTGGGCTGGTTCATGGGCGCAGACACAGTAACTTAACTGGAGCTGTCCCAGACTGATGAGTGAGTTTGTGCCACTTCCCAGCAGGGCTGTTCTGAGCAGCCTCAGAAGCTCAGTTTGTGAGATGGACAGAGCAGATCTGTGATTTAAAGCCACCACTGACGCCCAACAGCTGAGCCTGCTCACACACAAGCCCTCGGTGCTGCCCTTCCAAAGCAAGGATGGAGCTGAGTCCAAGCTCAGCATGGACTGCGTGTCACGGCTGTGATGGGCCAGGAGCACCCACGGCCACGAGGAGTGACCGACCTGGCAGCTGTGGGAGTGCACCCAGGCATCAAAGGACACCTGTGTGACAAAAGGGCCCCCACAGAGACACCCCAGAGTGCCCATCTTCTCCAGCAGTGGGGCCTGGTGTAGCCCCACTTCTCACCCACTTGAAGCAGTTGCAAATAAGGGCTGGATTTCTCTAAGCTGGCAGTGACTCCACTGGCATCAGAGTCCAAGGGATGGGCTTGCTGAATGTGTCAGCAGTGAGTTGAGGACACCTTCAGGAGGTGCTTCCCTGTCTTTCTGCCTGCTTTCAGAATTAAATTCATCTGGACTTTGACAAGATTTGGTAAAACATGTTCACTTTTGTGAGCAAAACTGTGTATGGTTGTAAGACATAACTGCTATGTGATAAATCCTATAAGGATGAGGATTTGGTTCCTTAAGGATGAAAGGGAAAGGGAGATGCCATGTGAAATATCCTACTTGGGCTGGCTATGTCAGGTCTCTATCAAGCATCCACAAGACTTGTCACTTTTCAGAGCTGCATGCACAGTGGTTGTGAGGCTGGATTTGGGAAAATGCAGATGGGAAACTGAGAATGGCAAAAATGCCATTTGCAGGGATATCAGGCAGTGCTCGAGTGGAGCTTAGTTGTCCTTATTGGACAGTTGAACAGCTGTACTTGCTGAGTGGTTTTTCCCTTTTCCTTCATGGCAGCAAAAGATGTGGCAGCAAGAGCTGCAAAAAGAAGGATGGTATTTTTAGCTTAAAGATACCTTTCCCAGCTTGTCAGGGCCGGCAGACAAGCCTACCACACAGCTTGTGTTGAGCTGTTGGTCTAGCAAGTGCCAGTATCTTGTCTTCTGGCAGGAGATACTTGTGAGGGGATAACCCCCAGGGTCTTAAGCAGTGTCATGAGGGCTTTGCAGTGAGTTTGCTTCAGAAAACTGCAGGTGGGACTCTGCTTGTCAGGAGCCTCAGCTTTGCTGTTTTCACGATGCCATAGCCTTTTTGCCAAGTCTGCTGTGCCTTAAAGGGACAGGGTCATAGAGAAATGGTGTCCAGCAGATTGCACTGATAAGCCAAAGGGATGCTGACAGGTGCAGTCCTACTGTGCCTTCCTTTATTCCACATCTCCAGAAATAATGTGCAGGTATTTCTGGGTACCGCCAATTTTGGGCTGACTCCACCGTTAAGCAGGAGCTGGTAGTTCCAGGACAGTCCATGGAATGTGACACAGAGGTTCCCCAGAAACTGATGGCCACCTCCTGGTGATGCCAGTGAAGGCAGAGTTAAGCCAACAGTGGAAGATTGTGAGAACGCCACGGTTTAAAACGGGTCATTGTGCTCCCAAGATTGCTGCTGTAAATGCAGCCACAGATGTGAGTGGAGCGTGCGCGCTGGACTGCGCTCCTGAAATTCAGGAGTTCCTGCAGGAGCTGGAACAGGCTTGCCGTCTGGGTTTCAGCTAATATCAAGGAGCAGTGATGGCTCAGAGCTTTTTTATTAATCCTCATCAGGCCGGGAGGTGTTGTATTAATTTCTTTCCAGATGCAAAGCTCGCTGTTTTTCCCTGGAGAGCACACTGCTGTTCTGCACGGGAGCAGTGCCTTCTGTCCTCCCAGAAGAGAAGCCAGAGTGCAGAGCAGCAGCGTCTCTCTTCTCCACGGACTCCATTCTCCACCAAGCTCATCTGGGATCTCTCTTTGAAGAAGCAATTCCACAGCATCAGATGGCAATGGTTACTATGTATGGGATGAGGTAGGGAGGTTCTCTTTTGCCTGATCTCTATTTTGATTTCCAGGGGATTATAAAGGATCCCAACTTGTTGGGTTTGTATATAGGCAAATCCTAACAGGGGTAAAGATTCTCTGCCTGGTAACCTTGCTCTGCTGCTCAGAATTCTGGATTTTGTGCAAGAATTATCTGTGCTTAAAGTATGGCTCAGCCTCTTATATAACTACATCCCTTCTCTCCTTCAAGCCTAAAGCTGTACAGGAATTGTAAAGATTGAAAAACGCATGTGTTGGTGGTGGTTTAGGTTACAGCTCTCCACGAGGCTGTTTAAAGCCAGAAACATGAAAAGCTGTTTTAGAATGAAATATGAAGTGACTTGTGAGAGCACAGCCGTTAAAATGTGTGCCGACCACCAGATGAGGCACCTGGGACACCAAACTGGAATCCACTTGCCATTGGAAAGTTTAATTGTGTCAGTGCAGCCACAGGAGGACTGAAGTCGAGTGCTGAATGTAGCTCCTGTGTGGGTGTTTGGATTGCTCAGGAGAGAGCGTATTCCATAGGATCCATGATAAAGTTGGATCTGGAGGGGCGGGTCCCTACCCTGGGACAGGGGCCAGCCCGTTGGATAAGGTGTCAAGATGTACAAGATGTACACCTGCCAAGGTAAAAATTATTCTGCATGTAATATTCCTCACCTGTCACAGGTGAGACTGGGATCATGCCAAGGTACAAAAATAGCCACACTGGGTGTTGCTGGTGCTGATTCTTCCCATCACAAATCCCAGGCTGCTCAGGATGGTGGGAGAGGACTGCCACTTCACACACTGCCACTTCTTAGACTTAGATTTTCATTTTCTGATGCTGAAGCTGAGCTGTGCACAGCTACACCCTCTGAGCACTGTTCAGCAGTAGGGAATCTTTGATTATTCATTCTTTTGGAAAAAGGGGCGGAGGAAGAAAAGGTAGGGCATCATCATAGCTGCACTTGTTGCCTTTAAAAACCTCTGCTAAACACAAGGACTTTGGAAGGATGACCCCAAGAACATACTTTGTGTCTTTAACAGGAGTGGAGGCAAATTTACTGGAGTGGAGGAAGAGCTATAGTTTATCTTCAGAAATGGTGGGGAGGAGCTTAGAAATACAGTCCTCATGTGAAGAAATTTGTGGGAAAAGCTAATTCAGGATGAAAATATAATTGCAAAAAAAAAAAAAAAAAAAAAAAAAAAGAAGGGAGGGAGGAAAATGTATTTTTTATGACACACATCCATTTGGGACACACATGCTGGCGAGGCAGCTATCCCTAGGAGTAAAACATAAAAGTCCCTCAAAACTCGCCAGATTTAACGCCAAAACCAGAAGAACTGGGTTTGGGCCTCATTATGCCTGGTAAATGCTGTCTTATGGATTTATATGGCTGTGTTAATTCCTTGTGGTTGGCTTGGGGACAGTGCTCATGGTGGGTTTCCATTCATACAAGATATGAGAAGGGAGCTCTAATAATACAGCTATGATCCACTCCTGAGGATTCGAAGGAATTGTTTTCCAAGGCTGAGGAAAACTGGATGAAATTGGTTGGGTGTTAAAACATTCTCAAGAAAATGAGTAGAACTTGGAGCTCTTTGACCAGAGGCCAAGAAAGCTGAGATTTCAGAGTCACAAATATGGACTAGGTTTATCCCATAGATGTCCTACCTTGGTAGCACTGAAAGCCACAACTGGAAGCAATAAGAAGATCAATAAATTTAGTAAAGAGAAATATTGGTAGCAATTCATATACATCTGGAATTATGATGTGTAGACAACAAGCTTAAAGACATCTGGAGGGAAATCACTTATCAAGTAGAGCCCAGTACAGAATTACAGGACTTTACAAACATGTTAGCTAAGAGAAATATGGTAATGAGCCAAAGAGTGGAATAACCATGTGGGAATCATCATTCATAATGACCCAGAAGACACTAACTGGTCAGTAACCACTATTGATGGACAACTGCTGTCCTGTGACAAGGAAAACATGGAAGGTCTGGAGAAGAGAAGGCTTCAGGGAGACCTTACAGCAACTTTCAGAAACCTAAAGGTGCTTACAGGAGAGCTGGAGAGGGATTTTTCACAAGGGCATAGAGTAAGAGGATAAGGGGAATGGCCTTAAGCTGAAACGGGGTAGGTTTAGATTAGATATTAGGAAGAAATTCTTCCCTGTGAGGGTGGGGAGGCTCTCGCAGAGGTTTCCCAGAGCAGCTGTGGCTGCTCTATCCCTGGAAGTGCTCAAGGCCAGATTGGATGGGGCTTGGAGAAAATTGGGATAGTGGAAGGTGTCTCTGCCCATGGCAGGGGTGGAATGACATGAGCTTCAAGGTCCTTTCCAACCACAACCATTCTGTGGTTCTAGGTTAAAACAATGTATATTAGGCTCCAACTCCAAATCAGCCAACTTGGGAGCTTTTATGTCGTAGTTCAGAGCAGGTTTGCTCAGGTGCTGTCTGGTGTTCACATCTCAGCTTCTCATGAGGCTGTGCCCCAGTGCTCAGTGTGATGATGTCCTCTGCTCTAACTGCAGAGGGGAGTGTTGGAAGGTCTCCTTTGCCCCTCACATACAGGTGAAGGAGTGTTCAACAAAGCCAGTGCTGGCAGGAGGTCCCGCTCCATGAGGTGAGATCATTGTCATCAGCAACGTGGAGGTGAAAATGCTCATAAAATCAGCAAGAGACAGAGACTGGTGGGGTTTCAAGGGTCAGTGGGGAGAAGGAAGCTAGAGAGGGTACTCGGTGTGGCTTGGCACACTGGCCCATTGAAAACAAAATGAAGCTTCACCACAGAGACTGGGGCTGCAGAAAAGCAAAATAATTCCTCTTGGTGACTCTGTCTGGCAGAGCAGGGACTTGATAAGACCCACAGTAAAACACAGAGGGACAGATTTTCCATGTGAAGCCCAGTGCCTTAATGTAGCACTTGGGAGTTAAAAGGCTGGGAATGGGTGGCAGTAGGGATTTTGCCTCTGTATTTTCTTCTGTCCACAAGAGACAATGGAATAGCGCCTGGTTTTTGTGTTCTTAGCTTAAGTAGGATATTGCAAAATGGGATAGCCACAGATATGATCCTGAGCTGGAGAAAAAGCTATACAGCAAGGAATGGAAAAAAAAAAAACCAACAAACTTGAACTGTTTAGCTTATCAAAAAAGAAAATTGAGGGATAACTTGATTAGAGAGTGTAAGTACTTCCATGGGAGAAAATACCAGTTGCTGAAGGGCTTTTTAATCTAGAAGAGAAAACAAGAGTAAGAAACAATGGCTGGACAGTGAAGCCAGATATTTCACTTCAGAGCAGGCAGACATTGTTAACAATGAGGGTGATTAACCACTGGGAGAGGATCCCAAGGGGGCTGATACCTCGTTCATTTCTTGATGTCCACACCAGGCGGGAGCGCGTCTCTGGAGGACACGCTTTGCTCACCAGTGCGGAACTGGATTTGATTCATGGGTAACTGGATCAAATGTGCTACCCAGTGCCCTACAACCTCTGGCACCTTTGGGCCTTTGAAGTCCTTAGCTACTTCTGGGAATGATTTGGCAGTTCTCTGGGGCTTTCCAGCTGGGGATCCTGATGGACTTTTGAGGTGATGTCCGCATGGGCAGCCCTACAGAAGGGAACCGGGCCGAGTCAATCATCGCATGTTGGACTGTGGAAAGGGCTTGTTTAACCCCCAAGCAGTTGAGATGCGGGCTTAACCAACCACCTAGAGCTCCAAGAGGTGGAGGACAGAGACAAGAAGTGCAGGTAAGGGCTCTCCAGCTATTCCTAACTTTTGGAAAGACTTCCTGGGACAGCAAAGAGCTGGGTGCAAGGGCACGTGAAGTCACTCTGATTTATGGTGGGAACAACATAGAAAGAGAAAGGCCAACTTAATCCCTCTGCAGGATCAAAGCAAAATGAAAATGGTTGGCAAACCTCTGCCCTTCTTTTTAGACTCCACTGCCTCTCTCATATCACTGTCTGAACCTCAGCAACTCCCCAAAACACTCATTTCTGTGATGCTCAGAAGCTGTTTAGAACTTACTTTCAGTCATAGTCAGAATCAGCAAGTGGAAAACCACCTCTGGACTTCATGTGTCCAAGACATTCCCGGGTGAGCTTCTCCTGTCCCGTAGCCCTGCTTCCCTCACCCTCCCACTGCAACCCAGGGCATCTCTTCAGCCAACTGGGAGCAGTGAGCAAACGGTTAAAGTTTTGCTTCTCCACCCAGTGGTGGGTGTTGTCTGTGTCAGAAACAATATAAGAACAGTCGGAAGTTGCAGCTGGCAAGTAACATTTGGAGTAGCAGTCGTGGGGCATATAGATCTGGTGTGGACTGTCTTTTCCTGAGACTGTAAACACTTGTGCAGAATGTCCGAGAGCAAGAAAAAAGGGAAAGGAAAGAGCAAAAAGAACAAAGAAGGGAAAAAAGGGGAAAGAGAACCTGACCCAGGAAAAGGTACTTCCCATTTTTAACAAATTTTACTTAAAGGAAGAAGAGACAAGCCAGCAGGAAAGTACTTGTGGGTTGCATGAGGGTGCAAATGCCAGGGACTGTTTGCCAGGCGAGTGTGCAAATCTCTGCATCTCATTCATATTTCATACTATTATAGGTCTGCTTTTGTTACAGGTCTGCTTTCTTCTTCATATTCTCCCTTTTTTAATTTCCTTCTTTTTCTCTCTTTTTTTTTTTTTTTTTTTGTTTTGTTTTGTTTTGTTTAAATACCCAGAGCCCCAGCACTTCAGGGCAATATGCTCTTTCATGAATAGCAGCACTCAGCTCCTGTCATGGTAATAGGGGAATTGAGGGGGTTTGTGCTGATTCTCTGGGGGTTCTACTGTGTGGTGATTTGCTGTTTAGTTGGTTATTTTCTTGCTTTTTCCTGAGGAAAGTATCAAAAGTCATAATTTTGGAGGATTGCAGGTGCTGTTCTTTGAGACAGACCAACTCTCAGAGATCCGATTTTAGTTATAGCCTTGGTTTTTGAGGTAACTGCAATGAGCTGTAGTGAAAGACACGTGGGCTCTGCTGATATGCTGATACTCCTGAAATCAGGCTGTTCTTCAGGGATCTGACTGTTCCTTGCTGACTGGGTAAGGCAATATTTATGATATTGCAAGGATTAAATGTTTAACGGATACAGTTCGATTCCTGAGTACATGGCTAGTGCAAGAACTGTCTTGGAAAGATACAGAAGGTTTGGTGGTAATGCAGCCCAGTGTAATTCCTTTCTCTCTCATGGTATCAGGGAGGGATTATCCTGGGCTGTTTCTTATCTGTGGTTTATCTGGCAATGCATTTGGAGAGAGCAGCAACCGTGTCAGGCTTTGTGTTTTATCAGTGTTAAAAGAGGCTAAAAGCTGGACCGGGTCCTGTCCTGAGCCTGTCAGTTCAGCTCCTCGCTTGCCTGGCTGCAGTTCTGCTCTTGTCCTGCTGCGGTGACATGAGTGACCGCTCTTGACCTGAGTAGGTTTGTTCTTCCTTTGCACTGCCATCACTGGTGGCAGGATTTGCCCCTTCCCTTTTTCATCCCTTTACCCTGGGCATGGAGACCTTGCTGTGCCCAGAGCAGGGGCTCCTCCACCGGCTCTGCCCCGAGCTGCTGGGGTGGCAGTGGGTGCTGGTGACATCAGAACACAGCTGATGTTGCTGTGGGATCTGGGAGGAGGCTTTTGGGAAAGCTTCAAGATAGAGAGCTTGGAATCACCAGGGAGAAGCAACAGCTGCTTGAAGATGACAGGCTCTGCCCTGGGGGCTCAGGAGGGCGCAGGGGTTGGGGGCTGTCTCAAGCCATCGCCAGCATCACCCTGCCCCCACCTCCAAAATGAAGAGGGCACAGGGCATGCCTGCATCATGGGCATCTCCTTTGCTGGGAGCAGGAGGGGCTGGTGCACTGGGAGGCACTGGCTCAGGCACAGAGAAGTCATGGGGCACACTGGGACTGCCCAGGGAGCAGCCACCTGCTTTGAGAAGGGCCAGGTGTGAGCTGAGGCTCAGTTCTGTAGTGCCACATCAAAGCCCTGCAGTAGTTCACTGCCCTGGAGAGAAAAAGGAAAGACCTTTTACCTGTCATTACTCCCACTGACAACCAAGTCTTCTGCTGAGATGCATTGTCAGCTGTTTCACCACATATAAATCCCACAACTGGCCGGAGTGAAACCCCCCCCTTCTCCCTACTAATGGATCCAGAGTAGAATTGGGGATGATTGCATTGACCATTGGGGATGGTTGCATTGATCAGGTGGTGGAGTCACCATCCCTGGAGGTGTTCAAGAAATTACTGGATGTGGCACTCAGTGCTCTGGTCTGGTTGAAAAGGTGGGGATTGGTCAAAGGTTGGACTTGTTGATCTAAGAGGTCTTTTCCAACCTAATTGATTCTATGAGCCTGTGATTCTATCATCCTGTCTGTTCCTCAGCCAGAGAACTGAAAGGTTCTGTATTTAGCTTGCACAGTATCCTTTTATTTGCATTCCTTGTTAAGTGGATTGTTTAGATCCAGGTTCCTCGTTTGCCCTGTGTTGCTGCAGAGGTTGCCCTCTCTTTGCTCTGTGGGTCCAGTAGAGGAAGACACTTGGTTGTCTGTGGTGTCCTTGAATCTAACCCCACTTTGGGTTGGGCTGGTTGGGTCCAATGGAACCTGGGAACACCTTTTCACATCATGGGTCACTTTGCTATGTGGTCTAAGGGACACCCTAGCAATGGTTCCCCAAAAGAGCCTTTAGGAATGAGGAGCTCCTCCTCCAACCACTTCTGAGTAGATGCCCCAGTCCAGGCACACAGACCCTCACTCTGGGCAGCAGATCATCCTGTGGACCATTTCTTCAGCCTGAGGCTGGACCTCAGACTGCTCTCCAGCATGCCCAGGCTGACAGAAAAAACCCAGCCCTGGCACACACCAGGACCGTGGCTGGCCACTGTCAGGGGGATTTGTGTTCTCTGTTTTCCCAGGCTGTAGAATTTCCCTGCAAATGGGATGTGCTGAGCCCCCTGAAACCAGGAGGTGAAGAGGCATGTACAAAACTCTAATGCAGTATCTACAGATATCAGGACAGGAACATTCATTTGATTGTCCATGCAGAGGAAAGTAAGGGAATGATGGCAGCGTGCAAAGCCTTCATCTTTCACACTGCATCCCTGAGCAGCCTCTGCTGAGGGCCAGACTTTGATCCCTATGACATTCCGACAGTCTTGACCTACCCTTGTGCTCCTAGGAGTCTGTATGGAAAATTACACTCAAACTCCCCTTTGGGGTGTGCTCTCTAGAGCCCCAGGAGAGCTCTGGCATGGCCAAGACTCACCTGGACTTCCAGAGGTGATGTCCCAGCCCTGCCAGCTGCTCTGGGGGAATTGCCCCAGGTGAAGCTCTTCACTGCCAGCGAACCAGAGCAGCAGAATCACCTCTGGATGGAACAGAGGGCTGAAACAGTAGTTTCAAGAAAGAGCATCCATGTGCCACGGGGTGTGCTAGATTTCCCATGAGGTCTCTAAAACTCAGGGGAGGAGAGGATTTGTCTTCCACTGCGGCTTTTAACACAATTGTTTTGGCTTCTGTGAATGTGTAAAAGAGGATTGCTGATCTCATGTGAGGGGCTAGCTTTGTTCTGAGGACAAGGACTATCTTTAACCTAAACTCACATTTTCATGCCTCTAGCGATGCAGCTGTCCTAAAGTGAGTGCCTTGGCTACAGCTTTAGCCAGTGGAAGAGCCTGTGAAGGCCTCCAGAGGGAGATGGTGTCCACCTATGAAAACAAACCATCAGGATCCTTCTTTCAGACGTTTGTGACAGGCATGTCTATTGAAAAATAGATGGCCTGTGTCCCACCCAGCACACATGGAAGGCACATGCTGCAGGAACTACATGAGCTGTGGGATGTAGGAACAGACCCACAAATTAATGTGAAATGCTCCCACAAAGTTGAGGTCTGGGAGAGAACTTCCTTGCTGCAAGAGAAGGATGTATTTTGTCCTGTATTGTGCATGGCATGGGGCAATCAAAGTCATGACACTGAGACAAGACTGTGAATGTAAAAGCAGCTGCCCTGGCACATTCTGGAAGATTTGGGGTAGACTTTGGGGGAGTGGGACAATCAGACCAAGACCGATGCCAATGTTCACTGCAGAGCTGAGCAGAGCCAGAGCTGTGGCAGGGGATCGGGATGAGAAAAGGGCTGGAGGAAGCCTTGCTAGTAAGATAGGCAAGGAGCAAGTTGAAAAGGGTCTGCATTTCATCTGTACTTTTGTGAGGTCACTTGGGGCGAAAAGACCAGAGAAATGTAAAGCATTTGGTTGGTTAAATTCCCCAGCAATTCCAGGCATTCCCTCTTATTTTTATTTGGTGTTGAGGAAAACGCGTGTGCTTCAGCTTTTTGTTGTTTGTCAATGCTAATAAGCTGGCAGCACAGGCACTGTGCTTTCTCTTGAACTGCCCATGGCAATTGCTAATGCTGGAAAACTACTCAGAGAGCAGGTGAAGAGCCTCTGCAGAGAGTATCTCATGTTTCAGTAGGAACTGGCTTGACCTCAGTTCCCAGATGAGTCAGGAATTGGTAGAAGGTTGTGCAGAAGGGTACTGCAATTGAAACTCCCAAAGCTTGAAGGGGAAGGTGCCCCTGGGCACGAGCCAGCAGTGGGACTGTAGCAGAAGCAGGTGCACATTGCCCAGGTCTATGAGCCCGGGTGCTTTAGAGTGCTGCCATGTTACCACAGGGTTTGGGGAGGTAGGATGGGGAATGAGGAACCCTCTTGCAGATGCTGAGTGCAGGCTGTATCTTGTGGCCTCAGAGAAACTCAACAGCAGCACAGGCACAGCAGCTGCTTCCCTGCCAGCCAAGGCACCTCTGTGTGGGCTGTGTCCATGCTGCAGGGTGAACACGCTCCTGATTTGTTCTCAGTTTTCTGCTCGCAGGAAAGACTCCAGTTCTGAGGAGCTCGTAGAAATATTAGCCAAAAGGGGTTGTTTACAAGAAGAATAACCCACAGCGGATATCCTACAGTAGCAGTTCTGTTTTCCATAAACACCCAGGCACACAAGGTACCAGATGTCAGCTGTGCTCCAGGATCTGTCCACATGTGTGTTTCCATGGGCTCAATCCATGGGCTGGTGTTCCATGTGGCTCAGAGCACACATGGGGACAGTTACCACGCACCGGGGAACGTGCAGGGACTTGCTCAGCTTTGGGAATGGAGGGGGTCTGACTCACAAGCTCCAGTGATTCATGCTGGGGTAAAGGAAGAGGTAAACCCCAGCTCCTTTCTGGTCTTTCCTGGAGCTCTGCTGAAGGAGGGATTGAGCAGAGCATGCAGTTCTGTTCCTCCTGTCTGTGGCTCATAGTCTCAGGTGTTAATACAAACAGGAGTTACAGGAGAGGGACCCAGCAGGGTTGAGGGATAACCCATCTCTCCACCCAGGTAGACTACAGGGCTGGGAACGCCTGGCAGAGGGGCAGGATGCAGCAGAACGGTACATTAGTAAGTAATCCCACTATGGATCCAAAAGCTGGTGAGTCAGAGCCCTGGGCATTCCATTTTCAATCCCTTTTTGGAGGTGTAAGTAACCTGGGAAAGGCAGTCTCTGGAAAGAGGAGGAACATCTGGAGAGGGGCTGAGCACAGCCTGCCTGCCGACCTTGGAGGTCATGTGCTCAGCTCATTCTCCTGCCTCATTAATGTGATGGGCTCCAGCTGCAACCTGGCTGAAGGAAAGCTGTGCTGCCATGAGCAGCCTGGCTCTGACATCCTTCCTCCTGCCTCTGGACTGCCAGAGTCCTGCTCTGAGTGCTGCTCTGAGCCCAGGGCTTGGCTCAGGGCTGAGCTCCAATGAACTGCAGCCAAAAACTGCTTGGAGAAGGTGGCATGAGACTGTGGCAGGTTGTGCTGTGGCATAACTCCTGAGGCAGTGAAATGGGGGGAGATGAGTCTCCTGTTCCTCTGACCCCTTCTCATTTTCCCTCAGATTCCAATGAGTGCTTTCAGGTGCATGAGGGGGAATGTTCAGCATGGGGGTTGTATGACCTGTGCCTTTTCCAGTGCCTGAGAGCTCTGTTACAGCTCTTGGAATATGCAACGAGTGGAGCTTTGGGTAACACATCTCCTGCTTGGCTGTGCTTGTTTCTTCTGGCAGCAAAGCTCCATTAACAAACACAGTGTCTCCTGAAGAGAACTTGAAGAAATCAAGTTCAAGATGAGCTTGAGAGATGCAACTCATGCATAGGATCCTAAATCCAGGCTGTTTCCTTTGGCTGAGAAGTCACAAGACTGAAATCCCAGTAAAGGCTGGATGTCTGTGCTAGAAGCAGTGTTCAGAGCAGAGGCTGTGAGATAACCTGGAGCTTTCCTTTGGGAAAGCTGCACCTGTGTCACTGAGGATGAGGCTGTGGAAAGCTGGGTAGGAGCCTCCCAGCACTCCTGGCTCAGCCAGACTCCCTCGGGGCTGTGTGGAGCTCCTTGCCCTGGCTCCTGTCAGCGTGTGCTGTCCTGGGGCTGGTCAGGGACGTGCTGGCAGGGAAGGCACTTTGGGAGGGCGAAGGCCTCTCCAGCAGGGCTGGAGCTCGGACATGCATCACCTGCTGTGCTGACCTCCTGTCTGGGGCAGACAACAAAGTCACATGGCTGGGGAAGGGGACTCTGCCCAAGGGGGACGCTCTCTCTGGATCCACAGGGGACTGGCTGGGGAAAAACTGCCAGTTCCCTCCACATCCCATGGGAGTGTCCAGAGCAGGGAGAGGTGTGCGTGGCCTCCAGGCTGAGTCCTGGCTCTGGTGCTGTACCCAGGCAACAAGCGGTGCTTGAACCAATGTGACCTGGGATGGTCTCTCCAACGAGGGCAGCGCTCCGTTGTTGCATTTTTGAGATGTTTCAAATTGTAACAACAAATACAAGAGATAATGGTAAAAATTAAACATTTTAGGTAATTAATAACTCTGGTAATTAGGCTTGGCAGACTCAGGCATCAGTTCTTATAATGGATTTTAGTTCAGGTGTGTCTGGAAGGCAAGAGCTCCTCAATAGGAGGGAAAGGAGCTCTGCAGAGGAGATCAATAACCACACAAGGTTGTCTTCCTGCAGCAATGGTGTGATCAAACTTCTGAGGAGTCTGGTGGTCCTGGAGCTCTTCTACAATGTGTTTCATCCCTACTATCCCCTTAGATTTTTGACTACAAATAGTAGTCTGAGCCCAGTTTTTCTTGCTAAATTTTCATCCATGGTGAGGATGAGGAGCAGAAGGGAACCACATTTACTCGCCAAGACTGATATTTGGTGGCTGGCAGATCAGAAAGACAGCTACAAATGTGTGAGATGGACAGAAAAAGTGTTCTTTAGGCAAGCAGTGAAACTTTAATTTACCCTAAGACTACACTAAAGTCAGGTGCTTTAGTGTTTAGTTGGTTTATTTTTTTAAAAAGACACCCCAGAAATCTGAACCAGATTTCCTACATCATTGACTGATGCTTGGAAGCCCTTCAGAGAAACTTCTTTTTGGTGTCAGAATTTGCACATTTGCTTAATTTGAGGGTAAAATCAGGTTGAAATCCATGCAGCAGGTTCTAAGCAGATGTTTTTCTGACCTATCTCCTCTGGCTTTTTTGGTGGATGTGTGATATGTACCAGCTGAGCATCCAACCCTCTGGCTTTCAACAGTTTTTGATTTGAAGGCTGGGACTTTATTCCCCTCCAAAACTGTGTGTGTGTGTGCATGTGTACATATGTTTGTGCTCACATGAGTTTTTTCTTCCCCTTTGAAGTCCATAGGGCTTTGCAAGAATTCCCTGGTTCCTGAGGCGCTCCAGCCCTCTGGGGGCGTGGAGATGCAGTTTTGGCTAGCACATTACTCTGGCAGAGCCTGTCCTGACCCTGATGCTCCTTCTGTGTCTCTTGTACATCTCTTCCTCCAGACACACCAATGACAAAACTCCCATGCTCAACATCTCCATGTCTGGCTCAAAGCACACCAAAAGAGCTCTTTGGTCCCTGCTTTTCCCCACCCCTTGGCTTGACCCAAGTGCTCCTGGAGAGAAATCTCCTTGTTCTGGGGGCAGGCTGGTCTTATTCCAGCAGCAGTGCATGTGTGGGTTTGTGAAGTCTCCTCAGAGCCCTGGTGTTGGCCACATTCCTGCTGTGAGAAGGAAAATCAGCCAAGGAGCTCGGGTGCCAGCAGGGAACTGGGTTTGAATGCTCCTGGGAGACAATGAGCCAGTGAAGGGAGGCAGAGGTGCTCCCCTGAACCTGGCCACATCCCTCCTGCCTGCACTGCATGGCTGCTCAGGTGCCTCTCTCCTGTGCTCATTTCCCAGCTCAGGGGAGTGGGGCAGGGCTGGCAGAGAGGAATGTGGAGTTTGGGTAGGGTGGCGGGAGGGAAGGAGGATCTTTCAGCTGCTCCTAGCAGTCCTTGTGCACACAGGGTAACCAGCTTCAGCTGTGCCCATGCAAACCTGCTGCTCTCGGCAGGAGAGAAACCTCAGCTGCACTGCAAAGCAAAAAAAAAAAAAAAAAAAAAAAAAAAAAAAAAAAAAAAAAAAAAAAAAAAAACCACCCCAAAAAAAACACACCTGCCCCATTTCTGGGGAAAGAGGCTTGGGAGACACCCCAGAGCCCACGGCTGGGAATACATTGCTTCTTTTTGGGTAAACAGCTGGCAGTGCAAGGCAGGGCTTCCTCAGCCTGCCCTGTTCCATGATGCCATCATGGATGGGCACAGCAGCTTCAGCTCCACATCACACCAGATCCCAGCAGTGGTTCTGCCTTCTGCCACAAGCAGAATGAGCTGCGGGGCTTGTGCCGTGAATCTGATGCCTCAAAAGGGCTAAGTGTTAAAGTGGTCTGGATCCAGAGAGCCTTGCTAACAGGTCCCTTGCTCACAGGATCCAGGGGTGGAGGGGCTGGAGCAGGGCAGGATGTCTTTGAAAGGCCAGGAGTCCCCCTGATCACTGCCCCAGGCACAGTTCGTTTCCCTTGCAGAGATCTTTCGTGCTTCATCTATCTGCTCATTCAGGCTTTTGCCTGAAGGGCAAGGACAAAGAATGCAATGAACTTCTTGGCATGGAAGTATATTTTGCTTCACATTTGTCAATAAACGAGATTAGGTTTCTGTATTTGTGCTGAGAGGCTGCGTGAGAGGCACGTTTAATGAATGCTAAAATAAACTCTCTGGATAGCTGTGGGGTAACAAACACAGCTAAAACTTGCATCTCAGGAGAGATCCTGACATTGCAGAGATGCCAGTTATATGACCAAGCAAAAACGAGTCAGCCCAAAGCTAAAATTACCCTGGATCTTTCATGAAATGATGACTTGGTACCAAAAGCAGCATGTGTATGATAATGACCATGCTGCTTCTCTGCCTGAAAGAACATTTCCTACTCAGTCCTGGGTTACTTCTCCCAGTTCTTCCAGGTTTGAAAACTCTTTGTCCAGAATCTGAACCTTTTATCCTAAAAAGATCATCTCAGAAAGATGGGAGGCAGCATGAATTGCCTATTCCTGGGTGTCCTTCCCACTGCCCACCCTGATGAGTCCCGACTCCCCCGTTCTGTCCAGCAGGGCCAGTGAGACCATGTAGAAATAAGGAAACCTCTCTGCTGTCAGAAACAGACACATGTGGATCAAGGGAAAGTCCTGGATATCAAGGTTTAAGATCCATGAACAAACATGGATGGATTTCAGGAGGGTCACCTTGAATCAGAGCATTGTAGAATCACTGACTGGTTTGGGTTGGAAGGGACTTTAAAACTCTTCTCATTCCACCCCCTGCCATGGGCAGGGACACTTTCCACTATCCCAGGTCGCTCCAAGCCCTTTCCAGCCTGGCCTTGGACACCTCCAAGGATGGAGCAGCCACAGCTCCCATGGGCAATCTCAGGTCTTCCCCACCCTCACAGGGATGATTTTATTCCTAACATCCAAACTAAACCTACTTTCTTTCAGTTTAAATCAATTTTCCCTTGTCCTATCAAGTATCTTGGCAAATATGGTGGTAGCTGGGGGAGAAAATGCTAAACTCTGGAGGAATGGTTGCAGATGGTGGAATGAGCACTGGGGTTTCTTCTGGGAGGCTGGGGGGGGAGGGCAGTGCCACCCCCCCATGCTGTGGTGGCACTCTGGCAGCACTGCAGCAGCCACCGAGGCTGAGGGTCTGACTCAGCTTTCCTGATTCACGGTTGTGCACTTCCAGGCATGAGGGTGAAAAGGTTTGCTGGTAACCAAAGAAAAGCTGTCAAGAGAAAAATGTTCCTGTGAGCAGACAATCCTGGCTCTCTGTTGTGGGAAACAGGAGAAGGGGCACTGCCATAGGAATGTGTCCTGAGGGGGTTTTGCTGTTGGATAGCAGCGCTGGCAAAGCAGAAGTAAGGGCACAGTACAACTTGGGGCTGGGTGAGCACAGAGCCCTTCTGGCAAGTTTCAGGCTCTTCAGTGCTCCTCTCTCAGCTCATTCCTTGAGGAGGGTGCAGTGCTGCTGGTCTGCCCTGCTGGTGGTGGTGTAGGCACTGCAGACCCAGCCCATGCCAAGTGACCTTGGCTTCCACAGGCCTAAAGATTTAATTCTTTTCAATAATACTTCTGCTTTTTCTCCTGGCACGCTCCCAGACTGCCCTCCTGAATCTGCAGACAAAGAGTTGTGATGCTGCTCTTGTTGCTTAGGACTTTCCTAAGCTGCAGTTCAGGAAATTACTCTTTTTTGTGGTCAAGTTTATCCATCCTACCTGCAGCTGGTGGACAGAAGAGAAAGCAGGAGTGGCAGAGATTGTAGTACAATGGAAATATGTTGATAACAGCTTTCAAAACCCTCTCTGTCCATGCGGCATGTGTTAGGTTGTTTTTTTTTGTTTTTTTGGTTTTTTTTTTTTTTTTTTTTTTTTTTTTTTTTGTTTTTGATTATTAGGACTTCTGGAGAGGTTTCCTTGTCTATCCTATATTTAGAAAATGTGGGCAGGCCATGCCATTTTAAGAAGCAGCCTTGTGTTGGCAGGGCCATTGCTCATTTCATGAGTTGTAACATTTTCATGTTGGTAATGTTTTGAATTGCTGTTTGAGGGAGATTCTGTGAGTCGCAGCTCTGGTTCTCTTGTGGGGTTAGGTAGGTGTCTTGTTCATTTTGGGGTCTTAGAAGGCAAGAAAGAAGCACTTGTAATCTGAAGCACTGCCAGCAGTTTTAGTTTTATTGCCAGAGCTGTGATAATCTGGTATTTCCCGTAAAGCCCCAGGTGCTGTACTTGCTTTATTTTCTGTGACTCTCCAATTTCTCTTTCCCTTTGTCATTGCAGGACAGAGCCACAGAGTCTGTCCTGTCTGGGCCCCAAACATTCACAACATCAAAGATAACAGCAAGCTCCAAACACATCTCTAGGTAGAAATCTCCTCCTGTTTAGTTCAATATCACCATTTTCAAGAAGAAGAGGCCCAGTTCATGATTTCTAAATGAGCAGAGCTCCGTGTCTGGTATCTATCTGTCCCCTCCTCTCCTCCTTTCCCCTTCTTTTCTTCCTGGTCTTTTTTGCAGGTCAGAAGAGACACTGAATGTGTCCTCTGGGGATGGAGAGCCCCTTTCTCTGGGCCTGTCCCATCTCTCCTGCCGCATGCAGGCGCAGCAGCTGCCTCGCTGCAATCCTGGGGCCCTGCCTCACCAGGGTTTGGGTGCTTCCCCCAGCAGCAGCGTTTTTCTGCACTGGAGCCTCGGGGCTTGTCTGCACAGGGAGGCTCTTGCAAAACATGCTTGGCCCAGGGTGGGAATTTAAAGGGAAAGAACTGTTCTGCACCAGAGTCCTGCCTTACACCCTCTTATCCTGCAGAAAAACACTGGCGTTTTCAACTGTCTGCGCTTGGAGCAGCTGCACTCAACCTGGGCAGCCAAGGGCTCCTGTGGCAGCTCTGTTCTGAGCTGGCCTTGGGCTAGCACTGCATAGGAGGCGAGGGCTTGGCAGTGGAGGCTGTTCTCTGTGTACCCAGAAAAGGGGCAGCGCTTCAGAGCAGAGCCTGCCTCAGGGCTTCTGGTACCCTCTGGAGGAGCCACGCTGAGCCGAGGCTGCGCAGAGAGCCTGAGCTGGCAGTCCCCCTTCCTCAGCACTGCCCTTGGAGCAGCTGCCGCGTCCAAACCTGTCAGAGCAGCCTGGGGCTCAACTGGATGAGCTGTCCTGAGCCAGCAGCCCTTCAGAGCTGGCTGGAGGGGCCTCTGTGAGGGTGTTTAGCTTTGGTCCTCACTGAGCTGTTGGACTGGTCACCCAGCTGTCATCTGTGTCCCACCCACACCAGAGCATGAAGCTTCCTGAAGCTTTTTGCTCAAATCCAGTCCTCCAGCACTGTCTCAGTCCCACCATGCCAAACTTGAGATGCACCTGGGAAATGATACTTTGGGGAGCTGTGAGTGATCAGTGGGTAGACTGCCTGCTGAGCTAAGGTCTTACATCCCAACTCCTGGCTGTGAAATAAAGTCCTTTGCCTTTGGGAGAGCAGGGAGGGACCCTGAAACACCTTGGACCCCACAGGATTGAAACCTGAGGTCTCTGAAAGGAGAAGGGACACCGTGACAGTACAAAAAGTCATGGAAATGTAGCATTTCCTAGGTCTCTCTGAGACCAAAGGTGGGAGCCCAGACATCCCTGGCTGCTCCTAGCTGGTTTCATCCCCTGGAAGTTGTCACTTCATCCACTGAAGGCAAAAGCATAGCAGGGCTGGCAGAAAGGCAGACATTTACATGAGGCACAGGCATGCTGTCATCTGGATAAACTCAGGAAAAATGCACACAGGGGTTTTGTGTCTCTGGGCATCGGGGCAGGAGAGCAGCCCTGTCCATGAGAGAATGCAGAAGACTTCCCCACTGGGAAGTATTCAGAAGCAGTAAGTGATACTTGCTGCATTAAGTGGGGTTCTTGTCTAGCAAGGAGCATGGTCAGACCCAACATCTCAGCCTCCCTCAGCCTGGTGGTCCTCCCTGGCTGCTTTCTGTGCCTGTCACGAGTCCCCATGTGTCACGGAAGCCTCCCCCTGTTCCTCACTGCTGGAGTTGCCCTGCTAACAGAGTTGGCAGCTTGAGGACTCATCAGGGCTGAAATGATTTATTTCTCAGCCATTTATTGCAAAGAAACCATTGGAAGGCTTTCAAAAGCCATCTTCTCTTGACCTAAGTTCAGCTGAATGTTTTAGCAGCATCAGCTTTACATAACACGCCAGTAGAGAGGAATTCTGGGGGAATAAAGTTTATGTTGATAAACAATCCTTGCTGACCAGGATCTCCCTCTCAAAGTTGAGTGGTTATTCAGAGGATCACTGAGGAGCTGGGAATTACAAGCCAGCTGCCCCAGAAAAATGTGATGACTTGCGTGTTTACTCTGAGTGTCTGATAAAACCCCAAAATATCTTATGACAGCAGGTAATTCTTTGCCAACATTTAGATTTCAGTGAAATGTCTTGATAGAGCCCTAGCACCCCAAATTAATTCCAGTTGGTGAGGACAGGAGAGCATCACATGGGCTGAGAACTGGGTGGGGAGGACCATGAACAATGGATTAGGATAAACAGCAGTGTGTCGAATTGTCAGGGGAGCGAAGGAGAGCGCAGCCTTGGGAGCTAAAGCCGTGCCAGCTGCTGCCCTCCGTGGTGACTGCACAGAGTTAACCTCTGAAAGGTCTCCTTGGGACCCTGCAGCACATCCAGGGAGCCCCTGAGGGCTCTTATGAAGTGGAATCTGTTCATTGTCAGTTACCTGGGAATATTTTTTCAGAATGTCCTTCACGGGGCAGGGCTGCTGTGTGATCCTGTCTGAGGTGTCCATTCAGCTTTTGTTCCTGCTCACAAAGACGCTCCCAGTTAATTAGCTGATATTTTGTCCAGGCATTTATTTACCACCAAATTACAAAGGGAGGGGCACAAGTTGAAAAATGAGGTGAGAAGCATAATAGGGTAGGATGTGCTCAACTGTGAAGTTCCATCTTCATGATCCCCTGGCTTAGGGTGACAGCTGGGTAATTGCTGGTGTGGGTCCTTGCTGAAAAGCACCATTGGAAAAGCAGATCTGGCATGGATCCTTCCTCTACGTGTGCAGGGGTCCTGTGGCTACAAAATCTGGGATGAATTCTTCCTCTGTATGTGTGCAGGGGTCCTGCAACTACAAACAGCATCGTCTAGGTGAGCAGAAAGGCTTTCTTCTCATGGTGTTCCCGGCCTGACCATTGGGCAGGGGGTGCTGCTGCAGGGACAGGCAGGGCAGGAGGGTTACCAGCAGTCGCCTTTCATGGGCTGTGAGTGGAACCTCAGCTTCTACATCCTGCAGCCAGGGGGAAAGTGTCACCCCACGGCCTCAAAGCAGCACTGAAGTGTCTCTGAGCTGTGTGTGACAGTGGACATCCCGATGCTGCATCCCAAATAGGCAGAAAAGCAGCGCCAGTGTTCAGGTGTCTGTCTGAGAGGGTGATTCAGGCCCTCTGGATTTCATGGAGAGAAGGCTGCTGGGAGCTCTTCAGTGAGATGTGGGAGGTAGTCAGCATCTCTAGAAATGAAAGGAGGATGAGACTGGGGCTTAAGAGTGATATTCAAGGTTTTCAAGATAATGGATTTTGCAAAGGAAAAAAAAATCATCAACCTCACAGCCAAGATTGAGACAGGAAGGACAAAGAGGAGTGATTTTGGTTATCTATGGTTGGTGGCAGCTGGCATGGGCAAGGACAAGAGAACAGGAAGAAGGGGTAGTGTAAAGGACAGGACAAAAGGAGGGATGGATTACATCTTTGGAATGATGGAACATCTCTTTTGCACCTGGGGACCAGAAGAGCGTCACAGGTCTCAGTAGCTGCCAGTGTGACTGGGTTCCCCATCCCCTGCTGAGCAGGGCCCTGTACTGACAGCCTTTCTGCCAGGGCAGTTTCCAGAGGGAATCCACTGTTGGTGAGATTGTGAGGTCAGGATCAGCTGTATCCTAGAAGCCATCCAGGTCCTGGGGCACCCTGTGGGATGCAGTGTGGATGTGCAGTACAGCTTGGTTGTGTGTCTGGATCCTGGTGAGGTGGATGGATGTTGCAGATCCTCCCTTGGGGCAGGGAGGTGTTCTGCTCATTTTCTGAGCAGCTCTTCCAAGCTTATTTTTGTAATCCTGTGATTTGTTGTCCCCCCAAACCCTGTCTTTGAACCTTTCCAGGTTAGTTCTGTAGATCCAAAGGTCTATCCAGGCTTTTCCAGGGCAGCTCATCAGCACCACTGTACCTTCTACAGATTCATCAGAAACAAAGTATTTTGGGGTATTTGGACTGAGCAATTCCTACAAAAAATGTTCTCCAGAAGAGCAGACCCCACTCTTTCCATCAGGTTTTCAGTGTTCTCAGGCCCCTGTTAATCCCTTTTTGGGTTCTAGGTGGTTGCATTCCTCTGCATGGAGCCGCTCAAGGGTGGCTTGGGGAGATGGTGAAGGGGGGCAGTGGGAGTGCAGAAGTGAAGGAGCAGCTCTGCCAGAATTTTGCTTCAGCAAAGGGTCTGAGTGCAGACCCTTCTTACCTGTCCAGCTCCACTGCCTCCTTACTTTTCCTTTGTCACTCCTGCATGGAGATGAGAACCACCCATGCTTACAACACAGGATGAAACCTGCATTGTGCCCTGTCTTTGCCCAGGTCTTCCTTGGATCCCAAACTCCTTCTGCTTGTTGTCACTGCTGCTTAAAATTGGCATTTGTGGTGCCATCCAGAGGTCCTGGCTGCAGCATTGTTCCCCTTGTGCTATTCACAGCACAGAGTCATAACAAGAGCCAGTCCCTGCCCCAAATATATTAAGTGGGATCTTTGAGAGAGGAAATGGAAGCACAGAGAAGGGATGTGAATTGTCCCACTTTACGCAACATTTCTGGGATAAAACCCAACACTATTAATAGCTTTTTGCTCAACAACCATATTTTGTTCAAAATTCTGGTTTTCACCTTAAATTGTTTGTCTTGTGCAGGATCTGCTGCCCAATATGGTGAAATTTCCCATTTTGTGACCTAAAGCTAGACATGAAGCAGATCAATAAAGCCATGTCCAGTTTGAACTCTAAATAATTTCCCTGCTTGAGCCATCACCACGTTGCCTATTGTCTCCTCTTTGCCCACATTTTGCTGCTGCATCGTTGGTCTTTGTTTTCAGTCACTTGTGTTCTGCAATGGCTCCTAGAAAATTATACCTTCCTATGTTCCTCTTCCCTAAATCTCTCCATGAAGTAGCTGGACAGTCAGCAAGGGTTGGTTCTCATCACAAAGTCAAATTTGCTTTACCTTCCTTCTCATTTATTGCCTATGAATATTCTATAAAGTGATCTTTCTGCCAGATAAATGTTTGTGGAAACAGAAACTTGATTAAATTTTAACGAAGAGTCACAGGAAGCAAATTTTAAAATTGCAACTGTATGTTTGTGATAATAAGAGCTCTGTCATTGCTGTCAGGGACCAGAATTGATGCAGGCCACAAAATCTCTTCATCCAACCAAAATGAGACAGAGTTTCTTGATTTCTTTTTTTTTTAAACACAAGCCACAAACTGCTCATGAGCAATTTACAAGCCAAAAATTAGCCAGGATGGCTTTCCAGAGAATAGTTCTGACGAATATCGCAATAAGCAATATTCAAATATAAAACGAGGGAAAATAAGGATAAAAAAATTAATCAGGAAGAGCTGACATCCTGGAGACTCCTGGCAGCTGTAAATCAGCTTGGTTGGGGGACATTTCAGTGGAAGCCACCCATTGCTGTGCTCCAGTGGGGGTCCGGAGCTGCTCAGAACAATGCTGGGAAGCCGCACTCTGGACAAGGCAGGAGACACGCTGTGTTAGTGTCTCCACTGGGCAGTGCCCAGAGTCCCAGTCAGAATTTACAGCTCCATTTGCTGCTTCCCTGCAGCCCAGGGCCAAGGGTGGCCCTTCTCCCTGGCTCCCCCGGCCGGGCTGGGGGATCTCTGCCTGCCGTGGTCTCTCCTGCACGGGTCCTGCTGGGTTCCACGGCGGGCTGGGCTCCATCCCGCGCCTGGCGCTCCAGCATGGCACAGACCCAGGGTGAACGGGGCACTGGGACAATGTTATAGTGTGGGGAGGTAATTCCATCCACGCTTGGTGGGATTTGGGCTCGTGGAAAGGCTGTCTCAGGGATGATCTTTAGTTTCTTTCCTGTGCTTGGATGAAAACCAGACCTGCGGTCACTTCTGGTACCAGTGCTTTAAAGCCTTTCTTCAACCAACAGCAAAACTTTTAATCTTTCTAATATAACATCACAGAGAACAAACAAGTCTCTAATGCAAGCCCTGGGGTCTCTTGTGGGGAGATCCCGATAAAAACAGGGCTTTCTGTTTTGGAAATACCCTCTGGTGGATTTGTCTCTCACCAGAGACAATGCTGAACTTTCAAAGTAGGCAGAGACAGGGGAAAAAAATATTGTAATTAAGACTGCCAGTGGCTGGCTTTTGTCACGGAATGCTAGAGAATATTATTTTATAGGTTAAAAATTAAACATCTCCACCTTAGTATTAGAGGCTTCTCACTGGATTTATTTATCCAGATATTAAAGTGCTTTCTTCTGTGAATCCCTACTTTTTGTGGCATTTCACCTGGTTGTGTGTGAAACATCAGGATGTTCTCTGGCCCAGAACTTCCTGGGAAGTTGAAATAGCAAAAAAGTTTTGCCAGCTGGGCTATCGCATCTGACCTTCACTTGACCTCTGCCTGCCCTGGATTAACATCTTGTAACTGATCCCAAGTTTCTCTTATTTTTCCCGGCTTGCTGAAGTTAAGCATGTTTGAAAACACTCATTAAAGCTACCTCTCACAGCGAAGTCTGCTGGGGCAGGGAAGGAGGTGGATCCTGTGCTGGGATGGGGCTGGTGTGGGCTGGGGCTACCAGTCCCTCTGCTGATGCCTTGAGAGGCTACCCAGAACAGAGGCTGGACAGTGTTAAAGGAATAAAGTAGGCATTTATTAAAAAGGCCTTCAAAGGATACACCTTGGGCAGTACATGAGCCTGACCGAGGCTACACCCAAAATGGACGACAGGTCACAAGTTTTCACACTTTTGTAAGTTTTGGTCCACTTAAATATTGGGGTTAATTGTCCAATTACAGCTCCAGGTTATTAAATCCCATCCTTTCAGATTGCTCTCCTCAATTCCCTGTTGTTTGCACTTTTTGGGCCCGAAGCTGTAATGGTGTCCTTGGTTCTCAGGCTGGAAAAGGATTGTTTTGTGTGACTGAACTGTGAGCAGAACTTGCTAACACTTCATATGAAGTTCAGAGTTATATACTAATGCAGTACAGAATCTGGAAAATATGAAAGCAAAAATTTCAAGCATCACTGCAGTGAGGGGTTCTGTGGTTCCTGCTCTTCCTGACCTCAGATCTCCCACCTCATTAGTTAACCCTCTCTGTTTGAATACAATGTATTGAGGGAGGAGGACAGAGCTCTCCAGCAGTGCCGTGCTGCCCGAGGGCAGCCCTGTCCTTCCCTTGGTCACCTGCCTCTGATAGGCTCAGGGCTGGGCAGGGAGGGACAGGGGTGTGTGGCAAACCTGGCACCTCACTCAGAGATTCGGTCACCTCCCCTGTTTGCAGTGGCCCATGTCCTGATTTACCTGAAGGACTTGGTGTGTGTGTGTTTGGGGCTGTGCTGTACCCCCACAATGCACTGAGTCCTGTTTCTGCAGTTTCTCCTGAGTCAGAATCATCACAGAATCCCAGAATGGTTCAGGTTGGGAGGGACCTTGGAGACCATCGCATTCCAAGCCCCAGCCAGGGGGCAGGGACACCTTCCAATGTCCCAGGTTGCTCCAAGCCCCTTCCAGCCTGGCCTTGGACACTTCCAGGGATGGGGGAGCCACAGCTGCCCTGGGCACCCTGAGCCAGGGCCTGCCCACCCTCACAGGGGCAATTTCTCCCTGCAATGCTCCCACCAGTCCATGATGGTCTGGCTGCTGTCCTCCCATCCTTGGGAGAGCCTAGGTGGTGCAGGCAGTCCCTGTTAGAGGAATTTCAGCTTCTCTCTTATTGAACTGTTCTCCTCTTATGTTTTAAAACAACAGTCCTGTGATTCATAAAGCTGTAAAACATCCAGGAGGTTTTTTTTTTTAATCCTTTTCTAGAACCAATGACATTCCACTAATGGTCATTTGCATCTACAAATTCTTCCCTGTAATCTGAAAGCTTTTAGCCTTTAGCTTTACCATGATGTAAGGGGTCTATATGTGGTTTCATGTACAGATTTAATAATAAACATTTAATGAAATGAGGGTTTTTTCTGCTAACCTAGATTGTTTTGTCTCCTGGGGTGAGTTTTTCAATCACTTTCCTTTGGTGATTGAAAGATGATGGATGCCACCCGGGTCTTTACCAGGGTTCTAGGGCAAGTAATTTGTGCTTAGTGCTCAGTGACTGGAACAAAGGATTAATGTATTTTAAAGTTTTGGATGCTTGGGGTAATTTCTTTTTTGGCTGGGTCTGGACTGGCAGTCCACAAAGCATGGGTGGGCAATTTTTCTAGCTGATTGTGAAGATAGAGATAAAGCTATATTTTATGAATTGCTGTTTCCAAGGTCATCTGGAAATTGAGCAGTTCATAAAACATATCTTTGTTCAAAGATATATTTGATTATATAAAATATGATCCCAGAATCAATTGGGTACAAACAAGATGTTGCCTTTAGGGTTGAAAACACATTGTTAGAGGCATGAAGAGCAGAAATTGTCGCTGCTGTCTTTGTGTGGCTATTGTTTTTGGTCTTAATAGGAACAGAATGAATGACATTTTTCCACCAGACCACTTATGCTCAACTATACCTCCAGGACAACTTCCTGGCCAAAAATATTCAAAACAAACAAACACAATAGCAATTCTACTCCAATTACATTGTTTGCAAACCAGCTAGTGTTCATAGAGTACTAGGTTTGGCAAATCCAAGCACTTCAGCCCCTGGATTTCAATATTAGATATTTGCATGTGCATGCCTTGGAGGTGTTGTGCTCTTCAGGTGCGTGTTTGTGTATACCTCTAGCATTGTGGCAAAAGCACAGCCCAGTTGTCTTTAACAATTTGGGTATTGGGAAGCCATCCTTGCCCAGTGGCCAGATGCTCATTGATTTCAGTGGAGCTGAGATTTCAGCCTCGGGCTCTGCACCAGATCATACACCAATTTCAAAACTTTCACTGGAAAGAAGAATAACTGGATTTTTAAGTGTGGGAAAGACAGAGGAGGAGGAATTTATCAGTTGTTCTTAAATATAAGTGGAGTCAGAATTTGTTAGAGGCGGGTGGAATTTCTGGCTTTGTGGCACTTTTTCGTAGAATCACAGAATCATAAAGGTTGGAAAAGACCTCTAAGATCCCATGGTTTGTGTTGCCAGAGGGATCCTACAGAGAGCAAACCTAAATCAACAAACCTGCTTGTAACTTTCCAGTAAATTTTCTTTGGTGATGGGAATGGTCATGAAAATAGAGATTGTTGTGAATCTCAATTTAAATAGATTAAAAAATATATATAATAGTGCTGTAGATTGGTGTTATAGTCACTTCTTCTCCCTGAGACAGAAAGCTACAGGAACTTAGTTAAAGGAAAAGCAACTTTGGTGTTAGGGAAGGTATGGGACATGTAGGGAGGAGTAACACATTTGTTCTGGCTTCAGCAAAGTGCTTTCCACGCTTCATTCCAACCCCAAATCCACAGATCTCAGACTTTTCAGCATCTTCACACTTCCAGTCATCTGTGTCCTTTCCATCAGTGTCTGTTCTGTGTGAGTCAGCTGAGGGTGTCCTCAGCAGACCCTCCAGGACCCGGAGGAGTGGCTCCTGCGTTGTCACACCTGCGTCTCCAGCTCCCAGAGTGGGACCTCTCCCAGGAGCTCAGAGATGAGCCTCTGACTCCTGCTGGAATACCTCAGTGGGAGAGGCACGGCAGCAAGGACATCTCCCATGTCCTTGGAGAGCTTTAGGTTATTAACCCTTGCTGTTCTCTGCAGTTACTGCATAGGTAGTCCCTCGGACAGTGGAGGTGAGGTGTAAATGTTCCAAGTGAGCCACATGGTCTAGTGCTGGCTCCTACATTGCAGTCCCTGCCCTCTCAGGGTGGGCAGGCCTTGCACAGGGTGCCCAGAGAAGCTGTGGCTGCCCCATCCCTGGAAGTGTCCAAGGTCAGGTTGGATGGGACTTGGACCTGCCTGGGGTAGAGCAAGGTGTCCCTGCCCATGGCAGGGGGCAGAATGAGATGACCTTTAAGGTCCCTCCCAACCCAAACCATTCTATGGTTCCATGACTTCATGATCACTGCTTATGGAGAAACATGGCTATTTGTTAATTAAAAGGTCAAACAGTGGTTACAGCAAAATGCTGCCCCTTGGAAATTTAAATTTGTCATTGTTGTTTACCTGTCACGTACCCCTGCTCAGCACACCAAGATCTGAGACGGTGGCTACAAAGAGTGCCATGAGAATGTCTGACCATGCTTTGGCATAAACTGAAACATAAGTTGCCTGAAGTACAAATCATATTACAGATATTATATTATGTTTATTGCTCTGGGTTTGGAGCCTGTAGTTACCCACTGGGGGTAGAGGCTGGCATGGGGCGATGTGTCAGTGTCACACCAAGGTTCTCTCCCGCAGGCTCTGGGCTGTGTGTGGTCTGTGCATGTTGTGTCCACCCATGCAATAAAGCCAGGGTTGTTCTACAGCTTCACTCAAATCCAGCCCTGTTACCTCCAGGGGCATTGGAGGGTCACAGACTCTGAGGAGTCCTTCTGACACTGCCACCAAGGAGCTGAGTCCCCTCAGAGTTCCGGCTGCACACACCACAGCCAGGAACACATGTCCTTACTTTGCAGTAGAGATGACAGAAACGGGAAAAATTCCTTTCAGTCAGGAGTTGCCATCTTGGCTGTTGCAGTGTGATTCCTTGATTTTGGAGCAAGTTGATGCTGCAAGACAGATCCTGTGGAAAGATGAATTCTGTAATTTTCCATGTTAGAGACTGTTGAAATATTCCCATCTGAGACACCTCTCCAGAAGGGGCTTAGGGAACAGCAGCCTTTGAGACCTGGCTCAGCCAGGTTTCATGCCTGCAGATCTTGTCCTTCTGTGAGGCCTGGAAGCCTCAAGGACTGTGCCTGGAGCATCCTTTGTGTGTCTGGGTTCCTCTGGGGGGAGCTGGGAGCTCAGACCCATGGAGACATTGCAGATCTGCAGCTTCTCCAGCCCAGCACAAGAGCCCAGTGGAAGCCCTGGCACCAATGTGGAAGGGCTGTCCTGAGACCAATGGCTTGGGCAAGTTGAGAAACACAGCTCCTTTCCAAGAGATCACCTGTGCACCTTCCTTCCCCCCAACTCTGTCACAGGAGGGGTGTCCTGACCTGAGGACATTCGGGTGGGGGCCTCGTGTGGAAAGCCATGGCTCGGATACAGGCACGTCAAGGATCACCTGTGGGTTTGTAAGTCTTAACTCTCCTTGCATCTCTTCCATTCCTATGAGAATGCATTTTTCAGTTTCCCTTTTCCATGCCCAAGGGAATTCAAGCTCAGTTACCTTCTTCCTCAGCTGCTCAGAGAGACACAGAAGGATCCTGTCCTCCAGGTCTCCAGATCCACCTACCCAAACACTTTGCCAGCCTCCATGTGCCAGGCAGTGTGGGGCAGCTTCCAGAGGCTCACACTGCAGCCCTTGGAGGAGGCCAGGATGAGAAATCCCATCTGCTCATGACATCAGCCATCCAGGGCTCCCAGATGTGTCTGTGTGGAGCATCCCCACGGCTCGGGAAGCAGCTTCTGTGGCTGGTATTGCTGGCTGTTCCAGAGCTCATGGAGCACCTTTCCCAGGCTGACTGCTCCCGCTTTTTGCTGCCGAGGGCTTGTTTATGTAGGATGCTCTGTGGGTGGGATGTGGTTTTGTCACCACTCCATTGTTGGACTCTGTTTGGGCACTCTGCCCGAGGATGATTAATGATGTTTTGAGTTGAGGCTCTGAGGTGCTTGCAGGCATACTGCAGGTACCAGAAGTAAAAGAGATGTTGTTATCATCAAGGTACTTCAGTGTTATATCAAGTGTAATCAGAAGTGAATTAATTAAAGCAGTATGTACATGTAAGTCCTTTTATGGTGGATGTTCCAACAACTCATATAGTGTAGTTTAGAGCTCAGCATTTCAGACTTTTGTAACCCTCTCCTCTCTGTGAGAAGGCAGAGGATGTCAGGGCTGCTATCAGAAGACAAACCTCTCCTGCAAAGGTATTTTTGTCAAACACGGCTTTTAAAACAAGTTAGGAAATTGTGTGTTGATCCTGGCTCCAGCACATTTCAGGGTTAATTTTTACAGCTCACACAACTAGATGGGATCTAATGGTTGCTTGGCTTTCATCTGACCTTGGAGTGAGCAAAAATCTGTAGAAAAATTGTATTTATTGTTGGTCTCAGCTCTACCAGGATTAAACTTCCTTTCTGCAGCACGACATACCCTTGACGTGGTTGTCACTTAGAAAAATTGCCTGGAAATACATCTGGCTCTTCTGTCCAACAGCTCAGGCTTTGTGAGGCTGGTGATACTTCACCCCACGGAGAGGAGACACAAATTTGGATGGAGGAGGGGTTGACAGAATTGCAAGGTGACCAGACATACAGATCCTAAGCTGTAGCTTCAGTCTGACAAGCAGAGCTAAACCCTTCTTTTTTTTCAAGTTGAAACCCCCTGTTTTGGTGAACTTGGCAGCAGTGGGGGCCGAGCTGAGGGTGTTGCCAGCCCAGCTGTGGAGGAGACCACAGCTGGCAGGGCTGTTGCATGGGAACCAGAAGGTGAGGAACTGAAAGTGCAGCTTCAGCTCAGCCTGTTCCAGGGTGATGGGTGACTTGGGTGACCCTGGGCCCGTGTTTTGGCTCTGACAGAAGCTGTCCTGGCCCCACCTGTGTGGAGGAGGCTGGGAAGCTGGGACTTGATGGAAACATAATGAATTAGACCTGGACCCTGCCTAGCACAAATCTAAAGCCGTTTGCCCAGGATAGTGTGTTATTTTGATATGTGTGAAGCTAGTGACTTTATTTTTCCAGCATGCTGGAAAAAGTATCAAACAAGGAGGAGATTAAAATGACCCCAAATGCTCAGAGCACTAAGAAAGGGGGCACTCAAAATCAATCCTCTGATCTTTTTGAACTAAACTCATGGTTTTCTGAGCTACAACTCTGTGATTTGGACAGGACAGAGATGGGAAATGGGTCAAAAGCTGAAAGTGTACCTAAATGTAAAACTTTGACATAGTCCAGTATTAGCACTCCATGTGCTGCTCCGGTCTCTCAAGCTTCTTTAGTTTACTGCTGGGGAAGGTTGAAAGGTGATTCAGTCATAGTTTACAAGTACCTAAAAAGGGAAGGGGTTTCTGGTTGCTAGATGGGATTCAAATTTACCGGAGAAAGGCAGAGATCTCTTGGCTGGAAGCCAAAGTTAGAGAAGTTCAGACTATGAATAAGAACTGCAGTTTAAACACTTTACGAATGAAAACCAGAGGAAAGTCTTTGTCTGGAATTAAGCAGAGTCATCAGCAGTGAATGTCTCTAAATGAAGATTTCTGTGTTTTTCTGAAAGCAGCAGGAATTATGAAGTGAGGCTTTCCAGCCCAGAGCAGCCCATCCCAGATACCAAGGCCAGGCTTCCCTTCTGCCCACAGCAAGGCTCTGGATGCTGTTTCCCAGGCTTGGGGCTCTGCCTGCTCTTCCCACGCTGCTGTCCAAGCACAAGCCCTGCTGCACTGCAGCAGAAAGGGCACAGATGTGTCAGGGAGCACAGCTCTGCCTCTTTGTGCACAGCCCTTTTCCCAGACAAAGTCCAGAATATTTTGGGATTGGATTCCCCTTTCACTGCTCTGTCTGATTCAGCTGGAGGATTGCAGTCCATGGAGTCCATGAAGTGTGGCCTGGAGCTGAATACACTGTCTCTTTGCCTCCTGTAGTGAGACACCAAAAACATGTAGACTGGGGTGGAAGGATGCTCTCCTCCCTTTTTCTGGGCAGGACTCTGCTGGAGGGGTGGGATGCCGTGTGTGTGTCAGTTCTTTGGTTTTTTTGGATCTGCCTGCTCAGGAATGTCCTGTAATCATCACTGGTGGCATATGCAGAGTTTTAGGTGAGACATGATTCATGTTGGTGGGGAGATCATGGAAAGTTCCTTGCTTGTTCTTGGCCCTCTTCTTCCACAGGCTTCAGGTTTCTGGGCTTTGCTCTTCTCTTGCCAGCATTTCAGTGGAGAGGGACAGGGCTGACACCCCTTTCTCCCAGCAGCTTCCAGTTTATCTTCCACTCAGGGTTTATCTTCCACTCAGGACTCAGTTGTTATATCAGTTTTAACACCAGTTGAACTTCTTTACATCCTCATACTGGTTCTCGCTCATAAAATATCAGAATTCTTCACACCTGTGGCTTCTCTGAAATGAGACAAGAGTTGTCCCTTCAGTGACTGGTATCTCAGTCCAAATTAACCCATCTTATGTCCACATGCTGCCTGCTTCATAATTCTGCAGACCACCAGGCTGGAAATAAAGCAAAGCAGCTGCAGCCATGCAAGGTCAGGACCTTCCCTGTATTTGAGGTGTATGGATAATGTTGGCATGGGACAGGGTGACCTTGGGGTACAATAGGAGCTAACTGACACACACATTCAGACAGAATAAATATTTGAGAGTCTATTTCTCTATTCCCCAAAATGACCCCTATAAAAGCAAGGTCCTGTTTACCTTCCTGGCTCTCCGTGCAGTGTTCTGAGAAGAGACCAGCTCTCTTCTCCCTTCACTGCCTTCCAGCTCTTCTGGGCAACTCATTTCCAGGCAAGGATCAGGGATATGGGCTTCACAAAACCCATGACACCTTGGACTTTCACAGAATTCCTAAAATTTGGTGAAAGCTGCGATAATTTCTGGTCAGAGGTTTCTGTTTGTGCCAAAGCACGGTGACGTGGGAAGCAGTGAGAAATGGCAGTGCACAGCCTGCAACGATTGCCTGCAGCCGACCCAATGGTTTTGTGCTGTCCCTGTCCCACTAGAATCATGAAATGGTTTGGGTTTAAATAAACTTTAAAAACTTAAAACTCATCTCATTCCAACTCCCTACCATGGGCAGGGACACCTTCCACTATCCCAGGTTACTCCAAGCCCTGTCCAACCTGGCCTTGGACACTTCCAGGGATGGGGCAGCCACAGGTTCTGTGGCCAACAGCTGCAAGGTCTGATGTGCCTGGGACCAGCCCTGCCCCGTTACCCACCCCCAGCCCTGGGCTTGCCTTCCAGTCACTGTGAGCTTTGCTTGGCTAACTCCTGTTACCCTGAACTGTTCCATTTCTACCCATGTCGGGATCCTTTTGATTAAGGACAATTTAGCTTCTCATTCCTATTAGGAATATGAGAGTGCTGAGAGCTTGCTGCCACAGGAGCATATTCCTGACGATTGCTGTGCTTTTTATTATTTCATGTAAGATCCCTTTTGGTGAGAACAGTCTTTAAATACTATCAACCTACACTAACTTGGCATGAAGAACTAGAGGAGGCATACAAAGGTCTGTAGAACAGTGATTGCTCTGATGAAACCCATCCAGTCCCCCCACCTTTGAGTGCTCTGCCATTTTGCAAGATCAGAATGCACAAAGCCATTAGAAGGTGGTTTGTGCATATTAGAAAGAGGAAATTCTCTTATCTGTAACACACCTCAGACGAGGAGAAGCCATTGTTACCAATATTCTTAAGGCAAAACCAGCAAGTTGCTGTTTCTTTTTTTAAGGTTAGCGCTGCGAAAGGGAGCTAGAAGAGTGCAGAGCTGTCAGTTGAAAGAAAAATTGCAAGCCTGCTAATCCTTTCTTGTCAGGTTTAATATAAAGCCTGGCAGAGATTGATAAGAAGTGTCTCCCTCTCTGTCTGATGTTCCAGGTGCATGGTAAAAATCACCTCTCTGAAACACCCACGTGCAGGGCTCCAGGCTGGAAAAGCTGCTGGCCAGCCTGACACTGCTGGCACAAAACCATTTAAAATACCTATTCTTTCACTTTTCTTCTTGCAGCCTGAAGAATGGCTGTTCCTCTTCACTCCTTACATATGCAGGATTTTCTTGCAGCCCCTCTCAGTGGCTATTGCTCTGCTGATGTTGAGCTGAACAAGGTCTCTGCAGCAGATTTGGAGCATCTGGGGCAGAGGGGCCTGCTCCCTGTGACCTGCCTCTGTTCCATCTGCACTAAAACATTCTGTCTGGGGCTGCTGGGGCTGTGGGACTGGCAGCACACCCATGGCAGCCACAGAAGTCGTGAAGGTGTTGGCAATCTGCAGCAGCAATGGCCAGGAGCAGGGGAAAAATAGTCCCTGGAGAACTTGAGCTCGTGCATGGTGGGAGAGCCTGGAGAGCTCAGCAAAGCTCTGCAGGGACAGGAGACACAGGGTCCTGCCTGCAGGGTAGGGCTGCTGTGGAACCATCAAATCTGGTCATGTGGAGCCTCCAGAGCGGGGGGCTCCCTCTGTTCCCTGTGTGGATGTTTCTGACTCCATGCTCCTTCCTGTGTGCTGTTTTCCCTGGGCAGCTCCTCCCCATCACCTCATGGCAGCAGGGGCAGCAGGAGCTTTGCCCAGGGGAGGGGGCTTGGGGGGTTCCTCTTGTGTGTGCACAGCTCTGAGAGGGGCAGGTTTCACAGTGTCCCCTTTCTCTTTCCCTAGCTGTTCCTCCCAAACTGAAGAAACTGAAAAGCCCAAATGTTCATGTGGGTGAGAAGATTTCCCTGAAATGTGAGGCGACTGCTGGAAACCCTCAGCCATCCTACAAATGGTTTAAAGATGGGAAGGAGCTGAAGAAGAGTAAAGACATCCGGATCAAGTATGGGAATGGGAAGTAAGTATGACACAGGGCTGCTCTGCCTCTGCTCACTCAGGGTCTGGGTCTGGGGCCATCTGGCTGGAGGTGCTGCTGTGCTCCCCAAGTCTCTGCTGAGCAGCACTGAGGGCTCCCTCAGAGCCACAGGACCATGCTCAGCCCAGTTACCATGCCTGGGAGAGTGAGCAAGATCCCCAGCGTCCTCAGAAGGTCGTGAGGAGAGGAGCAGGGCATGCACAGGGAGGGTGTTGGGTTTGCAGATGGGCTGTCCTGGGGTCAGGGAGGCATTGGATACCTGAGACAGGTGCCTTGTGACATGGGGAGGCTTTCCCTGGTAGCTGTGGGCAGCTCAGGTTGCCTGGGGTGACTCCTGCTCTGTGATTAGGGGTGGGATGCAGAAGGTACCCAAACCCAGCTGTTGCCCCATCACTCAGCAGCAGGGTTGTGAGAGGAACTGGTTTGTTCCCTCCTGAATTTAGGTGGACACAGAAGCATCTAAGGCCACTGAAAAATCACAGAATGACAAATTAGGGCTGGAAGGGACCTCTGGAGATTATCCAGTTCAACCCCCCTGCCAAGGCAGGGTCACCTGGAGCAGGTGACGCAGGAACATGTCCAGGTGGGGTTGGAATATCTCCGGAGAAGGAGACTCCACACCCTCCCTGGGCAGCTGTTGCAGTGTTCTGCCACCCTCAGCGTAAAGAAGTTCTTCCCCATGTTGGGATGGAATTTTTCATGGTTTAGTTTATGGCCATTGCTCCTTGTCCTGTCACTGGGCAGCTCTGAAAAGAGTCTGGCACCATCCTCTGACACCCCTTGGAGATATTTATGTTCGTGAATGAGATCCTCTCTGTCTTCTCTCCTCTACACTGAGCAGGGCTGAGATGCAAGATTACCTCACAACATTCATCAGAGGTCATGGTCACATGCAGAAACCTTGTCTTGTGCAAATCCTTTCATCTGTCCACCCAGGGCAAGCTCCCTCACATCTGCCCCGAAGTCCCCACCCAGCAAAGCTCTCAGGTGGCTCTCAGTGACTGTCACCCTCAGCACCACCTCATTCAGGCAGGGCTAAAACACCTGCAGAAAGAGGCCCCAATAACCAAGCTAAGGGGCTCTCACTGGGAATGGATTTAAATTAATCCATGTAGATATTTCTCAAGGCCCAATATTTGCATATAATGTATCATAAAATTATTCCATAATCATGGCTATGCTTGCATTCATCCATCCTGACCTAGCCAGCAAAAGTCAGCTTGCAACTGCCTGACGTCTTGGAAATTTGATTCTAATTCTTTGCTAACATATGTTCTGGGTGTGTGAATAAAAGCTCATTATGGAGTTGTTAGAGTAGCAATTTTAAAAATTAGAAGCCACTACAGGTCAGTTAGAAAAAAATCACTCAGTGTTTGAACGGGGCGTTGCCAATTGCCCTAATTTGATTTCAGTCCTGTTGGGTTTGGTTTCAGAGTCACACCCAAGATGGTTGACCTCCTTTGTGATAATTCTAGGACTTGTGGCTGTTTTGGGACGAGGCAGTGAGGTGGTCAGTGCATCCAGGATAACTGGGTGCTGTCTGCTCAGGAAGGGCTGTGTGGGCTCGCAGGCAGCAGAGACAGGGCAGAGCTGTGCCTGCCTCGCTCCTCTGCTGCCCTCACTGGTTTTGGTGGCCTTGGTTGTTTAGCAAAGGCTGTCAGGGCTGGGATGCCCTGGAGAAATGTCTGCAGCACGCTCTGCAGCCAGGCGTGGGAATCCTGCCTGCACAGGGTGTTGGGAGCAATTTCCCTCAGAGCTAGAGAGCATCCAGCCCCAGAGCAGACACCCAGCACTCCCCTGCTCTGCTCCCCGTTATCCCAGCCCTTCCTCGCCTCCTGGCACCCCGTGTCCAGCACGAAGCTGTGACAGGATGGCATCCCACCCCCAGCGATGGGGACACACAGTCCCTGGGCCAGGGACAGAAGCAAATGGAAGGAAGTTGGTCCCCTTTCCTCAGGACACTGCTGTCTAGTCAGAATTTTGCAGTTACCAGTTTCCGTGGCAACACGTCGGCTCTCCAGTGAGAGGCCAAAGATGTGTGGTGCTGGAAGGGCTTCCTGCTGGCAAAATAAGCCCAAGGATAAACATTTTAAGGAAAGCAGAGCAGCTGCCTCCTCCAGTGTCTGAGACTCCCTCAGCAGCAAAGGTGTGAGCCCAAAGCATCCCCAGAATTGCTCCCCATCCCAGCTTCTGCTCCCTGCTGCCATTAAAATGTGCCTGTCTTGTGCTGGGACCAGGCTGTGGAGACTGGACTCAAGCAGCTGTTGAGCAGGAACAAAAGGAAATGGCCTCAAGCTGTGCCAAGGAGGGTTTGGATATTAGGGAAAACATCTTCACTGAAATGGTGGCCAGGCATTGGAACAGGCTACCCAGGGAAGTGGTGGAAGTGTTCAAAAACTGTGTAGATGTGTCACCTGGGGACACGGTTCATCGGTGGCCTTGGCAGTGCTGGGGGAATGGTTGGACTCGGTGATCTCAGAGGGCTTTTCCAACCAAAATGATTCTGTGGTCCTGTGGCACAGTTCTGAGATAATTACCCCTCAGTGAGCATTTGCCCCTTGTTTAGCAGTGCAGGAACACTTCTCTGGGAGGATCTGGGTGGTTCTGTGCATACCCACTCTGGCATTCCCACCTCTGTCTGTGCACCGTGTTTGCTGGGCCCCAGAGCTGAAAATTTCGTGGCAGAGTGTCCACTGGCATTGGACCTGCCTCCCTCTGGTCTTGACTGCATGGAACAAGCACTAAAAACTGCTCAGAGCAGGCTGAGGGAGCCCTCATGATTTTGATGTCTTCATTATGCAGCTGGCGGTGCCAAGTTTAGTGGAGGGACATGTGATATGGGTGTAGAGCATTACTTCCAGCATGTTGGGAGGGGACTCCAGGGAAGGATAAGCATCCCAAACTGTAAATCTCTGAAAGGACATCTTACTCTATAATGATTATTTTAAGAATAATAGGATTTATACATCTGGCTCCACTTAGAGATAACACTGGTCTCCAGATAATCCTCTGTGCTTCCCTTCAGTTCAGAGGGCCAGAAATGGAGCACTGGGGAGGGACCTTTGCAGGGAAAGAACACAAGGCAAAAACTTCTCAGGCTGTGCAGGACCTGGCCAGGTGCACAGGATCATTTCTTCAGAAGTGTAATCCAAAAACCTAATAGAGTTTTCTGCTGGAGCCAGGCAAAAAGAGCCCTCCAGCAAAATGATGTCCACAGTGTTTCCCTTGGCCCTGTGAGGCCCTGGCAGAGCTGGGCACAGCTGAAATCTGCCCCCAGCACTGAGATCTTTAGCATGCAGAGGGTTGGGATGGGAGATAAGAACATGGTTGCCCTCTGTGATTCATTCCTCGCTTTCCTCTCGTGTGTTTAAAGAGCCTTGAGGTTTCTAACTAGAAAGTATGACTGAAGCACTTTTTTTTTGTGACTGGCTTTTTGTTTGATCTCTAGAATAGGGGATCTCTTTCAAAATAAGGGATGTATATGTTGTAAGGAGGAGAGGAGCACTTAACAGCATGTCAGCTCTTCAGCTTTTCCATCAATCATTTTCCCTCTTCTTTTGGTGCCATCAGGCAGAGGAGTCAGGGTTTTTTTTTTAATGGATGTTTGCTGGAGGGAGGGGAACAATTCTGATTCCTCCTTTCTGAACTTCATGTTCCATCTGTAATTAGTGACAGGCTGGGGCAAGCCTGGCTTGCATGAAGGGGAAACCTCTTTAAGGTGGAAGAAATTATTGGCTGGAATTTTATCTCCATCTCCATTTAAATAAAACACAGTTGATAGGAAACCCAGAGAAATTACCCAGAAAGAATTGCCTGTGGTAGTGGAAATACAGCCTAGTGAATGGCTCTCCCCCCAGGCTGCTAAAGTGATGCCATTTTTGGCTGAGTGTGTCTGAGGTCTGATTGAGGCTCTGAAGAAGTTCAGGTTGGGTTTTAACTTTCTGACTATCCTGGCAAATGGTCAAGTGCCAGCTGTGGAGGAAGCCAAGGGAGTTTTTGCTTGTGGAGGTGTAGAGAACCTTCCCTTCTTGAACTCATGCTCAAAGCTCAGCCTGGGACATGCAGATGTTCATCTGGAGCCCAGGAGCCTGGGAGTCCCCGAGCTGTGCCTGTCCTTACAGCCCTTTCCCTTTGTGTGCTCTTCTACCAAGGGACACTGCTGGGGTGATGAAGTAGGCATATCATTAGATTGGAGAGGGTTGGCAGTTCAGTTTGGGACAGGCTGACCATATGACATCCCTTGGGACTAGTGTCCTACTTTCAGTATCACCAGGAATCCCTATTGTTAGCCTGTAAGTGGAGCCAAGGGATACCCTCCTCTCCTGTTTCTGTACAGTAGTCCCTCAGGCAATGCCACTTGAGCAGATTCATTGCTGGGGTCTTCCTTGTAGGGCTCCCAATTGTAGATTATTCCCCACCCACAATGAATGGGGCTGTGGTCTTCCCTGTACAGCTCACTGCACTGGAATGAAGGCCAAAAAAAAAAAATAATGCCAAAGCAGCAGGGGAAAGAGAGTGCCAATAAAGATAAATGATTTCCTAATTAAGCCTGGAGACAAGGAGGGGCAAAGAGGACTGTTGAAGCCTTGTGGGAGCCAGAGTGAACCCAAGCAGGCTATACCACCACTCTGGCAGGGGTCTTTGGGCTGACATTTTTAAACAAAGGAAAAAGCTCATTTGACAATGGATCTTGCAAGAGCAATTCCAGATGCCTTGAAGCGAAGACTCTTCTCAAGCACCGGTGTTGTTATAATCACCAGGGGAGCTGCTGCCTTGCTAACTCTCACGATGTCATTATAAGTCTCCGATATTTGGGATTTGGTTTTAGCTGCTGAAGGCACTTTATTGGAGGGGGGTGTGAAGGAGAGCATCTCCTTTGTTTGTTTGCTTGTTGTTTTAGAGGAGATGATGGACATCATCTTGGCCAATGCACCTGGGACTGAACCAGGGAATTTGAGAACTGAAAGGAGAAGCAGTTGGGTCTTGAGCTCAAACAATCCACAAACTTTGCAAGTTGGGGCTCCTGAGAGAGTCAGGGAATGGACATTTAATCAAACTTGACTACATTATAGTTGCTAACAAGTCTTGGTCAGTTGCTGGGCTGGTTCAGCTGATGGGCTCTGCAAACTTAGAGGTTGAAGCAGCTTTATGTGCCTGAAATTTGGTGTGGTTTTTCCAGCCATGTTGGCTGCTTACAAAAACAAAATAAAAATCTCTCTCTACAGACCTTCGCCCACTCTGGTTGCAAAATGTCACAGATTAGGTCGAGGCCCTCACTGAGACATGAGCTGAAATCCCACTCATCCTGTTTAGGTTAAAATGTTTTACCTTCAGGGAGGAGGGCTGGGGTGAAGGCTGAGGCTGCTGGCAGTTCATCCAGCACAGCACATCACAGACCTGCAGGCACAAATTTGCCACGGAGCAGGCACTGCTGAGGATCTATGACATGTACCAGCTGCAGAAAAATGGCCTGGGGAGAAAAGAAGACAGGAGGAGACCCCAAACTTTATCTAGATCTCTTGCATGCCCTGTGTACGACCACGGTGGTGTTTCAAAGAGGTTTTGAGCAATAGTTCACTGCCCCTGTGAAAGTGCCATCCCTTTCCCATGATTTCTGTTCCCCAAAATGCTTTTTGCTGGTATCAGTATTTGCAGCCTGGCTCTGCTCATCTCCAATACTGGGCTCTGCCCAGGGCTGTCCCCATGACAGCTGCTCTTGGTATGGCACCTCTCTCTCCTCCTTGATTCTTTACAACTAATGTGCTTTGCTTTAAAGGTCCTCTCAGGCCTTCCTCCCCACTTCTGGCAGTCCCTGAAGTTTTGGTCCTGCCTCTGATTTGCCCAGCACATCAACCCCCACCCAATACGTGATATTCTTCCAAACTAGGACCTCTGTGCCTTCTCCCCAGCAGCACTGGTCCTCTTTTCCCTCCCTGCCACAGAACAAGCTCATGGTTTGGTTGCTGAGGTAGTGAGACCTGGGCACCCCAAGGGGCCTTGTCTCTCTATTGAGGTCACACACTCTTTGGGATAACGAGGAATCTGTTCCACATTTGGTGCTGGGAAGTCCCTGGGAAGTCTTGGGACTGCTTCTGTATGAGATCACAGGAAGCAGAGAAAGAATCTGCTGGGAGCTGGCCGCAGAGTACTGCTCCAGGACCTGCATTTTCTCAAAGAAATTAAAATCCTGGCACTGGGATTGGAGGAAGCATTCATAAGATGGATCAATTGCCTTGAATTCCAGGAGAAGTAATACAAAGGACCCTGGAGTGACACTGGGTCTGTGCATCAGGCAGAGCCCAAAACTCAGCTTTTACTCATTTACTGATGTCACAGTGTGGCAGGTGCCACAGCCTGGCCTGGCACAGACAGCAGCAGCATTGCACAGGGATTTGCCTCTCAGCACAGCAGCCACAAAGTCCACTCCAGGCACTGGTGTGATTGTTTGTGCCTGTGCTGCCCCACACCTCTTCCCATTTCCAGAACTCCCCTGGCTGCATTTGAACCTGGAGGGGGTTGCACAAGTGACCCTGCTCTTTGGAGCGTACTTATCGATCTTGTCCCCTCTTGTTGACACTGTCCAACCCAGAAGTAACTCGCCCTCACTCTGAGACCAGTGTCAGTGTCAGCTCTGCAGAGTGAGGACTGGGCGAGTCTTCCTCTTAAAATCAGCCTGTCCCAAGCCTGGGCACAGAGAGACCACAGCACTGCTGAGCACAGAAGGGGCAAATCTGCTTTTCAGGTTAGAACAGCACTTTAATGTTGGGGAACAGGGGTAGGAGAGCAGGTAGAGTGGGTCAGGGGATGGCTGGTCCTGTCCTGGGCACTGCAAGGACATTACCTGTCTCCCACCATCCCAGGTCAAGCACAGAGCGGGTCACGAGATGGTGTGAGGGGAGGAAGGGAGATAGAGAAGGGATGATGGCCATGCTGAAAACTCCAGACCTTCCTGTTTTTACCCCTCTTATTTGATTGCTTTGCTTGAGGGCATTTCTGTCCCCTTTCCCTTTTGTTCTTTCTGTAGCTGATACTGAGCTGGCCAGATGATGCTCTGGAGCGCAGAGCAGCCAGCACAGGACACTTGTTTTCCTCAAGCACTGCAAGCACAGCCGCCCTGCCCAGCTCTGCTGTGCTCTGCTGAGCACAGCTGAAGGGCAGGGAAGAGATCAGGGGGGCTGTGCAAGGGAGAGAGTGCTCCTGGCTGCTCCTGCCCTGCCAGACAAAGCGGCTTTGCCATGGCCATCCCCACACTGCCTTTGCATTGCAGTGATTCCCTCTGCCGGAATTAACCCACTGAGTGCTGGGGATGATGGATGTGTCCCCCCCCCCAAGCCCCTGCCCCAGCCAGTGGCGCTGCCCAATGTTTGATTGCTGCTGGACAGCACTTGTGGTTTGTAAGCTGGATATCCTGAATCTTCTTGCCAATCATTAACCTGCTCTTTCAGGGCAAATGCAGCTGGGTGAGAGTGCCAGGGCAGCACGTAGGCACCAATTAAATCTCTGGCAGGATGCAGCAGCAATTGCTGGCACTCCTGCTCTCAGCAATGCCAGTGTGCTTCCTGCTTCTGGCTCTCTGTGCAAACAGAGGGGAATGGAGTTAATGGGTGACCACAGCAGGGCATCCAGTGTGTCCTTTGCAAGGGTCATGTTTGGGAATTTCCTTTTCCTAGGGTTTCAGGTGTGTTTACTATGTGCAGTGCTCTTCATTGACAATTTTGGGGCCACATATGGGGTAGCCTCCAATTTCTCTTCATCAGCTCATTCCTTGACTTCTTCGTTACTTATGTGTTAGTTACCCTATTTTTAGAAGACTAATAAACCACTACAACAGTAGTAATCCTAGAGCTGTTCTTGTCCAGAACGATGCAGAAGTGGTTGGACTCACCCAGGGAACACGGAGTCCTCAGTGTAGGTGTCACAGGGCAGCTCATGGCAGCTGCTCTCCTGATCCCATGCTCTGACATGAATGGCCTGGTGAGGAGATGACCTGGGAAGATGGCCCCATTTCCACTTGGCAGTAGGTAAGAGGGGAAGAATGATTCAAGCTTGACCAAAGTGCTGGTGGGAACATGACTGCTGTCATGGGAAGTTCCTCCTTGGCTCAGATGCAGGGCCTGTTTCTTCTCCTCTCACTGCACTGGAGGCCTCAGGGCCTGAGCTCACATTTAGATGTCTAAATTACAGCCGATGAGGACACCCTTCCCAGCCAGAATTTGCCAGGATCTTTGTGTAGGTCCTGGCCAAGGGCTGATCTCCCTGTTTCCCATTGTAGTCTGGAGATTGGCACTGAAGAGGGTGATTTACTCATCCCTCCAAACTGCCCTCTGGGGGACTCTTTTTTCTCTTGGCCAGAAAGGTATTTTGGGGGATCTTCTTTTGGCCAGGCTGAAGGTCTCCTTGTGAATCCAATCCCTCAGAGCTTGCAGACAGCATATTCCCCGTGGCTTAGCCCTCCACTGGCTCTACAGGAGATAATTAGTGCGTGGCTAAGTCATATGTGCTGAGGGTCAGGGAAGACAATGAGGCAGATTTTTCCCCGGAGTAAAGAGATGTCAACAGAGTTGCACTGCAGCGAAATGATGGGATCTGTCAGTGACCCTGGCCCTTTCACTGAGCAAACAGCCCGGGGCAGCGCCTTCCTCCAGAAGAATGGCATCGTCTGTGATGCCAGGCTGTGATGCTGGCTGTGAAGCCAGGCACCCTTGTGAACGCACACGTAGGGCTCTCCCAGGGCCTGCTGTCCCCAGGAGCCTTCATCCCACACTCCTGTGCCCAGTGTAACTCCTTGGAGGCCACTCTTTGGCGTGTCTGTGAAATCAGCCCTCAGGAGAACAAAGTACCTGCCCCTGGGGACAGCAGGGTGAAGAACACAACTTGGAAAAGCTGATTTCCAAAGGAGTTTTGTGATATTTCAGGAGCACTTGGAGATAGTAACATAGAACAGAGTGGTCACCCTTGGCACACACAGATCAGGCGAGGACTTGTCCCTTTGACATGGTTCAGCTCAGTTCTTCCAGTGCACAGGCATTATCCATGCTAATTAAAAGGCCCATGGTTAATGCTGTGAAGCAAGGTATCTCTCTGGCTGTTTCAGTGCTACTGAAATAGGGAAATTCTCTTTGCACTTATGCTCCACATGAAAGCTGATCCATATCTCCAACTTTCATCTCTTTTCCCCCGAGTCTGTCACCAGACATTATACAGCACCGTGTGGAGACCAAGAGGTGCCACACCATTGGCCTGGGCTATGAAAAGCAAGAAAAAGCTCTTGATTTTTCAAGGGGATCTTCCAGTCCAGGATAATTTCAGTAATTTGTGATGGCAAAAATAAGCTCTTTTGACAGTACAAGTCTTGTGCATTAAAACAAAGTAATCCCCTTTGGTTTCACCTTGATGTTGCTATGCTCCAAATGCCAACATCACTCTTTATTCTGCTCACATTCCTCTCCAGTTCCAGGTAAAAGACCAAATGTCTCTCACCCTGTTGTTGGAGCTGAGTCTGTCAAGTGTGGCTCCTTTTGTGCCACTCCCTAACTCATATCTTCGGGACTTACACCCCCCTATCTGTAAAAGATCACGTACCTAGGTGATATTCTAATGCAGTAGTGGATTTTTCCAGTTGCTTCACCTGGTGAAATGTGCTGTGGATTGAGATTGCCATGCAGCTAATTATCATTAGAACATCTGTGCTCTGACAGCTGAAGGCAGCGTGTCCATTGATGCTCTCAGCTCTGCCCTGGCAGAGACCCCCAGTGTGCTGATGTGCCAGGGTGGTGTTTTCTATGGACTCTGAGTCAGAGCCTTGCTCTTCCAAGCTGCTTTCAGCATGTGCTGCCTGCACTGCAGCCTGTCCGAGAGCTGGTTTGTAAAACAAATGGTGTATTCTGGCAGAGAGGGTTGAGACAGCTGGGAGAAAGTAATGGCTGGGCTGGGAGCAGTCTTGGAGTTGCATTCTGGAGCCATCCTGCTCTTTTGATGAGCATTTCCACACCTTCTTCTATGGAGGGAGTGGGGAACATGCTCCTGAACTGCAGCCCAGAAGAGCTTAGGCCCCCATCAGGCACCCTTTGTCCTTCCCAGCAAGGTGCAGGAACCAACAGGCACAGGGCAGCAACAGGCACCGGATGCCCTGAAGCGTCCTTAAATGCCTCCCTCAGGTAACGTGTGCGTTACCTGACTCCCAAGGCAGCACAGCAGTGAGGGCCACGATGCCCAGGGCTGTCACAGGCTGTGCTAAGAGACTTGAGAACACTCAGAGAAGGGTGTTGCACTGGGAGTCAAGGCAGAATCACCCCTCTTGTTTAGGCTTCCATGTTGGAGTGTGTTGGCCCAAGTCACTGCACAAATGGATTAGGGGAGACCTACAGTCACAGAGATTCAAGAGGTCTTTGCATACTGTCAACATTCATTTAAAAATTGCTCCACATGTGGCCCCAGCTCATGCAACTGAGCACTTGACCGCATCCTGTAAAACAGGGCAGCGCCTGTTTCCTGGGAGCTCTACCAAGTAGTCTCCAAGTGCTTTTAATTTACTAATATAACTAGTGAGATGTTCCTGCTGTGTCCTTGCGCCGTGCCTCCCAGGAGAATGGCTTGTCAGGGTGTTAAAAAGATGCCAGTGTGCTTCTGTGAAGGGCTTCCTATGGACAATGATTTGCACATCCCAAAGAAAAGTCCTTCTCGGATGACACGTGTAACATTGCAACTATGTCTGAGGCTAATGATTATTTTCCACATAAATGGAATTATATTTGCCTTCAGCAACATTGGCCACTGGGACCTCTTTCTAAAGCTGGCAGCGCTTCCAAGTCTCTAAATAAAGTGACACAGACCTGAGGTAAAAGCTTGGGGTAGAAAGCAAACAGAGATGTTCTCATGAGAAGAGCAGACAGGTTGGCTTTTGATAAGATGGCTAAAATGGAAGAAAATTTAGTAAACCAGAGGGTCTCGTGGGAGTCCCACTGCGGTCTCATGAGTGGCACTCAGTGTGTGTTGAAGGCTCCTATAGATCCCTGTTAAACTGGGCAACAAAAGGTTTTGCCTGTTAGTCAGAGCCATCCCAGAGAATGAGTCATAGGCAGTGGGAAAGGCGATGCTCCTTCCCGTAGCGCCGCAGAGCTCTGCCGCAGAGCTCTCCCTCTCCCATGGAGGAGCAGCACGGGCTGGGAGGTGGCACAGGCTGGGAGGTGGCACAGGCTGGGAGGTGACACGGGCAGTTGTCACACCCACCCTCTCCTGCTCTTTCCAGGCACGTCTGGTTGGTGAGATGAGTGTGTGCAGCTCAGCCACACGTCTGTAGTCCATTGGAGTGTGGATTTGGGGGACACGAGGTGCTTGCCCTTTTTTTAGGTCGAGATGAAGCTGTCAGTGATGTGTCCAGGGCAAAACCCAGGGACTGGATGTGCAGGCTGGCAAGGGGTGAGTGTTTGTGGTGAGTGTGTGACACTGCCGAATGCAGCCGGTGGAGCACTTACTGCTCAGCATCCCTGCTAAGGAAGGTGCAGAACAGGCATCTCCTCTCCACATCTCCATCTGGCAGGCAGATCCCACTGTCCATCAGTAAATTGGCTTCTTTCCAGTGTGGAAAGCCTGTGCTGGAGAACTAGGACTCTGGGCCTCAACTCCTCATGAGACTTTCTGTGTGAATGAGAGCAGGTGTCAGACCAAAGCACACAACACGCTCAGAGCACTGGGTTCAGAGGGAGATGGTCACCTAGGAGATCTTGGGAAGGGACTTGTCCAAATCCTATCCAGGCTTGGGTGCCTATTCAGCCAGCTCAGGCAGCCCATCCTGTCAAGCAGGGGTGACCCTCCAGGCAGCATCCCAGGGGCAAGAATGGTTGTCACTTCATGAGGTTGGTCAGCAATTGAGTAAGAAATGTCTGCTGTACTTTTCAACAGAAAGATTTCCAGACTGCAGTTCAACAAGGTGAAGCTTGAAGATGCTGGGGAGTACAGCTGCGAAGCGGAGAACGTTTTAGGGAAAGACACCGCAAAAGGCAGCCTGAATGTGAAAAGTGGTAAGTGAAGAAGCCAGCAAATGTCTCGAGCTGTCTGCCATTCCACAGAAAGGTTCTGCACATGGTCTGTCTTGAATTTTGTTTCATGCTTTCAGGATATCGAGTAAAACAATCTTGGGAGATAAGAAAAATGCAGCTTAGCATAAATGTTTATCTTTGTTATCTGTCACTGGCAATGTGGTTAATTTACATTTTAAATAAACTTACAGTCTATGTATTTTTTTGAAGAAGGGATAAGGAGGGAAGAAAGCTGGTGGGCTTGATGTTTTCATTTTTTAAAGAATTTCTGAGAAGCAAAACTCACCAGAAGACAAGTAATTAGACCATAGCTTTGTGATGAGTGAAGTTGCTTCTGGTTTTCATCCTAGAGTGTGTGCTCCATCTCTTAGAGCTCAGCGGATGGAGTCTGAGGTTAGGTGGTTTTATTATTATCTTGGTCATAATAATTATATTGCTTAACACGATGGTTTGGATGCACCCTCCGGCTCAGAAAGTCCCTACAGTGGCTGCCAGAAGCTGGGAGGGCACAGCTAGGGAGGGGGTGACTATTTCCTAAGCTCTTCCTCCTGCCATTCACAACGGGCACTGTGGCAGCCTGGGCTGTGAGTGCTGGGCTCTGGCTCTGGGCTCTGCAGCCCTTTGCTGGGATCCAGTTTTTTGTTCTCTCACCAGCCTTATCCCAGTGTGAGGGAAGGTAGCTTTCTCCTGCTGTTTTCTGGCAGTATCTTCTGTCTCAACCTCAGCGTGTTTGCCATCCTAAGTCTTTTGTTTTGTGAAGTTGCAGTGTCACACAGCCTCCCCCTCGGTTATCCTGCATCCTGCCTGTTCAATCCCAGTGCTGGCAGGGTCAGGAGGAAGGCCACCCATGCTCACACCTCCCTGCCTTCATCCTCCGTGTCTGTTGACTCAGCCCTGCTGCTCTGCTGGGTTTGTTTCCAATTCTGATAGGAAAGGTGTCCCGAGTAAGAAACTGAGGCAGTACTCGTCTTTTTTCTTTTTTTTTTTTTTTTTTTTTTTTTTTTTTTTTTTTTTTTTTTTCCTGGCTCACTCTCTGGCTATCCCACACCACATAAACTGCTCCTGTTTGATGGGAGCTGCATGTGCAACCTCCCTTCCCCGTGTGCAGCCATCAGAGCCCTGTCTGCCTCCTCTGCTGCCCCTTCCCCAGCACCAGCACCCTCTCACAAGAGGAGGAGTGTGGTTGAGCAGTGCCTGCTGCAGGGCTCTGACCTGCACACCAGGTAAATGCACACCTGGCCAGGGCAGGGCAGGCAGCACATGCCAGGGGTCAGCTCTCCCTGCTCAGGAAGGACCCTCTCAGCAGGGATGGGCTCCCACCTGAGCTGCCCAGAAATGTGTTAAAACCTGAAACCCCTGTGAATCTGGTGTGAATCTGGTGGATTCCCTCCCTGGATGAATCCATGCTCTCAGCTGCATTGCCACTCTGCCCTTGGTCTGCTGCTCAGCTGCAGGCACACCTTGCTGCTGTTTGCAGACCACCTGCCAGGGCCAGCTGAGCCCCCTGCAAAGGCAGCCGAGGTGATGCTGAGAGCTGTGAGGCTCTCAGGTGAGGCTTTTGTGCCCCTGTCACCCCTTTGCACTCTTTTTTCCTCTTTCCCCTGGAGCTACCCAGAATTAAGCAGCCTTCCCCAGTATGCAGGCACGTGCTGTCCTGGATGTTCCTCTCCCCTTGCTGCTGGGCCTTCCTGGGGCCTTGCAAGCTTTCCTCCCTTCTGCAAGCTCCCTTCTTCTGTGATACCTTTCAGTAGAAAACTCCTCAGGACATCTGAATCCACACATGTGTTGTCCCCTGTTTCTTCTTCCCCAGGATCCTTAGCACTGATCCTCTTGTGGCTTCCATTGCAAAGAGCTCTTTGCGCTATTCCAATTCCACTTTTCAGTTTCAGAAAAGCAGCTTCTCAGCCATACAGATCTGGTTGCAAGTCACCAAAACCACCACATCTTCAGAGAGAGTGGCTGCAGAGCAGAGACCCCTTGGCACTTAGAAAATGCCCCTCAGCCAAACCCTCACCTCATCCCTCTTCTACAATTCCAGAATTTCCACAAAACTCCCAGCTCAGAAATAAATGCTTTTGCATTGAGAAACTTTGTGAGGGTGTTAATTTCTGAGGAAATGCTTCTGGACTTAGTCAAAATACACTGCAATATATTGCAGATTTTATGACTTTTAAGTAAATTAGATGCTTTCTTAGAAAAATGTCCCATTTCCCAGTTCTCAGGATTGAATAGTCTAATGTTGATATCACATGGCCATGAGGGCACAGCTGAGGTGTGACTGTTTCAGATTCTTTTTATTCCTCAAAAAATTTCTAGGCATCTCCTCAACTGCCCTGTCCCTTATCAAACACTGCAGAAACAATCAAGTACAGAAAATTCTTTCTGCTTCTAGCTCTTTGTGGTGGTCCCGCCCCTGTCTCTGGCAGGCACTGCACCCCCAGCCCAGACTCCTGGGGCTTTCTCCTTTGTGCATCCAGAGGGTGTGAGTGACTTCTGCAAAGGTGCTGGTGCTGTCAGTGAGGTTGAGTAGAGCTGGTGTCTGTGGGCATTGGGGTTCCCAGTATCCTGGTTGAAAAAGAGGAAATCACTCCCTGTGCTTGTCTCCCCTAATACCTGGGGTGCTGTCCTTCATCTGTATCCTGTTCCTCCAGCTCTTGTACGAACATTAATTTGTGCTGCAGAACTTCACATGACCGTGGGATGGAGGCTCTTCAGAAAATCCCACCTTTTCTTAAACTCCACATGTTCCCCACTACCATGTCCTGCCATCCCATCTTTGCACTCTTGTGGCCATCAGGGCTAAGAAAACCTCCCACATTTTCGCTCATCTCTTGCCAGGTGAACCCTGAGCCATCTCTGCCTCTTTATGGTGACACGAGGCCCTTCACAGCGAGGGGACACTGTGCCCTGTGCCATCCCCTGCAGGGACACTCCTTGTCCTGCCTCTGTCACCCCAGTCCCCTGCCCTAAACCAGCACTAACGCCGTGCCAGCCCCCAGCCTGTGCCCCCCAGCAGCACCTGCCCTCTGCTCCTCCCCACAGTAGCTAAGCCCACCCTGCTCTGCTCAAAAGAGATATTTTGTTCACTACTTTCTCACCTTAATTTCCCCAGGAACAACGAAAGCACCACAAGTCTTACCAGCCTCAGAAACTAAAATAGTTGTTATGGAAGAAGAGTGTAAGTACCTCTCCCCCACTCCCCCCATACAGCTGCTTTCCCCTAATTTGTTTGTTATTATGAGACATTTTGCATAAATGCTTTATTGCCTCCTGGAATCTTCTTTAATCACTCTTTCTGTCTGATTTTTCCCAAAGGCACTGGTCTTTCTTTCCACAGATCTTTAAAAAAATCTAATTTATATTGCTGGTGTCTATCTTGGAGAGGGAGAATTTGATAGCTATTGCAATGGCAGCTTGAAGAATATGCTACTTAAAATTGCTACTGAAGTTTAAGGATTCCCAACTCTTCCAGTACATGGAGTTATTGATACTTGCAAGATGTGCTTGTTATGGCCTTTGATTTAACAGGGTTTTCTTTTATCACTTTGTTTTTGTGTTTGGGTTTGAGTTGTTTTTTTGTTTTTTTTTTTTTTTTTTTTTTGAGGATAGTTGATAAAACCAGAACAGGCTGTGGGAAGTACAAGAAAAAAAGACATGAGTCTTCTAAGCATAGGTAATAAGAAAATTGCAGAAAATCCATCCATGCCCTGCCATCCCATTTTTTTCTGAGTCTCCAGAAAGCAAGAACATATTTCCCCAAATGCTTAATTTGATTTAATGTGGCTGGAATGCTTTTTAGCATTCCCTCCTATTCAGTTGTCCCAAAAGCAGTAGAAAATGGGCACAGAGCAATAAAAATCAAGGAGTGTAGATTAGAATCCTGGTGCCTGGACATTGGCTCAGCAATTTCTGGTGGAGGGTGTTATGTCTGTGTCGGGGGGTCTCTCCCCAGTGGGAGCCTACCAGGATCCTGGCAAAAAACCCTGGGAAGGCAGGACCAGGCAGGGATTTTTTTTTTTTTTTTTTGTGTGTGTGTTTCCATCCCAGCTGCAGATGCCCAGAGCTGAGAGCACAGCTGGCTGTGCCTCAGTGTTGGCAGTTCTGCTCTGCAGATTTTATGGGGATGTTTCCTCCTTTGAAAGCTCAGTCTTTTATGAATTTAAAGGAAATCTGATTGCAGCCACAGCAGACACAGGCAGGTATTCTTTAAAAGCTTTTCTGATTAGAAAACTGCACTTACAATGTGCTCTGTGTAGTGCTTAGCCTTGCACTGCACTAGAGATACCAAGCTGAGATACAGCATCATTAATGCCATGGCCACACCATTCTTCCCCAGGATTTTCCCTTTGTTTTCACCAGAAGAGATCCCTGCTACTTATTTGCATCATATTAGATTAATTCTATTTTCTTAAAAGCCAAATCTCAGAAAGGAAACACAGAAATTTCCCCTTTTGGAAAACTTCTTTCTTCTGTGGGCGCATCATCACTTTTGTTTTTCTTTCTTAAGATGGCAAAGTCCCCAGAGTTAAAGTTGTAACTCACTTTTCCGTTCACATTCCTTTTTTACAACATCTCCCAAGTGTTAACTGAATAATTCAGAATCTCTCTGATTTTTATGGTGATTGATGTTGTATCATAGAATTGCACGTGTGTACAGCATATGGGGAGGTGATGAAGATGTTATGAGGTGGGATGATCTGGAGAGCAGACAAGTATCTCATTCTTGTAGAAGTCTTGCACTTCTTTTCAATATCTGTATTCAGAGTCACCTGCAGGTTGTCCCTACTCTCGTTGTTTCACTGAAATCTTGTAAATCACTTGCTGGATTTTAAACACTGATGTCTCCAGTACCTGGTTTGTGAATAGCATGAGGTTCCACTCAGCTTCATTTGTGCTGCAGTAGCCTCATTGGTGGTGAAAATGTGTTAAATGAGACACTTTGTTTTGTGCTTGTCACAGGCTAAGGTTGTGCAGTTGGGTGGTCACAGTGGCTCAGCTCACAGGCAAGAACTTGCAGGGATGTGGTAACTTGGTCGTGTGTCCTGACGCAGAGAGAAAGGTCCTTTATGCTCATTTCAACATCCAGAGAGCTCAGAATGGCAACGTGATCCTGTCACAGTGCAGCATGAGGTGGCTATGGACATGTTGGGTAAACAGGACAGGAACCAGTGTTGATATTTAGGAACATTCTGATGGAAGAAGGGTCAGAGAAATCTGGAGAACATTCTGAGATGGAAGGTTTATGCAGGACAGAGATAACAAAAAGCTCTCAAAGTTTAATTTTAAAAAGGTAAGATAACATTTAAAATCTCTGAGAAGGTCAGGTAATCCCTTGTGCTTGTTTTCTGCTGTTGGGTTCTCTTCTAGTTCCTTCCCTTGACTTCAACAAGCAGGTGAAGCCCTGAGGGTAAGGAGAGAATGCAGGCCAGGTGGAGGAAGCGTGGTTTGGATTCTCTCAGGATACAGGAGGACGTGCCAGTGGTAGGCAGGTGCTCTAAACCAACATGTGGATCATTGCAGCTGCTCACCTGGACTCTGCTTGTGCTCCTTGCTCACTCCCTAGCTGGGTGAGTGCCTGGCTGAGTGCTTTATCAGCCTCTGTGGGCTGTCAGTGCCCTTGGCTGAGGGTGCTCTGCAGCAGAGAGAGACTCGGGGTCACAGGAGAAGGGGAAACGGAGAAAGAGCAGAACAGGCAGTGCTGAGTTGTGCTGGGAGCAAGAGGACTGGGGGGGTAATATGAAGCACCTGAATGAAAGCTGGGCTCTCTGGGTTTAGTTCTGGGGCCTTTATTTCATCTGCTGGGGATCACAAGCCCTCTCTAGAGTCCCTCTAGAGACTCCTGTGGGAAGGGTAGCTGAAACAGTCCTTTTTTCTCCAGTTAAGTCTAACTCTCCACACACTGGTTTGAGTCCACAGATTTCATAGCTGTCATCTTGGTGATGCCATTGGCCTGTTTGTAGCCTCATTGGTGTAGAGTCGTTGAGGCAATCCCCTCCAGTTTAATCCCTTCCCTGCTGCCCAGTGTGGCTGGGTGTTGGAAATGTTCTCCTCACTTTGTCTCTGCCAGGTAAGCTCGGCCTCATGATTGCAGTGGCTGTGCTGTGCTTTGTGAGTTACACACCCCACAGGAGCATGTGCCACCTGGTTGTGGTTCAACCAACCCCCCACACCTGCTCTGAAATCCAGTCTGGCCTGGCCTTTACTGGGTGACCATGGCAGACCCGCCTGTGAGTTGTCTGGTCTTACTCCTCTCTTTTCTTCACCTCCTTATTCCCTTCTCTTCCTTATCCTCACCTCCTCCCTCCCTCCTGCTTTGTTCTCAGTCCTGGGACTGAAGACCAGCTGGAGGTCTGACCTGCTGATGGGTGAGCTGCTCTGTACCTGCCCGGCTGTAAACAAACTGTGTGTGAGGTGAGGTTCACTTCACCAACGTCCAAATCCCAGATGACTCTGGACCAGGCGTGCAGTTATTCAAGTATTTGCAGTGGCCCAGGCTGATGGGGAATAGAGCTAAACACAAAGTAGCTTGTGAATCTGGGAATTATCCCACCAGTGTGGTGGAAACCCACTGGAATCTCCCTTGGCATCGTGCTTTGAGGTGCTCGTGTGTGATCTGCAGCCACGTGGTGTCAGAGGGCCACGCTTCAACCCAGGCACAGTTATCATTTTCTAAGAGAGACATTTTGCTTCCCTTTGTCCTCCCACAGAGCTTGGCAGGTCTCTCCATCCTTGCTCCCTAAATAGTTGCTCTCGTGAATGTGAAGTCCCAGCTGCAGCAGCATCCCTGGCCCCTCCAGCCTGAAGCCACTGAGCTCTCCTGGAGCTCCCAGTGCTGCAGATGTGAGCACAGTGCTCTGGGCTTGGAGGTGAAGGGTGTCCAGCCAGCCCAGAGCACGGGCAGAACAGACACAAGGCGGCCATGTGAACAGAGCAGTTTTCAATGTTAGACTAAAAATAAGTTCTGGCGTGGTCTTTGCTCAGCTAATTTCAGCCCCATTGCTGGAGGTGGGGTTGTAATTGAGCGGAACCTGCACGCACGCAGGCACGGAGCCTTGAGGTGAATGTGGAGATCTCACTGCCAGTCTGCAGAGAGCTGTGTGGTGCCTGGCAGCTGCCACATCCTGCTCACTGCTCATTTTGCACACTGTGTATTTTTAAGTAGTCACGCAGCTGCCACTCGAGATGTGGTGTAGAGACAGGCAGTAACTAAAGGCAAAGAGGGGCAGGATGAAGTGTGGGGTGGGAGTTGATGTCCCCTGGGAGCACTGAGGCTGAGCCCAGCCTTTAGAACTGGGCTCTGGACCAGGGGATCTGCTCTTCTGGCTCCATCCTGGGATCCTGGTGTGTTGCTTCACTTCTTGGGCTTCAGCTGCCCTGCCTGCGAAGCTTTCACGCTGGCATTGGCTCTGTGAAAGGATTTTTAGGTTGCTGAACAAATCCCCTCATTGAAGTATCATGTTGCTGCTATTACAATTGATGATGGGGATTTGGGAAAATGAAATGCTGCACTGCTGTCATGTGCATTTTCATACCCCTGTGGTAGAGAAGAGCTTAGGAAGGGCAGAGATCATTCCAGAGGAGCAGCTAGAAGCTTGACAATAACACAGGACTTTGCCCCTGCAATAACTGCCTGTCCCATGGAAACAGGCAGCCCCTGAGTACTCAGAAACCTTTAAACTTGTTTCATAGTGAAACCCCTGAACAGTGCAGATGGGAGAGGTGGGGAATGAAACCTGTGCTGTTTTGATCAGCAGCATCTGATGCTCCAAGATGAGTGCCTTGTGGTCTGGTATTGGTATCTTGGGATGAACTCCTAGTCTGCAGCTATTGATCCTAATGATGCCCTCGGGAGCTGGAAACATGATTCCAGCAGGATCTATTTCAGTAAAATGTGGGGGTAAATATTTGGTCATTTCCAAATGAATAAACACACAGGAGCAGAATTTTTATGAGCTCCAGAGTCCCCAGTCTGCTGTCAGGCAAAACCCAGTGAGCGCAGGCCCTTCTGATTTTATGTACAGATAACAGCGGGGAGCATCCAGGCTTTGCTCAGGTTTATTGCAGGAGGAAGTGTCGTATCAGACATACAGAAATCTGCCACAGAGGGAATGGTGAGGATCACCAGCCCCTCCATGCATTAATCAGTGTAAATCATGGATTTAGTGTGGCTCATGCCAGGATTACAGCGCTACAACCGAGGAATATCTTGGCCAGACACCTTCTCATCCATGTTTTTCTAACAAGCAGTTGGATGAACTCTGTTGAGAGGAACCTTAGCCATTCTGTGTTTTATCAGTAAGTACATGAGGCATATACAGAGCAAGCAATCTGTATACACTCCCCAACCAGCTGAGTTCATCTGTCTAACTGAATGTCTAAATATTGAGAGAATAAAGTGTCTGTACTCTATGAACCCCCCAGCCAAAGTTATTTATAAAGAAGAAAAGGAGCAGCGAAACCATCGCTGTCTCCCTGCTCTCCTCGACAGTAGCCGTAGTTTGTGAAAAATTAACTATAATTTATAGTCCAAGCTGCATTAATTAACTCTTTGCAGGAGGAGTATTTCACCAGACTTCTGAGAACAGGCTGGTGAGCTGCCTACAAAGGTTAAATGACCTGCATGGCAGGAATTGTGTAAGAATCCCTGCACAATCATTAATGGCCTTTCTGCGTAGATGGGTTGTGTGAAGGGAAGTCCATCTGGCAGAGTCACTGCCCCTGACTCTCTTCTCTGCTGCCCTGTCATTGATGATAGTCCAGAGTAACTGAGGCATGTGGTGGAAAATAGACTCTCTGAATGACTCCAGTGCTCTGAATCTCTCATATGTTTATGCTGCTCTGTCCTCACTGGCTGGGGCAGCAACAATAAAACGTGGCTGCAGATCATTCACAAAAAACATCAGCAAGAGGCAGCTCTCTCTTCCCTGTCCTCGCCTCCTTACTCCCCTCTTCTCTTCACCTCCTTTTCCCCTCCCTTCTTTGTCCTCACCTCCTCCCTCCCTCCTGCTTTGTTCTCAGTCCTGGGACTGAAGGCCAGCTGGAGATCTGACCTGCTGATGGGTGAGCTGCTCCAGCCCTTCTCCCACCCTGCAGGGGCTTTCCGACCAGTTTGCCACTGTGTATCTCAGGGGCACCTCGCTTATTCCCACTGGTCAAAAGGAAATGTCTCCACTTGCTTGCCTCATGCACACTCCTGGTTTTCTGATTTTAATTTGTTGAAGTACCTGGGGAGGTTCTTGGTTCATGACTGGTGTTACTGTACAACCCCCTCATCATGTCCTACTGCCTTCATGAGTCCTGTTCCACTCAGCTACCACCCAAAACTGCTCCCTTGCTTATTCAGTTCTCCCCTCATCTCAGCAATTTCACAACTTTACAAGTCATTTGGGATAGATGGAGTTGTGTTGGAGGCTGAATGAAGGACTTATTCTGCCACACCAGTTGATGGGGGGTAAAATCTGCCTGGTGTTGGACAGCAGTTAATGTGAAATAGCTGTGGGAAGTAACTGTGCCTGTGGATCACCAGGCACAGCTTTGTAGTGTTTGGTACAGAGGTGAAAGTACCTGCCCGGCTGTAAACAAACTGTGTGTGAGGTGAGGTTCACTTCACCAACGTCCAAATCCCAGATGACTCTGGACCAGGCGTGCAGTTATTCAAGTATTTGCAGTGGCCCAGGCTGATGGGGAATAGAGCTAAACACAAAGTAGCTTGTGAGTCTGGGAATTATCCCACCAGTGTGGTGGAAACCCACTGGAATCTCCCTTGGCATCGTGCTTTGAGGTGCTCGTGTGTGATCTGCAGCCACGTGGTGTCAGAGGGCCACGCTTCAACCCAGGCACAGTTATCATTTTCTAAGAGAGACATTTTGCTTCCCTTTGTCCTCCCACAGAGCTTGGCAGCTCTCTCCATCCTTGCTCCCTAAATAGTTGCTCTCGTGAATGTGAAGTCCCAGCTGCAGCAGCATCCCAGGGTGATCAGGCACCTTGGAAGGCTCTAGACTGTGTGTTACCACACAGCAGTGAGATTTCAGGGTTATAAGAGAGAAAGATCTGTACTCAGTACATCAAGCCTCAAAAAAAAAAAAATCCATCGGGAATTCCTATGACTGGAATAAATATCCCATAAATATAATGTGTGCAGTATGGCCTCACTATTTCCAAAGAGAAAAACAGAACCAGGGATGACCCAAAAAAGAATAAAAAGAGATCATTGCTCCCCAGCTAGGGAGGGAGATGCTGGCTGTGCCTGTAATGCCACAGGTAGCACAGGGGAAACAAGTGGGGATAATGACTAGTTTTTTCTAATACAAGAGCCAGGAAAGGGCAGGTTAAAAGAATCAAAATGGAGATGTGGCCTTACATGCTGTGTGCATAGCACTGGAACTCTTGTCACAAATATTGTGGATTCTACAAGATCAGATTTATTCAAACAGCAACTAAACATGTTGGTGGAAGTATCCAGCAAAGGCCACTGAATGTGACAACACTGTGGCTGTCTCTGAGCTGCCCATCCTGCATGGCCTAAGGAAGATATCACTGATCTTTTTTAAGCTTTGCCACTGTTGGGGCCAAGACAGGGCTTTGGCTTGACCAGTCTTACAGTCTGAAATGGCCTCATTTCCTGATGCTCTCTTCTCCTCAGGGAACTGCCTCTCTCTGTGGCCTTTGCCACATCTCTGTGCTGACAAATGGACTGTAGTAAGATGATTACGTGGCTCAGTTTTAAAACACTTTTTGCTTCTTTGGGATAAAAGGCAAGGTACTTGCAGGAAACAGGGCTTAAAGGATAATGACATTAGAAAGATGCTTCTAGTAGGAGTGATCAACCATGTATTTTCCTGACAGGCACAGCTCTACTGACAGCCCTCCCCTACAAGTGCCCAACATGCCCAGGCCTTAATCATGTCAGGATCTTTTTTACCTCTTTAAAAAGGACAAAACTGTTTCTATGGGATGAAGATCCCATGCAATCTCTGGCTGATGAGCACTGTAATCCTCCTTGTATCACATCACACAGCACTGCATCTTCCCATCCACCTTTCTTGGTGGGTTGGGTATCTTCTAATCTGGGGTGTTTCCTATGGGGAGGTTTCTGGGCTCTGTTTTCAATTCTCCCTTCCTGCCTTTCTCTTACTGTGGCAAGACTTGCTCCAAAATCATTCCCTGTAGGGTTTATTATGTGAGATATGCTAAGTGGATAGTTCTGCTTGCTACCAAGTGGTGTGTTTGATGGTTGCAGGGGTGACAGCTCCCTGCAGCCTGTGTTTGTTCTTCATCCTTTCAATGTGCCTTTCAACTTGCACCAGCTCTTTGGTTGATGAAGTTTCAGAGCCCCCTGATCCAGTGGTACACTTGCAAGAGACCCACACTTATCAGAGACCCACAGCTCTCCTCTCCTAAGTAGAAATGTGCTACTATCTTGTAAAGGTATAAATTATAAAGTCTTGTCTGTATAATGAGTCTGCATTCCTCAGATAAATTACACAGACTCATAATGGCTTTGGCTTTTAGTTACCATTAATCTTAACTGGAAGGGAGTGCTGGATTTCCTGCAGAAGTGTGGGATTCAGATTTTTGAAAGAGTTTTACTGGAGGCTTTGTCAAGCCATCCTCTGCTCCAACACCCCAGTGTGTGCACACTGCTGTCCACATTTGGCTCCCAGCTGGCTGGCAGGACGTACCCTCAGGGAGCAGCTGCTGTCCCAGGGCTGTGAGCATTTTGGGTCTCTGCTGGAGTGTTTTCCATGTCTCGTTAGCAGAGCACTTTGGGACAGCTTGCTGTGCCCTGGATAACTGTGAAAAGACAGAGCCAGAGGCAATGGTTATTCAAGGCAAAGCATGGAAATAGCTCTGCTCCGCACAGCCCCGGCCTGTCAGTCAGTGGGAGGTGTCCACTTCCTTATGGGAACGGGAGACAATGGATGGGACAGCACATGGCTTCAACCAGACTGAGCAGGGAGCTGGGCCTGAGCCATGCCCAGGTGACAGCGTGGCTGCTCCCGCTGGGCACAGCCCAGTGGGAATCTGCTCTTCCGAGAGGCACGGCCCCCACGCCTGCAGAGAGTCCCAAACGCATGAGAGGCAGAACAAACTTGTCCTGGTTGCTCGTGTGCCAAGCATCACCCACATGTGAGAGACTTCACGAGGTGCTGGGAGCCCTCCTTTGCCTGGGAGAACTCAGATGTTCCCAGCAGGTGCTGGGCTGGAGCTGGAGCAGGGAATGCAGCCCTTGGCTCTGGCTTGTGGGCTGCAGCCTGAGGCAGCCTTGGAGCCCCTGCAGAGGTGGGATGCGCACAGGGGCTGCCCGAGGAATGGGGAGCAGCCCTGGCTCCCTCTGGGACAGGCCATGGCTTGCCCTGCTGCTCCTCCTGTGGCTCTGCCTGACTCCTGCCTGGCTCTGGTTCAAGCTTTCTTCCTCGAGTCCTGTGTCAGTGAGGAGTTCAGTCTCAGTGGTGGTGTCACTAACCTCTCCACAAGGCTCATTTTTGCTTTGGAAAACAGGATGGGAGAGAATATCTCCCATCCAGAAGCTTTAATTACAGCATAAAAGGTGTTGCAAAGTAAGCATAGCCACACTGCTGGAGGTGTAACTGCGATAGGGTCTGAGCAAGGTGGGTAGTGCAGGAAAGATACCTATTTTTAATGAGGTTAAGTATTCAGCTGTAAAAAATCCATGCTTTTTAGTGCCCAGCACTTCTTAAACTTATGTGAAGATGGGTCTGCATTCCCCAAAGGTGCTCACCTTCTGTAAGCTGTATCAGTGCTCTGACAACTGATTTTTTCCTTCCTAGAAGCCTTTGTTTTACCTGTGGAGACTCTGCTTTGGGCTGTAAGCTTATCAGAGTCTTTCAGAGACAGGAGTTACAGTGAAATTCTGCAGACTGCCTTCAGGTTTTCTTGTCACTTACAGGACTGTAAAGCTTTTCTCTAGAAAGAAGTTTAGATTTGGAAAAGCACCTGTATCCCAGGAAACTTGAGTCGTGCTGGCTGCCTCCCTCAGCACGAGCTGGGGCTGGCTGACTTCTGCTGCTGCCCTTCGCTGGGGCTGTTGGGGCAGCCCAGTTGTGGCAGCACAGAGGAGCGCTCAGGAAAGGGCAGGGACAGATGGAGCTGTTCTTGCTGGTGCCAGACCTGCTCCTGGCTCTGAAAACTCAACTGACAGAGGTGTGGAGCAGTGCAAAGTCCCCTGCAGCACCTCTGGGTCTGGCTCCAGTGTCCTGAGGTGCTCAGGCCTCAGCAGCACGCCGCTGGGACTCTGACTCTGCAGCTCCTCTTCTTCCTGACCTCCTGCTTGCCTGCTGGCACAGCATTCTGAGCATGAGGGAGGGCCAAGGACAGTGGGAAAGGGGCACTTCCCTACAGCTTGCCAAAAAAATGATCTTGTACTACGTGCTGGCTGCTTAGAGGAAGATGAGTCTTCAACTCCTCACTCACTTGGCCCCTTTTGCTGGGAAAGGAAGGGTCGATTTGCAGCTCCTGTTGGGACCTGAAGGTGGGTCTGAAGGCACAGCTAAGGTTTGTAGCTCTGGGGTTTTTACTTTGGCAAATGAACTCGTAGAAAATCATCTAAGGAAGCAGAACTGCCAAACAAAGAAAATAACAATATATCCTTTTTGTGTGTGTTTTTGTTTTCCCCTGCAGTAACCACAACTCTCTCCTCCTGGTCCGGGCATGCCAGAAAATGCAACGAAACAGCCAAGTCCTATTGTGTCAATGGAGGGGTGTGCTACTACATCGAGGGGATTAATCAGCTGTCGTGCAAGTAAGTGAGTGGAGTTCTTGTGTCAATATGGAAATTTCTTGGCTGAGGGAGAGGAGACCTTTGTGCAACTGCCAGAGTTGGGGGTAGCTCTGAAATTCTCCTGGCAATTGCAGTTTGAGCTGTGCAGGTTCAGAAAGGGGCACTAGAGGGGCAAGGGTGGGGGGCAAGGGCTCGTATTTTCCTTTTTTGTGTGCGTGTCACTGTTCATTTTTCCTGGCTTTTCTCCCTCTAAGAATATGTTTGTCCTGGCTGTTTCTTTTCCCTTTCTCCCCTTTCTCCTCTGCAGCTTCAAGGAAATTTGGGTCCCTTTTGCTCCCCCTGAGCTGACATGTCCTGTCCTCCAGTCAGGGAGACTTTCAGGGGCACAGCCTCCTCCCTCCCCCATGACTGGAGGGGTCCCTTGCTAAGACCTGCCCTGACCTCTCCTGTATCTCATGGGCCCAGGGTTAACCCCCAGCTGTTCCCCTCTCTGTGCAGCTTTGTGGCCACTGTGGGATGTTTGTTTCCCCCTTCAAACCTGCAAGAAAAAACTAGAGACGTGTACTAAGTTACACTTAAAATGAGCTTTGAAGAGTTTGAAGTGGGGCTGCACAGCCTGAGGGATGTGGAATGGGATGTGAGACTTTTTCAGCCCTGATTCAGATCCAGAAAGCCCAAGAGCATCTCACACGTCACCCCCCAAGCCTTATAGTGCCTAGGACGAGCTGTGCAGTCTGATTGCCTGTGCTGGAGGTGCAGGTACCCAGAGCTCACCTGTACCTGCCCCTGGGCTCCTGCACAGTGAGAAGGATGTGGTGCCCTGGGTGTGCATTCACTGAGCAGATGGAATCCTCTTGTGAGCTCACCTGGTGACCCAGGCATCATTGCCCAGCTCGGAGAAGCCCAGAGCTGACAGTTTTCTGCCTTTGGAACCTAGAGACCTCTCAGTGGAGACACAGCCAAAGGTATTTACATCTGTGGATGTCAGCCCAGCAGCACTGCAGGATGTGATGCTACCTCAGCTCCTCAGGCCTTGGAGGATGCACTGAACATGACCCTCAGCCCCCGTGGAAAGCCTGTGGGCATCTCCTCCCTTGTCCCAGTACTCCTTTGATTCTGCAGGGAGCAGCAGAAAAGGCCATGTGGAAGTGCATCCTGCTGAGCTCTTGTGCTCCGGCTTTCCAGTGCAGCTGTGGTGGAAGGAACATCTCCCAGTTCTCCCAGACTCGCCCCTTAGACACAGTAAGAGCTGGGCAGGACAGGAAACAGAAGTTGTGGCTTCCACATTTCCCATGCGTGCATGGAGTGGGAGCCCCAGCCCTGTGCTTTAGTGTAGTTGTCACTGCCATTGGCTTCTTGGTGGCACCGTGGGCTCATCTTGTCAGTGTTCCCCACAGGAAACATGGGGGAAGCCCCATTTGATGCCTAAAGTCACAGCCACTATTCTGGGGTAGCTGTAGCCCAGGAAGCCCCAGAAATTCCAGTCTTTCCATTCTGGGAAGGGCTGAACTCTTGAAGTGTGGAGGGGTGTATGAATCAATATCTGTAAGCAATGTGGTCATGGCAGAGGCACAGATTTCAAGGCTATTTCTTTTGGGAAGAACCTAAATGCAAATGAAGATTTGAATGGGATCAATTTCTAATTACAACAAGAGTTAGCTGAATTCCAACCATGCATAAGAATCACTTTTCCTTAATGAAGAATACTGTGGTAGTTGTCAAATGTCTTCAGCAGACAGACTGTTTTAACCAAAGCAATTCCAGCCTACCTTCCAACCAGGCTGCTCTGACAGATGATGAACAGAGGGAATGCTCAGTGATGGATTCCATTAAGATTTTATGTGCCACACCAAACAGACCTAATTATTTCGTATCATTCAAAAGCCTGAATTCCTCACTTTGCAGATGATTTTCCTGATGAGTTCCAAGGTACCAATTGCTAAAACCAGATGGGAACTGAACAGGGCAGGAAAGTGTTACCCAGAAGGAGATGCTGGGAAGGTCTGCACTGTCACTGCTCGTCTGCCAGAAAAGGTGGCTCCATGTTCACAGAAAGCCGGGGGACTGAGTGCCTTCCACACAGCACTGTCACTTCTGATCTTACTGCTTGAGGAGATCCCTGGATGCTCATTCTCCTTGGGTGTTTTTATCATTAAATCTAAGACTGAAGATAAGAAAACCTGCCTTTTGAAGTGGTGTTATTTTAGAGTTTCTGGATTCTAGAGGATAATAGCTATTGAAGAATGCAGAAGCATTTAAACTGAAAAGTGTTTCCCATAAAATGGCTCTCCCAGTGACAAGGGTGATTTTTGGGGAAGATGCTGATGGATAAACAGACTTCACCTTTGCCTGCAAATAAAGAGCTGCTATGTTCCATGGCTTCCTCGTTGCCCCAAGACAGATCTGCTGCTGTGGTTTGTGAAAGATGCAGGAGGACAAAGGAGAGGAGGCAAAGGTACAGGCTTCCAAGTTCATTTCTGATCTCTGCAACAACAGCCTTGGCCCTCCAGCCTGACAGTGCCTCTGAGGCAGGAGCATGGAAGAGATCAGTAGGTTCTGCTCACAACCTCTTCAAATGCTCTGGAGATCAACAAGAGCCACGTGAGCAGCTCCAGCCAGGAACACGTGTCCATGTGCTGTTTCCATGTCACTCTTCCAATCAGAGCCAGCAGGGCCTTGGGGGGATCGTCTTGGCCCCCTGTGACAGCTTCCAGCCCTCCCTCACTGAATGCTCAGGGGGTTCTACCCCCCACCCCAGCACCCATGTGATGTTACCAGCCTTTCCAATACCAGCTACCAGAATTTTGGAGTGTTCTTGTTCACTGCCTGCCACCATCCTGCGATCAGCTTCTTGGAGTGGGTTCCATTCTTGCAGATGCCCAGAAGCACAGGAAATCCTTCCTGTAGATGTTCCCCCTAGCAGTCTGGACCAAAACCAGCAGATGAGTTCTCAAAAAATTTCTTCTCCTGCTGTGGTTCATGCTTGATTTGCAACAAATATTGCCTAAATTGGCAGCTGCCTTTTTATTATTATTTTATAACAGGCTTCCCAGAAACGTGTTCCTCCTGGTCTTTTAAATCCTGAGGAACAAAGTATTTGCTTGTAATCCCACTTCCTCCCTCCCTTTTTAATATGCTTCAGACAGACCTTGGATAAAGCATTTTCTTCACTGAGGAAGAGCCAAGAATGGACTTGGATTGTTCCAGAAATTGTGTCTTTCTGGATTGTGTTCTTCCATAATTTTATCCTTAATTTGAAGTAAATTCTACACATGCTGGTGTCAAAGGAAAGCTGAACATAAAGCGATCTGTGCTGCTATCCTGATACTGCAAACAGACCACCTGGAAGTTAAGTGGGAGAAGTGGGACCTGCCTCAAATATTCTGCAAATTTTCTGCATAAACCTGGGAAATGACAGAGCCACACACAGACAGAACTGACTCAGCAGCCCTTGTAAATTAAAAAGCCCCAAGCTCTTGACTGGAAGAATTTCTTGACGCTTCTCTAGATTGCTCAGAGAGGCCTTGGGAGCTGGACTCCAGGGCAGTGACAGGTCTGAGTAGAGCACAGAGGGGATGCACACAAGCAAGTCTCCAGGCTGTGAGCTGGGCTGGGGCACACAACAGTGGTGCCTGGTTTGTTGTGTCCAGTCAAACAGAGCGTTGGGATGACTGGCAGCCTCTGCTCTTGGATCTGCCTCCATCCTGGAGAGCCCTTGGCACAACTTAGAGCACTTGGAGGCTGCCCTAATCTGTTGTTGCTGGGTGCCCCACAGGGCTGTGCTATCCAAAGAGCAGAAATGCTCTTTTCCCCAGTTAGGTCTTGGCACACATTAGGTACAGTTGGGGTCTTCCCAGCCAAACAAAGCAAGCAAGTCAGGTCTCATCACTGCAGAGCCTTCTCTGCCCAGTGAAATGCTCTTCACATCTCTTTTGTGTGGTCAGTGGAATCAAAGTGAACTGCTCTGGGCCAGGATCTTGTGTGAGATCAGAAGACTAAAAGAGTATTACAGAGCAGCAGCCCCACATCATGTAGGACTAGTTGTGCTCACAAGAATCAGGCTGGATGATTTGCAAATACTGGCAGACAAACAGAAAGTCTGGGCTTGGGGTGACAGCTCTGCCTCATGTGGGGGAGGCAGGTCAGAGGCCTGGACCACCTCAGGCAAAAAGTGAAAGTCAAGGAGAGAATGAAAAACAAAACAAAGCAAAAGGAGAAAATATCAGATAATTTTAAAATTAATTGATGAATCCAAGTCACCAATTTTCAAAATCACATGTTCACCTTCTCCAAGCACATTATTTCCTACAGATTTTCTCAGGACAGAGAAAGATAATCCTGAAGTTTTGGCCACACTACCAACTCCCTTGTGCTTTCCCAGAGCACCATCCAAAGGTGTGACTATCACAGGGATGCTGTATGGTTGCGGTCCTCCTGGCAGCACTGTTTGCTCAGCTGCCCTGTGGCATCTGGAACTGTTCCACCCCTCCCAGTGGCATTAGGTCAGCACCAGCTGCTCATTGCACAGCCACAAGGACATCACTGTGCCATGGATGTAAGAGCAGCCCTGTAGGGAGGTGTTGCAATGTCCTTGGAAATGAAGAGCTAGGGGTGAAAATCTCCACATCCTGTTCCAAATCCCCCGAACCAGCCAGGACTCGTTCCTTGGGTTTTGCATGCTGTTTATCTTGGGTGATGAGATCGGGTACCTTTTCAGGTTCAAGTGGCCCATCTGTGCCTCCTGCTCAATGCACTGTGACTGCATCAGACCCTTGAGGCCCATCAGAGTGTGGAAGCTGATCCTGCAACAGCAAAGGCTCAGTGAAGGCAGCGACGCAGATCCTGCTGCCGTCACTGAGCCCAGCAGTGGATGTCCCTGAGCTTTGGACTCCACTCTGCAGCAAACATGCCTTGATTAGCTGCTCTGGAGAAGGCCTTTGTGTTTATTCTGGTTGCTTTCTCTTCTTCCCATCAGTGATTTGGTGGAGTCCAGCCTTTTGCGGCTCTCCAGAGCCTGATCATCTGGGACTGGTCAGGGGACAATGACAGAACTGTCTTCTTTTTCAGCCCTTCCCACAAAAAAGCAACATGCTAGAAACATTTTTTTTTCCATTGCTTACTTCAGTGCATTGTGTCCTTCTGCTACAGCTTGTCTTTATCGTGTTATTTTGAAGCACCTGCTCATTCACATTTTTCTGTAGCATGGATTGCTTTATGAGAGATACTGTATTTGGCATATTTTAATTGAGATCTGGGGGTGCAAAGGAAATGTGCCTGCCCTTGCAAGATTTAGAGCAACAGCTGGACAGAAAAAGTTTTGCTTCCAGCGGGAAGACAAAAGTAGCAAATAATAATTAACAGTAATTATTGCCCTGCCCTGATACAGGGCAAAATGTCAAAGTTCCTTAATTTTCAGCAATAAGTGCCCAGCAAACATCATAAAAATGAGTCATTCAAACTATTTTGGTTCGTACTTTTTGAGATGCTTTATTTGACTGATCATCTTACTGCATTTTTGTTACCATGTAAATATCTCACTGCAATTCATCCTGAACCCAAGAGCAAAAATTTGCGGATGTTTTCAAAATGGGGTTATTAAAAAATAAAAGGTCTTAAGGTCAAAATTAAAAGAATGGGATATTTTCCAGCAAAAATAGAAAACAGAATCTAGACAGAAAAATCCCTGACCAGTTTTATAAATGGCATTTGCAAGTAATTTTCAGAGGTAGCAATTAGACACAGAGAGATGGAGTTAAGCAAGGGCAGTTCTGGGAGTCTCCACTCAGGCTAGAGAGGGGACAAGATGCTGTCTGTAAGAGGTTGGTGCAGCCTTGTCCTTCCCCAGGACCATTTCTACAGACACACCCTTGCCCACTTCCCTTGGCCTCTGGGGAGGGACCCATTGTGCCTCTGTGAGTGCACCATAAACTCCAGAGGTGATATTTGCAGGGAAGTCCACCAGCTGTGAAGTCCCTGCAAGAATTTTCCAAAGAAGGAGGGACTTGGTTTTGCTGGGCCGGCCAGCCAGAACCTCTTGAGTCAAATGTGCAGGAAGAAGGATGCCATGATCAAAGACCAGCTCACAGCTCTCAGCTGCAGTGAGCCTTAACTTTCAGGTGTATCCCTCACTGCAGAAGAGCTGCCCTCACCACAGGCAGCAGATTTTAGTGCAGAAGGGATGATCTCTACTGCTCTTCCTGTCCAGACTGGGAGAACCATGTGCCAAGCACACTGGAAATTTCTTTCCTTGAAGTCATATATGGGGCCACAGTAATAAATAATAAATCATCTTCAGCATCTTAGAAGTTGGAGACAGATTTTAAAAAAGGAACCAAAAGCACTGCATGCTCTCAAAGGTCTGGTCACTGCTTCTGCCTGCAGCCTTGCTTATGAGGAGCCAGAACCCAGGTATGCAGCGGTGGCACATTGTGTCGTGACAGCTTGTACACAAGCTTGAGAGGTGACAGAAGGTGCTCTTGTTCAGAGGGGTATTTTTCCTGTCACTTCTCCCAGTGCTGAATCACTGAGTAACTAAAGATGACAATCCTGAGCTGTCCTAGACACAGAGAAGAGCTCTTCTCCCCACCCACGCTTGGCTGACTGCAGAGATCTGAAGATGGGCTATATGGTAGCTGTCATGGCATCAAAGCCTCTTTGACACCTTTTTGTTTTGCTTTTTCACTTCTTACCAATTCCTTTCTCTGGGCTTTTATTTCCTTCCACCAGTTTTCCCATAATTTTCAGTCTTTCATGCAGCCTCAATCACACTGGAATTCCAGCCTTGGCTGACATCTTGCAGGTGTGCACCTGAGGTAATTTTAGCTCATTTCTGACAAAACACCCCTTTTTGGGGTGGGTGGGACAATTGCTTCATTCAGCAGCACCCTTGAGGCCCTTTGGTGTGCTCACAACATCCAGGAAATGTCAGAACCCAGAGAGATGGGAAGCACGTTGCAAGCTAAACTGGATTCCCTTGAAGACTCTGTGAAGAAATTCCTGACTCTATCAGAGGTGATGAATAAACTTCAGAAAGGACTGGGAAGACACCGTCTCTTTTGGATTTCTTGCTTTTAGCCCAGTGCAATCTCTGAGGGGTTTCTCCAGTCCTGCTTCCCTGGGGCTGTCTTTGTGAGTCTGCGCCACCCAGTGCCTCAGGTTTGTGCTTTTTGATTGACAACGGGGCATTTCCTTCACTTCCCAGCACCAGCTTCCTCTGCTTCATTGCAGGGAAGGTCACCAGGTCCCATGTCTGATGGTCGCCCCTTGGGCTGAGCTTTCCTTGGGAGCTGGCTTGGTGTGCCTGGTACATCTCCCTTTCCTGTGCCCCAAGATGAACATCCAATAATGAGAAAAAAGCACCAATTTTTCAAATATATTTACCTGATTAGGGAGTTGAATTTTCAGTTTCAGAAGTGACTTGGTTACTGAGAAACTGAAGTGCATGACTGGAGAGCTCAATGCAGCCTCATGCAGACCCATGAGTTCTCCATGAGCTCTCCATGAGAGCTGAAGTTCTCCATGAGCAGTTCGGGGTGCACAAATAGCCCAGCACTCCCACTTAGAGGTGTGAGCACAGGTCCCAAAAACCCAGATGCTGACCCACACTGGTCATGGGCAGTGAGGGTGCAGCAGGTCAGGCCTACTCAAACTGCAGTGAAATCCAGCAAGAAATCAAGTGCCAAAGCCAGGTCAGTCTATGTCCATGATGAGGTACAACTACTAAAAATCAAGGTTTTCTGCATGGAGCCTGGACCTGGCCATGGACTTGGACCTGGGCCATCCCCCACCAGATGCACAGGTTGGGAGCAGTTGCCTGACACTGTGCTGTGGCTGTTCCAACCTCCTGCTGTCCTTTGAAGTGGCCTGGCCAGGAGCTGAGCCATTGACATCAGATTTGGCCTCTGATTCATCTGTTTTTTATGAGGTGTCCTTCAGTCCTTCCTTGTTGTCCACTTGCAGATCACTATGGGACAGTGAGATCTTGTGGGTGGCATCTGAGAGTGAGGAAGGTCTGATGTGTACCAGGTGCAGAGCCTGCAGCTCCGCTCACAAAAAGTTGAAAAACAGATGTTAAAATGCTATAAAGATAAAGCCCTCTTAAGCTCAGAGGAAAGAGAGGTCTGTTGAGAAAGGAGGGAGCTGTGGGACAGGGAGGTGAGAGCTGGGACTTGAAGAAAACTCGGGATCCTGTGCAGGACTATCCAAGGAATATCCAGAAGAAAAGATGTGAAGTGAGGGAGGGAGACAAGTGCCTGAGGGAGAAGTGTTTGACCACGCCAGGCTGGGCTCCCATCGCTTCCCAGGCTCACCTGCAGTGGGTGACAATGCAGAGGGTGCAGGTGCTGCTCACCCTGGTGGTTCTGCAGCTCCTGCTGCACCTCTGCCCAATGGCCCTGTGCTCCCCAAACCTGGCACAGCTGGGGAGTGCTCTGGGGAGCTACTCATGGGCTGGTACCAGTGCCTGGTGGCCCTTGACTGCAGGGCACATTCCCTGCCACCTGAGAATCCTGTGAATGTGTAGCTGCCCATAAGCTGGCGCACCTTGGCCCATCAGGTGACTCAGGCCAGGACAGAGCCCGAGAGCCTTGCATTTGGACAGCATGTGAGACCCCTTCAGCTCAGCTTTCTTCTCTGTCCCTTCCTCTCTGTTAGCACAGAGACTCTGCACGTGCTTTCTCTCTAACCACCCTGAGAGCACCCCGTGGGTACTTCTGGGGTCACAGTGGGGAGATGCTTTCCACACCCAACGCTCGCTGTCGCCTGAGCAGCTGCTCACTGCTTTTGGTGCCTCTTGCCAACAGAGCAGCTCCACGGAGTCTCTGAAAGTAGCATCCAGCCCATCTCAGTCTTCCTGCCAGTGCTTCTAGCAGGTGAGAAGGAAGGAGGCAGGCAGAGCAGGACAGAGCAGGAGGGGTTTAGCTGCCTGCTTGAAGACCCAGGCCTAAACCAGAGCTGGAACACTGATGTTGCAGGTGCCTGGTTAAAGCAAAGAGTAAATACGCATGTAAAGCCTTTATTTTTTTCCATTCATCACAATGCACTTTTTATTTCTGACCTTAGCCTCAAGAACTGTGCCAGACATGTTCTGTGATTTCTCCCCTTTTCCCCTCCAGATGTCCAAATGGATTCTTCGGACAGAGATGTTTGGAGAAACTGCCTTTGCGATTGTACATGCCAGATCCTAAGCAAAGTATGTTTGAAGACAAAAAATGCACCACACTACTTAAAACCTCCCGGGCACAGCGGTGGATGTAGAGTGCTCTAGTCAGGGATGGCTCTTGGTGTCAGCTTTGGGTAGGGCTTAGGGCTGCAGGTAAGGGTGAAGGCTGAAGGCAGACAGATAGGAGCCGTGGAAGGGATCAGAAGGGGCCTCAGTTCAGCCTGTTTGGGTGTCATTTTGCTATCTTGTTTCTCTCTTTCTGGTTTTCTCTCTTCCGGTAGGTGTCCGATCGAATTCACAGGAGACCGGTGTCAGCATTTCGCAATGGTCAGCTTCTCCAGTATGTCTCTTTCTACTTCTCTCGCTCCTTGTTGTTGTAGCTCTGTGTCATGTCCTTAAAGCAGGTTCTTCTGTTCTCCAAGAGCCCTCTTCCTGTCTTGTGCACTCCCAGCTCTGCTTGGTACTAAGAGGAGCTGTGACTGTGTCCAAGAGGATAACTGGGGCTCGTTATCTCCCCATTTGTTAGAATGGGCTCTGCTTTCATTTCTGTTTGAACTGAATGCTGCTTGCTCTTTTCAGGCAAGATGCAGAGGAGTTCATGTGGTGGGTGTGCTGTGTGAGACGAGCCTGTGCTGTGTGTAGAGCTGGGCCAGCCAGCATTGCTGTCCTGACATGGGCTGTGCTCTGCAGAGCAGGATTTGGACATTTCCCCTATGTTGTGCAGGGCAGATTTGGGCATTTTCACTGTACCACGCAGGGCAGGATTTGGGCATTTTCCCTGTGCCGTGCAGGGCAGATTTGGGCATTTCTCCTGGGATGTGCAGGGCAGGATTTGGGCATTTCCCCTGTGCTGTGCAGGGCAGGATTTGGGCATCTTCCCACCATTCCTGCGAGGGGGGTGTGAGTCTCCTTGAGCCAAAGGAGGAAATCACAGCCAGGGTGTGACTGTAATTAAATCACTTTACAATCTGTGGCACAGAGGTCATGCTGGTGGTTGCCACTGTCTCTGGGCTTTCCATCCTCACTGCCACGCAGGATACAGGATAAACCAGCCAAGTGGGCATCAGACTACATCCCTCCTGGACACAGAGGTGCTCCTGTCTCTCCTAGGTGGTTGGACAGCCTTGCATATGGGATTGAGCCTAAGTACAGTGACTGATCCTTTAATGCTTTCAGTGGGTGCAAATACCCCAAAGCCTTTGCACTTAGTGCTTCCCAGTTTCTAGTTTCCAGTTCCTACAGGTCTCACTTATAGACATAACTAGCTCATGGTGGTCAAGGTGGATGATTTTTCTGTGTCCCTATTCAGTCAGCGTCCCAGCATCAGTGGAAGGAAGTCTGGTCTGGGTAAGGACTAATCTGGAATGAGATGCAGTTACAGTGCAGGAAACCTGTGACCTTCCCTGTGACCTTCCTTCTGTGACTGTCCCTGAAACCCATCCTGCCTCCACACTGGCTGACTGGACCCACCACAAATGGTGGGTTTAAAAAGAAGCTTTTTAAAAAGAGCCAAAAAGAGGCTTTAATTAGTGGTAACCAGAGGAGAAATGCCTCTTCAGGATGGCTCCTTGATTGCCAGAACGCCTCTCCCACTGCTCTGTGAGGAATCCTGCCGTCCTCATCCTGAACTGGAATTGCAGGAGCCTCATTAGCACGTGCTAATAGCTGGCAAGTGCTGGAATTAGACTCCCTTGCATGGAGCATACAGACAAGATGCAAATGGACTTTGTGGGGCCCTTGGGACAGCTCAATGTTTTTACATTGCCTTTTGTTCCAAACTGGCTTCCGAAGTTGAAACTTCCATTGATTTATGTTCCCAGACTCCAATATCCAAACAAGCTCTTTTTAAAATGACAACCCAAAATGTTCTATTTTGATCTTTCACCTGATGCTAAAGGGTTTCCTTCTCTCTTGGAAGCCCTGGGTGTCAGGGCCCTGGCTGCAGCCAGCAGTGGGATGCTCACCCCATGGAGCTGATGTGTAGAATGTTTCATGAGGTGGTGTCCAACGGGCTTAAACATTATTGCTGCCATGCTGCAAAACCAAAACAGGGGTGAAAATGAGTTTTATGTCAGGAAAATGCCTTTTGAGAGCATTAATGGCAGGAGTAAACAGCATGTGTTTTGGTTTTTTTTCCCAGCTTACAGAATGCAGCTTTTTATGGTACTGAGATTTGTTTTAATTTTATTCACATGTTAGAGGAACAATGTCAGCTTTAAAACTGACACACGTACATTTCCTTACCTCAAGTTTGCTTTAACCACAGCATAGTAAGGTAAAAACAGCTTAACAATCCAGGCTACCTGTCTGAACTTGGATAACATTCATATAAGAAGATGATTCATGCATGTTTATAGCTGTTTTCACTTTCAGGTCACAGTTGGGTAATATAGATAGCAGCAGCACTGAAGAAAAGCTTGCACTGAGCTTTCTGTTTTTTCTGAGTAGGAAAAGCATTTCACTCAAGTGTGGACCCTGCAAATGCTTACCTTCTACTTTGATCAATAATTAGGGCACAGGAGAAGTTGCTGATTTTCCATAATTCACTCAATGCTTCATCCCATATGAGTTCTGACAGGTCAAAAGCTGAAACAGATTAAATGAGGTTCAGGCATTTCCACTGGAAATAAAATAGCTCTGTCCTGATTCATGTTTTGAGAACACTGCCAGCATTTGGCAGATACTTAAATAAGGACACCTATACTGGTGTTGTTTTAAATGTATTTGGGGTATTTCAGGTTTTCAGGCCTAGATTGGATCCTTCTGATTCTTTAATATGAATATTAAATATGACAATGACTTTTATTAAGTATATCCTAGGGCTGAGTGAGAGTCTCTGCAGAGTGAGCTAAATTGAAGGTGCTGTTCTGAAAAGATAGGGCAGATATTTTGCTGAATTTGGGCCACAGATGGAGATGGTGAAGCATCCCAGCATCATGCCAGATGTTGTGTGTCCTCCTTTTGGGAGCAGCTTCCTACCTCTCTGGTTTAAACCCTTATTCACATTTTGCTCAGGTAAAACTCCCCATGTCCTCCAGGTGTTCAGGCTGTCTTTCTCTCTTTGACAGGTAGCTCTGGAGGTTTATTTTTCTCTGATTGCCCAAAACACCTGCTAGACTACATTAAGATGAAAATTAGGTGTATTTAGATAGGTTTTCTCTCATGTGATGTTTCTTTATGTTGCTGTTCCAACCACATGAGCAGGTGCCTGCTGCCAGCCCTTCTGGATATATACACCACTGCCTGAAAATGAAGAGAAAATGTTAAAGATGGGGTTTTGTTTTGTTTTGTTTTTCCCATGTCAGGCTCACACTGATGCTATTTTCTACCAGACTGGTGCACAGAAAGTCACTAGGAATTGTATTAGTGGGGTAGCTCAGAGAACCCCCAGTCTGTGCTGACTCTGTCCACACATAAGGCTGGTGGATCAAGTTTAGGAGATCATTTTGTTTAGGATTTAAGTAACCTGTGAGAAGAAAACCTTATAGAGGGACATTAAAGCAACATTTAAATCAGTTGAAATTTAAACTGCAGGGAATTAATGGCAGTGAACAGGGGGGACAGTGATTGCCTGCAATTGCTGTATGAAACTGAGGAATGCCCTGGCAGATGACAACAGAGAGAGTTATTTCCATGGCTGATGAGTCATTAAATCCTCTTGCTAAAATGTTTTTCACATCAAGGTCCCCATGGCTCTGTGTCTCCATAGACAAGCTCGTGGGAGCAGCTGTCAGGTGGCTCCTGTGGCACAGGTACCTGCAGAGCCACAGACCACAGGTGTCTCTGCCCCTGCTTTGGTGAGAATGGAACACCTCAGACTCTTTCTCCACAGCCAGAATGAATCCACAGCAATGGCATCCATGGACCATTTAGCTTCTGCAGCCAGATTTTCCTCTCTGCTGGTGCACCTGGCTGAAGAGTGCAGCCGTATCCAAAAGGGTCAGGAATTCTCTCTGAGAGCTTCTGCTGGGTGCTGGAGGTTCACCCAGTGTAGAGCTGCCTCCTGGGTCCAGCTCCACGGGCACAGCTATGGCTTTCAGCTCTCCCCAGGAGACAGAACCATGTCCAAAATCATCCTTCCTTCTCACAAACCCTTTTTTCAAAGTTGTGCTGGCACCTGTGTTTCATAGCTGCCCATTCTACATCAGATCAAGATCTACCTCTATCTTCTCTCTTCTACAAGCAACTTTTCAGGTCTTTGTTAAATCCTCCTGGAGGTTTACTAATAACTTGCCAGGCTTTGGGCTGACTGGTTGTAAAGGTTTTGTAAAACATGTTGGCAGCTTTATCAGTCCTGGTGCAGCTGAGATCCTGGAAGTTAAACATGGTCAGCAGGAACATTTGTGTTTCCTAAGTCTGCACGTTTGGATTCTTTCCACTTGTGATTTATGGAACAATTTAGAAAATTGGGATAAAGTTTTATATTTATTCTTCCCTCTTGCCTGTGGAAACTGAAACTTCATCTTAACTTTGCTGTTTATTCATCTCCACAAATAATCATCACCAATCTGGAGGACAAATGTCATACCATTCATCTTGGTTAGTGAAACATTTTCATTTTCTACTTTGTGATCCAATTAAAATTGCAGGCTGTAGCCTGCCTGTAAACACCCTGAAACAGAGCTGACATTCATATGCAATGTCATCTAGCATATTCTCCATTTTTACCCCATATTTAATTCGTGGTTTCTTTACAAATTGAATCCTAATTCTCAGTTGGAGCCTTCCTATTGGTCTGCTTGGAAACACAGAGCAGGATTTTCAGGCATCCCTTGGGAGAGCAGCTTTGTCTTCAGCCTGGTCCCACAGCAGCACCTGAACTGGCTCCAGTGCTGCTGGGCAAGCCATTGTGGAGCAGTGGAGCTTCATTGGGTGAGAGGCTTCTTGTTTTTCTGGAGGATGGTCCCTTTCCCCCAGAACTCAGCAGGCTGTGGCAGGGGCGTGTTGGTCACCACCCTGACAGGTAGGAGTGACCCTTCTGGGTGGCCTCTGGAACCTGGCTCCTCGTGCTGAGGTGCAGTGTCCTTGTGAGCAGAGGGATAAATGAACCACTTCAAGCTCTTCTGGGAAGGTCTAGATCTGAGTTTTAGCTTCTCTGTTCACCTCACTTATTCAGCAGTGGCTTCCTACCTGCTCTGACTGCAATACAAAAATGATAAATGAAAGATTATTTCTTTATTTTACTTAAATTTCTGCTTCCTCCTCCACCTCTCACTCATCTGACCCCAAACCAATATTTAGCAGCATTTTAAATTCCACAGACATTCTGCAGCTTCCATTCAGTGACCACTGAATTACAGGGTGATGGCTGTGCTTTGGTGTGGCTGGGTAATTACAGGGTGTCTGTGGTTTAGCATGGCAGGGTGATCCCTCTCCCCAGGACACAGCACAGCTTACCCTTGGGATCTGCTAAAGTTAATTGTATGCTCATCCACAGCAGATTTTGAATGTTGCTGTGTGTTTGGACTCTTGATGCTGACCAAATTCATTTTATTGCTGCAGTACTGGAGAAGGTGAATGGCTCTGGAGTTTGTGGAACATTTGCAGACTTCCTGTTCCTGGAGATCCCATGTGTCACCCAGCTCTTAACACAGGCACAGTGTCCTCTGTCCCCATCGTGACCCCCTGTCTCGCATTACTCCCTGTACGCCCTGGGAAAAGCCAGAATCAGAGTCCTGCAAGTGCTACTCTTGTCAACACAATTGATTAGCAACAAAATTATCATCAATTTATTATCTTGCTAGTCCTCAGATGTCAATTCTCCATCTAGTTTCCTGCCTTGGAGCATGCTCCGTGTCCCAGAGAGCATATTTTGAGGGAATAATGTGCAGTAACTACACATCTTATTGACGTTCTCGGGCAATCTGAAGACCAAATGAGCGCAGGCACAGTTTTCACAGCTGTTTGCTAAGGCTTTTATCCTTTTTAATCATCCTATAAATCTACAGTGCAGTGAGAGTCATCTTGCTTGAGGTGTTACTCCTACAGGAATACTTTACATTAAATGTTTTTGTCTGTTCATCTTTTTAAATAACTACAATACATCATAGTCACAAAGTCACTGCAGATGAAGTAAATGCATAACTTTGTCTTTTGTCTGATGCTGAGAAAAAGCATTTTCTGAAAGATTCAGGAGGCACATTTGGAATGAGATTTTCCAAAAAACCCTCATGTCCCCAGTTTAGGGAGCTTGGGAAGTGCCACAGCAGTTCAGGGTGCTCAGCTTGCCCTGACCGGGGAGGATGTGTGCAGTGCAGACAGGAGGATGATGATGAAGGTTATGAGGAAAATGCTGTGCCCATTTCCTCAGCCTACAGCTGCCACCTCAGGGCTGTCTCACTCCAGTTTATTTGCATGGTAGCCCCTGGATAAATCACTTCCAATGGACCTTGTCCTTTTGAAGCTGGAGAGGACAACAAGAAATATGGAGAGATTTAGAGGGCTTGGAGTGACAGAACAAGGGGGAATGTCTTCAAACTGACAGAGGGCAGGTTTAGATTGGACATTAGCAAGGAATTCTTCCCTGTGATGGTAATGAGACACTGGCACAGGTTTCCCAGCCAGCTGTCTGTCTCTGCTCCCTAAGCCTGGGGAGCCAAAAGAAACAGCAGCTATGACATGAGAGGGACAGTGGGAAGGCTCAAGCTCCTTAGGTCCTGCCCACCACCTCTGTTCTCACAGGCGTTTCTGAGTTTGCAAAAAATCATGGAAATGTTTTGAATTGCATCCATTTGTAGCTACAGATGTTGCAGAAAATCCTGGAACAGGGAGGAATGTGTGTATGCAGATGGACCAACAGCTTAGACTGATGGATGAAACTTGAGGTATCCCTACATGCATTTGTCAGTGTCAGGGGAAACAGGTGTGTGCAATGGTAGGAAGACTTAGGAATAGGTCAGGGCTCGATGTGATAACCAGGTGGTTTAGGATGAATATATTCTGTCCAGTTCTCTGCTGCCCACCACATTATGTCCATGTTACTGCCACAAAATGTACAAAAGTGTACAAAATGACTCTGAAATGCTCTGTAGAGTTTGCCGTTCCTTTTACACAAATGTGAGATGTGAAGCAGAGAGCAGCCAGGTTTTGTGGCCTTTAAATTATACAAAATCTTAAAGAATCTCAGCTTCCCCCTACAAAAGCCCTCCCAAACACCAGCACTGGTTTGAAGAGAAGAACCTGCTTTAAAACACGTGTTTACATGTTCTGTAACCATTAGTGCTAATTCCCCCCCGCCTAAATTTTGAACAGCACTGCAAAAGAAAGCAAATATTTCTGTGCAGCAAAAAGCAGTTCCTATGGAAAATATAATAAATAAATCTGGACATCTCCAAGCTGCAAATAATCTTGTGTGTATGGTGATTGGGAGCAGCAGAGGTCATTTTTGTGTATGGTGGTAAGTATGGAGAACTTTCATGTTTATGTAAGACAAGCTGTCATTAGGTGATGTCTGTACCAGGAAAATGACTAAAATTCAGGATACCTGTTTTGCACTGTTGATTCATTGGATAGACTCCTGTGCTTAGCACTGTCTCTGCCAGATGAACTGCAATCTTACTTGTGCTGAATATGAATCTGAAAGCACATGCTCCAGTTTGGGCTTTTTGCAGCACACTAAAACAATGCAGAGCCATGGCAGGAGTGCAGTTTGGAAGGCCACAGGCTTGAGGGAAGCTTTCTGTGCCATTTGCACTTTGAGATCCATTGCCTTGCACGGGCACCTCATCCCTCGCAGCATCCGTGGTTGGCAGGGCAGGGCTGGCAGGGCAGGGCATGGAGGGCTTGTGCTGCCAGGGCTGCTGTGCCCCTGGGCTGGGGGGAGGGTGTGGGCAGCAGCACGGGGCTGGCAAGCCCCAGGCCCCAGCAGGAGCCCTCCCAGCCCTGTGCCCAGTGCTCCTCTCTGGAGCACAGCCCCCAGGCACGCTGGGGCGTGGGAGAGCAGCCAGGGCAGATTTGCCCTGTGGAAAGGGAATGAATGGTTTTTACCAGGCTCATGCAGTCTCTATGTGTTTTGACCTGTCAGGAGTTGTTTCAGAACAAGTGTACCTTTCCTATTTTTTTCCCCCCTGCCTAAACAGTGAATTCCATATCAGGTACTAACAAACATGGCTCATCCCAAAAGAATTCATAATTAACTGAAAGAATTCATAATTAACTTCCACTGCAATTTGTTTGGGTCTTTCTTTGCATAACATGTGAGTTGTGGTGGGGGTTTGAAATGCTCTGAAGCATACAGTGTCTCTGTGTGAGTGCTGCTGAGCCTACCAAAAGCTAGCCTGCTGTAACTGCACAGTGTGTGTGTTTGTATTTTAGAGTTCTCTGACAGACCTGTTTTTCTTTTTCTCTTTCTCTTCCTTGTCTTCTTTCTGCATTGGCAGAGCATCTTGGATTTGAATTAAAGGGTATGGAACAACCATTCATTTATTAATCAGAAGCCATTAAGAGCTTCCAACATTATATTTATGGCTTTAATGGGATGATTAAAAAATCAGCTGTTCTGTTCTCTTCCCTGGCACCAAGATAGATGTTTGGATTGGGAAAAAAAAAAACAAAAAAACAAAAAACACCAAACAAAAGAATAACCAAAACCAAAACAAAGCAAATCACAAATTCTAAATGCAAACCTATGAAAATGCAGGTGTATTTTTAGCAGCACTTTTTTCTTTGTTCCAAGCAGCAGCGTGGTGTGTGTGGCATGACTGGGATGTTACAATTGCCATACATCTCCATTCAACATGCTTTTGTGTATTTAACTGAAAACCTGGGGTCTTGTGTCCATCCAAAAGGTTGCCAGCAGGCACTGCTTGGGAACAGGCAGGCATTCCAGGAATGGGAAGACACGTTCTAGAAATATCAGAGCTGTTACAGAAATTGCCATCCCAGACACACTAACCTCCACCAGATCCTGCAAAGGGTCAGGATGAGCTTTGCCATTCCTCCTCCCAAAATTTAGCAGCTCGTTTTGCTTCTTGAGTAGGATGAAATTGTGCCAAGAAAGATGGCATGAGGCAAGTTAGTCTAGAAATCTATCCCAGGGAAGCCAGTAGTTGACCATGAGAGTGTAGGGTGTAATGCTGAGCACCCCAGTGGCAGGCTTGGGAAAACAACACTGCGATAAGTTAAATGCTTTAAAAAATATCCCCTTTGGGCATTTACCTGCTCCTGCCCAGTTCTTCATAATCATATTATTTTCTTTCCATTCTCCTCAGTCTGTTTTTAGATATATATCAAGTTATCCATTGAATAAGCAGTTGGGAAATCAAATCCTCGAGGCAAGTTTTCCCTGGAGTGTGCAAGCCAAGAGCAGGGAGGGCTGGTCAGGATGGAGCAGAGGGGTTGCGCAGCCTGGAATAGTGGAAGGAGTCCCTGCCTATGGCAGGGGGGTTTGAACAAGATGAGCTTAAAGGTCCCTTCCAACCCAAACTATTCAGGGATTTTGTCATGATTCTATGATTGATCACTTAACCTAAAAGCATTGGCCTGGCAGTGTCAACCAGAGCAGATCTTCACATGAAGATGCTTCAATTCCCTTTGCTAGAGGTATGAGGACACCAGTCTTCCAGTTGTGGATCCTAAATTGCCTTCTGAGGTCCCTGAGGGGGAGGGACATTGACTAACTGAAGCTGGAGAAATCTCCTCTAGTTTTTGCAGGCGTGATCCCCCAGGAGTGGTGTGCATCCCCCTGGAGCAGAAAATGTGTGAATTTTATAGCCAGGGCACTTCAGAGAAAGCGGTGCTGCTAATGCTAATACACTTGAACAAACCTTAAAATTGAGGATTTTTGACATCCCTTTTTTGTTGACCTTTTGTCCTGTTCCTCATCCATTCTCAATGTCATCACAGGAGCGCACACATCCTGTTCCCAGTCTGCAGCCGTCTCTCCTCTGTCATTCGTCTGTCACTGTCATGCCTTGCTGTGACACCATGGCTGGCCTGTGGCTCTGTCGGCATTGTGTGGCACCACATGGTTTGTTCTTGGTGTTTGCTGCTGTAAAAGTGACCATGCTGCTGATGAAGATGTGTTTGTAGAGCATAGAGACACAAATGGACCTGCTCTGGGATCTTACCTGCTCACATACAAAGTTGCAGCGTGCACGCTCTCATTTCCTTTCTGGTGTTGTTGAGATGGTTTTGCCCCAAGTGATGAGTGGAAATAGTCCTTCAATTTGTCTTGTCTCAGGGATTCTGATTAAAACTGCAGGATTTTCTTTCAATTTAGCCTGTGTGCTATTTGAAAAGTGTATAAAAATAGGTGGATTAGGTTCTGCAGATAAACTATTCAAAAAATTAAAAACATACAAAGCTTTACTCAGCCTCATCTGAGGTGCTGCTTGGGCCGTTCCCCCCTTCTGTTGAAGAGGGAAAAATTTCTCAGTAGCAGTGTCTCTGGTCACACAACGTGAAGATACTGTTATTGAGCATCAGCTTTAATGAGATGTTGGGAGCCAAGCTAGATTACTATCAGCAGATCATTCAGTTTTTAGTTTGCAGCAGTGATGCCCAGCCTCACACTCCACTGCTTCGTGTAGCAGAGCTGTCAGCTCGAGACAGAGAGGCCAAGTCTGCATTTCTGATGAACTGAAACATTCCCCTGCAATTCAGGTGAAGGTTCAGGACAGTCAGACATGCCAGAGTCAGGGTCCCATACTGGCATGACCACCAGAACAAAGGCTGGGATTTGAGCCCTGGCCAAAGAATTTTGTCCTGTTATAGGTAAAAAACCCCAGCCAAATAAACAAACAAAAACCCCCAAACAAACAACAACAAAAAAAGCAAAGAAAACCCTCCCCTATAGTTTTAATGTCTTTGCTCTTTCTTCGTCCTCCATGATTCAAAGGGAATTATTTCTGCTTAGGGAAAAAAGTCTTTGTAGCAAAAAGCATTGCTATTGAAGGATTTTTTGCTGAAAACTGACCTTCCTCCCCGCCTTTTTTTTTTTTTTTTTTTTTGTTAAAGTAATTTTTGCTGAGAAGTGGCAAAATTCTTGCACAGTGCCATCCAGATAACCAGGATATGATCCCAGCTGGTTTTCCTAATTTGTATGAAATCTCTGAAACTCCTGTCTGAAGGAGAGAGCTGTACAACTGTAATCCAGGTCCCAAAGATGTGCAAAAGCAAGAAAACGTGTCTGCCATGGTTGCTGATGCCTGGAATAAGGCACCCATACCAAAGAAACATGTCATTGAAGGAGGAGTTTCACCCCAGAGTGGGCTCTTCCCCCATTCCAGCTCCACCTGGCTCCTTGTAGGAAAAAAAAAAAAAAAAAAAAAAAAAAACAACCCTCAAAACAAACAAAAAAAAAAAAACCACACAAGAAGGCTTTGTTTATTATATTTTGCATCTTCATGCCAGGGTTGTCTTTCTTGCCAGTCCTTGTTTACCAAACCTTTCTCCATTCCCATTTTGAGAATTTTAGAAAGAGGCAACCATTTTTCCTAGCACCATTTGTTTTTTCTCCAAAAATGATTTTTTCAGCCTAGAATGGCAAGCTGAAATTGTTCTAAGTATCCAGTTGACTGGAATCTTTCATTGCTTCCCACTCACTTTTTTTTGGGCTAAAGTCTAGTCCCAGGGGTTTCTGGGACCAGATGTGTTTCTCTTCTGGTTTTGCATTTGAGTGTTTGGGGGCATAGGGGGTATCACACGGTCTGTTCAAGGTATTTTGAGTGGTGTGAGGAAGCACACTGAGCACATCAGCCATGGCATTACTTTTATTGCTAATCTAGATTAAAAAAAAAAAAAAATTCAATGAATATTAAGGCACAAACCCCAAAAACTGTAACACATAATGTGAGGACATGAGGACTTTGTTCATAGCTGCTGAGCTGAAACCCTCATGGCAGCTCTGCACTGAATCCTTCTCTCAGTCATCCAGCTGGAGAACCCAAATTGCCTCTGCTGCTCTTGGCAGAGGCTGCTGGATGTCACATCTGCTCTGGTGTAGCCATGGAGGAAGAGGTGTCCTTGCCATGGTGTTGCTGCCTAGGTGCAGTGCAAACGAGATCCAAGCATTTCCTGGGAGTTTTGGTGGATGGGAATGAATCACCTCACTTCCAGCCTGGTCTGGGTTTTGGTGCAAGTGACTGGCTCTTCTGGTTCGAAAGGTAGCCTGTGACACTTGGTGGTATTTGAGAGAGGCAGCAGCAAGCTGCTTACATTTTGTGTATGCCTCTGAGCTGCCTGATGCAATGGTATGAATTGCCTCCTAGGGTTTCCTTAAAAATCCATAACTGGTTCCTGTATTTTAATCACCCTTTTCTTTGCCTGACACACTATCACTTTTCCATCCTCATGCTGCTTTTTGACTGTTCCAGGATGTCCCTTTCAGCACCTACATGCTCTGGGGCCTGTTGTGGTCCTCCCACACCACCCTGCTCCAGGGCATGCGGCTGCTGCAGGCAGAGGCATCCTGAGCCGGGCAGAGCAGAGCCTGGGGTCAGGGATCACAGGGCATGTGTGCTCCTGGGGAGTGGGGTATGCTCCAGGGCTCCTGGGCTAGCTGATCAGGGCACCAGAAAGGGGGGATCTGCTGGAAGGGAGAGGAGAGTCGTGGGGCTTTGTGAGATTAGTCACTGTGGGAAAGGAAGGGAAGGTGAGAAGTGTGAGTGCAGAAGGGGTGAGCTACCGAGTGAGAGAGAGCAAAGGCACAGGGAGACAAAAAGAGTCTTTTGAGGGGTGAGGAAGGTTGGGCCAGCTGGGCTTAGGTCTGGGGCAGCTATTAGGCAGGCAGTGGATTGGTAGGAGGTCTGCCTGAACCCTGTCCTCCGTGTCACCCCCATGCAGTGCTGGTTCCTGTGCAGCCAGAAGCAGCCCAGGTGCTGGAGCCCATCGGTAACTGGTTCCTTTCTCTCCATTTGCAGAAGCAGAGGAGCTCTACCAGAAGAGGGTTTTAACCATCACGGGAATCTGTGTTGCCTTGCTTGTGGTGGGCATCGTCTGTGTGGTAGCTTACTGTAAAACCAAGTGAGTATGGGGGGCTCACAGGCAAGAACTGGCTACAGGTTAGTGAGTGGCAGTGTTCATGTTCCACACATCCATGCTTTTCACCCAAATGCTAATTTTAGGAGATGATGTGCTGTGGTACGCCCAGGAAGGTCTCATGCAGGAGGCCAGTGAAGCTGTCTACCAGACTATGTCTGAATAGGATGTTTTCCTGGCACCATTCGCTTGTCCCCTGGAACATCATTTTGCCCAGCCAGGTGATGCTGTGTTACAGGGAAAAGCTGGCCCCCAAGCCAGCAGCTCAGCTTCTGCCAGCAGAAGCACACTGGGCAGTTGTGTAGGAGCTGTGGGCTCAGCTCTGTACATTGCAGGGACTTCCAGAGCAATCCTAATGGAACAGGAGACTTGGGAACCTCTTTTATGGTCAGCCTGGACAGCACTTTTCTCCCTACTCAGCCGGCACCTCAGTTCAGAGTGCCCCTGCAACTCAGTGGGTCTTGTGGAGCAGATGTCTCACCCTGGGCATGGGTAGGCTTTGCCACTTTGTCCTTCAGGCAGGACACGTCAAGTGCTTTGTCACCAAGGCCAAGTCAGGACTTGCTGCCCCTTTTCCTTCTCCCCACTTTTCTCCTCCACTGCCAGCTGGCTCTGCTACATTGTGCTGGGCCTTGCCTTGGAAAGAGGACCCTGGACCCAGCTTCCCAAATTGTCCATGAGAAGAAAAGTTGAGCTTTTGTTTGGAAAAGCAGTAGGAGGTGTTAAGTGTTAAATGCCTTGTTTTGTGTTGTTTACAACTTTCTGTAAATACCATTGGAACATTCACATGTTGAAGACTTGCCTTCTCTTTCATCTCTGGGGGCACAGAGCCCCATGAGAGAAGTGTTCCTAATAGATTTTTTCTGTTCTAAAGGAAACAAAGAAAACAAATGCATAACCACTTGCGGCAGAACATGTGTCCTGCTCATCAAAACCGGAGCCTTGCGAACGGGCCAAGCCATCCACGTTTGGATCCTGAGGAAATCCAAATGGCTGATGTAAGACCTTTGCCTCCATCTCCCTGCATGCTCCTGAGGGGCTGTTTTCCACCAGGGATTTGATGTGGATGTGTATCCTTACACACCTGTGTGCTTGTGTGTGAGGAGCAAAGCGCAAACAAACTCGAGCAAAAAGAAAGATTTTGCATAGAAACATTTCCAAAATCAACATCTGAATGGAAATGTGATTTTGCTTTGAAGTACAGGATGAGATTCAGGCATTTGGGATAGGCTTGTTTTGATTAATCAAGTGTGACCCTGATTTCCACTAGGAGAGATGTTCCCAATGTTTCCTGTTTATTATGCTATCCTGTCAAGTCCCACTTTGTGGGATGACAAATGGGATCAGCGCGGCAGTGACCGGAGTCGCTGTGGTGAAACATGTCATGGTGATGTGGTCAGCTGTCCATCAGCCCACCTGCCCATGCCAGGGCTTCTGTCCTGGTGGGATGTCACTGTCACACCAATGAGAACAATCTAAGTCTCTCTAGGACAGGATCCAGAGTGCAGTTCAGCCACTGTTGTGACTTCAGTTGTACGAGATTCCCATCAACCCCTGTGAACTCAAGGGCCATCAATGGGCTTAAGTGCCTTGCTGGACCAAGGCTTTGAAAGGGGTCAAAAAAAGGGAAGGGGGAGGCAGAGCCGAACAAGAAGTAGTTAGAAATGAGTCCAGTGAATCAGCTGCAAGCTCTGTTGGGTCAGCATTAGGATACTAAAATTTAGCTATGTTGGATCCCAACTATGAAGGAAGGGGAAAGGTAATTCTAAGAACCACAGCCTCTGGCCCCATAGTACTGACTGTCTCAGAGAGCTAAGTGCCACTGTGAGAAGCAGGGCTGGTTGTCAGATGTAGGAATATCTCAGTGTAAATATTTGGATCACATCTGGAGTTTCTGTAGGACTCACATCTCTGACAGATTTCACGTTGTTCTCTTTTTGCTGGTACTCGGTCGGGTGTAACCAGCTGTGGGCAGAGATGTGTCTCTGCTCAGTAGCTACACATGGTACCACTGTCCTCTGGGGATTCTCTTGGTTCTCCAAACCCTTCTGCAATCCCTGTGCCACAGGCCTTTCCCAGTGTTCAAAGTGAAGGGGCAAAGAAAAGCCTCCACCCTCCCTTCCTGTGGGTTGCAGAGCTTTTGGGTTCACTCAGTCTCCACCTAATTTCATCAGAAATAATCAGGCCAGCTAAATTTTTCTTTGGCAGCATTCACAGACCGGTGGCTGATCTGTGTGATTCTTCTTATTTTGCAGTATATTTCTAAGAATGTTTCTGCCACCGAGCACGTGATCCGAAGGGAAACAGAGACAACCTTTTCGGGAAGTCATTCCTGCTCCCCGTCCCATCACTGCTCCACAGCCACTCCAACGTCCAGCCAGAGGTGATGTATACCATTTTCTCTGGACCTTTGCCTGTTATTTGTCGTAGGGTGCTGTGAGATTCTAAGATTTTCCTTTCACCTCCCTTTCTGTTTTCACTTGATGTTTGGCTCTGTAGTGGCATACAAGCCATGTCTACACTGCAGGACTCTGCAAGCACAGCTGGTTAGTGAGAGGTGTGGAAAAGTGTGTTCCTTGGCCTGCAAGGAGATGCCAGCAGGATCCTGTAGCACTGACATAGCTGGAAAACAGGAGGAAATGAACCTGTGCTTCCATGCTTTGCACAGACCCAAATGGGAGGATGTGTGTAGGAAAGGTTTTGCAGGTTGTGTTTGCAGCCACACTGGACATCTGAAATACTTCCTTAAGCACACACAGGTTATGTATTTCATATTTAGAATGTATATGCCTTGTGGGAGACAAAGTACACAAAATATCACCAAACGTTTTGATCGCTTCCTCAGAGTCAAGGTCTGACTTGGACATCACAGGTTTTGATCAGAAAGCAAACGCTGCTGTGCAATTTATCAGCCTCCACCTCAGGTAGTGGCTCCTCTTTCACTGGAAGTCATTCTGAAGCTTTTTGGAAAACTTGGTCTAGCAGGAAGGTACTAATAATGCTTTGTGACATCAGGATGAGACATATCTTTTATTTTCATTTCAAAATAACCACTGGGGGAAAGCACCACGGCTTGGAACCTGAATCTTCTCAAGGTTTCTGAGGACATTTAAATGGCAGATGGACACTTCTGTTTTTATGATGTCCAGAAAAGTCTTTCAAATGCTCTAAAGCAAGTCATGTACTTGTTTGAGTTTGGATGTTCTGGTTCCTCCTCTTAGACAGCTCTTGTGCTTCTTCCACTAGGTGACAGGGGTTTATCTTGGAGATCACTTGCCTTTGATATGTGGCTGGCTCATATCCTTCATTAGCCTGATGGGGTTGTCTCCATTCATCTGGGAATGCAGGAATTCTTTCAGCTAAAGCTCACAGATGGCTCCAGGCAGGTTTCCTTAGGGTCCAGCCATTCCTCATGGTTGAGCAAGTACTCTCAGTTACAATGGGCAAGATCAACTTCAGATGTTGAACTTGGATTTTCAGGTGAATTCCTCCCCATATTCCTCTGGCTGTACCTCCAGCAAGTAGAGAGGGAGCCAGGAATGACTTGATCAGCTGGAAATTATTATTTTTTCCGGGGAAATCCACTCTTCATGAGCTGGATGATATGTTGTCCAGGATTTTTTGCATTTGTACTCTTCAGCCCAGCCCTAACTAGGTGAGTGCAAGCTTGAGCCAGGTGACAGAGGCTCCTGTGCCTGCAGAGCTGCACCTTGCTGGCCTTCCATGCTCACTTCAAAGGCCTGGGCCATCCCTGGGCACCTTCTGAAGACACAAAGGTGTGTCTGGAGGGCAGCATTAGCTCATGACAGCTGTAGGGAGGAACCTACCTTGGGTAGCCTCTGGTCCTGGCTACCTGCCACCTCATTTTCCTGAGTCAAGTGCAGTGAGCAGGTGCTTCTTGAAGTCATGCCAGAGGCAAACTACTGGCATAATCAGGCTCCATTTTACTCCATCAGCGCCTCTAATGAGGACGCTGTTTGAAGTTATAAATGAGCATGTGCCTGGAGCCATCAATAATTAACAAGTTCTTGGGAAATCTTAATGAGGGCTGCTCTCCTCTGCACACCCCCACCCAAAATCCTCCACCCACACAGTTCCATCTGGTGCAGTTTGGGAGTTCAGAGGGATTGCTCTCATGGATCATGCATTTCTACAATGGTGGGGCTCAGCATGGTGGCCGTGGCACTGGTGGGACCCCAGTGTACAGGTAGCCCTGTGCATCCCGCTGAGTCCTTGTGGGATGTTCTCTTCGCACCAAGACTGGGGCTGGTGGGGCTGCAGCTGCTCAGCACATCATGGTCTTTGTCTAGCACCTTGGAAGTGTTTTCCTGCCAAAATCTTTGGTAGACTTTGCTCTGCTAATTTTGAGTGGCTTCTCCTGGCTCCTCTCTGGTAGCAATTCCAAAGGGGCTGTCACTTGGCAGTGCAGGTGGCACATTTGAAAGAACTTGGCTGACTTGCCTTGGCATAGCCAATGTGTTATTCCACACCCAGAACACTTTGCAAGCTCAAAGCAGAATTGCCCTGGCCTCCCTCCAGAGGCTGTCCCATCCTGCTCCCAGGCATTTATTCAGTGGTGGGATAAATACCTGCTATTGCACTGGTTTACTTCATTTGTCCTCTAATGGCATCTCCAAGAAGGAGCAAAGAAAGGCAAATCAAAGGTAGGGTTGGGAATCTGGGCTTCCCTGGCCAGATGTATCCAAATGAGAGACAGAAGGGGGACAGCAGTGCAGAGGTGCAGAGCTGAGCATGAGCAGTGCCTGTGTCTTTGGAGAAGAGCTGGGTGGGGGTTCCTTGCTCACTGTCCCCATGGGCTTTGCTCCACAGACATGAAAGCCACACCTGGAGCTTGGAGCGAACAGAGAGCCTGACTTCAGACTCCCAGTCTGGGATAATGCTGTCCTCGGTGGGAACCAGTAAATGCAACAGCCCTGCATGCGTGGAGGCACGTGCTCGCCGCGGGGCCACCTTCTGCATCGAGGACCAGCGGAGGCCCACAACGCAGTACCGTGACTCGGTGGATTCCCTGCGGGACTCGCCCCACAGCGAGAGGTCAGACCCCACTGCTTGGTGCCAGCACAGCACAGCAGAGGCAAGCCATGCCTCTGTGCCAAGCCCAAAAATGTTTGCCTTTGCCAGCCCTAGTGCCATGGTAGAATTGGGAAACGCCAGCCCTGGTCCTACCAGAGGAAGTCCAATTCCCCCAGGAGGCCACTCAGGTCAGGGCAGCAGCCAGCTCTGCACCCCAGTGGCAACGTAGGTTTGGAGCACAGGGGTGACAGGTGCGGAACAGGCCTGGCTGCAGTCAGCAACTGGTAGAGAAAAACCGGCTGGGAGAACACCCTGGGCAGCTTGGTGGGCTGCCAAGCAAGGTCTAGCCCTCAGGTGCTTGGGGAAAAGGTGTCTGTCCTCAGCACAGTCCTGGATGGCCAGGTGAGAGGGTGCTACACGTGGGCACAGCCTTGGGACAGGACTCGGTATGACCCAGCCTTCAAGGAGCACAACTGCAGAGCCGAGACACCAGCAGCAGCAGTAGCAGTTGTCCTCTTCCCTGTCTGGTTCCTCACGGAGCAGAAGCACCTCTCCACCTTTGTTCGAGCCCTTTGCAGGTAGCCATGAGTGACTCTTGGTGGCCATGTGGCCCCTCTTGGGCAGTTACCCTTCAAGGCAGTGAAACTTGTCCATGGGGCAGAGGAGAAAGGCAGCATCTCCTGCTCTCATTCCTGTCTCTGGTCCATTCAGGCAGACTGACCCAGCTCCTATGGAGATCTCATGCATCACAAAACACATGAGTAAAAAGGCCCTGGATGAGTGAGAGAGCCTGGGCAGGTGGAATTGGGCAGAGATGCCACTGGGAATATCAAGAGGAAATAAGATCTGCTCCTTAGAAAGAGGTGGTGCTGAAGAAAGGGTTGTTTGGAGAGGGGCTAGACCAGACCTGAGTGACCACACTGATGTTTTCACTAGAGTAGATGAAAGTAGTAGATGGCTTTTTGAGACACGAGATTTTTGCTAAGTCAGAAGAAGCAATGCCCAGGGTTTCCCCATCTGTGGCCTGAGCGGGGAGAGGGAATTCCAGGGACCTTCCTCAGAGACAAGTCTGGCAGCTCCAGAGGGAACAGAAAGCAGCTGTCAGGCAGATGAGAGACAGTGAAGCCATGACTCAGCCTGCTGGGAGATGCTGCAGGTTTTGCAGCAATGCAGAGTGGGAATTGTACCCCAAGTCCCCGGGGAGAAGTAGTTTGGGAGATGCTCAGCACATGCTGCCCATTGAAGCCAGCAGCTCACCCTCCCTTGGCACAGCAGTGCAAGGTCCCTCCAGCTGATTCCCCAGGAGAACCTCCACAAGCAGGTTCTCTAGAGGCCTCGTGGGTCCCTGGGCTAGGTGTTCAGCAAAGCGCGGGCTCAACTGGTGTTTTTTGGGGTTGTTCAGTGTCCAAACAGAGGTGTTGCTTTTCCAGGTACGTGTCGGCCCTGACCACACCAGCACGCCTGTCGCCTGTTGACTTCCACTATTCGATGACTACGCAGGTGCCCACCTTCGAGATCACCTCCCCCAACTCAGCGCACGCCGTGTCCCTGCCGCCGGCGGCCCCCATCAGCTTCCGCGTGGAGGAGCAGCAGCCCCTCCTGCGGCGGTACCAGCTCCCCTTCCAGGACACGCAGAGGTACGACAGCTACTACCAAAGGAAGACCTACCTGAACGACAGCATGGGGAGCCTGCCCTCCAGCCCCTTCCGCATCACAGAGGACGACGAGTACGAGACAACGCAGGAGTACATCACAGCGCTAGAGCAGCCAAAGAAAACAGCCAGCAGCAACAAGCGGTGGAAAAAATCCAAACTGAACGGGCACATCCCTCACAGAGCCAGAGCCGTCCGGGACTCCTTCTCCTTGAGCAGCGCCTCTTACAGCGAGTCTGACGAGGAGCTGGTGGCCGAGAGCACCCCGTTCCTAAGCACTCAGAACAATGAGGCGGCGCACACAGAGTCGCCGCCGCTGCACCGGCCGGGCGACAGCCGGACTCACTACTCGTGCCGCGGGCACAGCGCGCACGGTGACGGCGGCCGCGGCAGCCTGGCGCACGTGGCGCCCAAAGCGGACCCCGACCCTCTCTAGGCGCCTCCTGCGCTCCTGCATGGGTGACCCGCATGGAGGAGGCCGAGAGGAGGGAGGCCGAGGCGAGACAAAACCACACAAACCGCAAAACAAAACAAAACAAAAATAAATATTTTTATTTTATATAAAAGAGGGAAAAACAAAAAATATAACAAATAAAAATGTTTTATTTTCATTTTAGCAAAGTTGTCTTATAATAGCTAACGACAATGACTTTTTTATAGGGAATCTCTATTTATATGTAATGTCTTGATTTACAGCTTCCGAGAAAAAAAAAGTAAAAAAGAAAAAAAAAAAGAAGAAGAAAAGAAAACAAACAATAAAGTTAAAAAAAAAGTGGGCCAATTTTTGACTACTTAAAAATAGAAAACAAAACTATCGTGGTGCCTTTTGCTGTATGCTAGTGCTGGGATTCATGCCGAGGATTCTGTTTCAGTAGCATTTTTAAGGTCATAGATTTTTGTTTGGGAGACAACCTGTCACAAGGGCGCTCTTCTGTTGGAAGAAAACAGCCTTGCCACTTTGCCCCGTACCCTGCTATTAATGATCTTATTCTTTAAAGTATTGTTTAAACACACATTAAGGACATGAGTGGGAGCATTTCCATTATCATGTCTTACGAGGATCTGTCTTGCCCTGTAAACTACTTGTATTTTCGCTTAAATCAGGAGAAAAAGAAACCCAACAGCACTGTGCTGAAATGCAGAAATAACGTTTCTTTTGCCACACAGGTAGGAGGAGAAAACGAAATCGCGCAGCAGCAGCCCTTACAATATAGCTCTCAACCTTTGGCCATCTCACCGGTGGGTCTGGAGTGGGGTTGGCACAGGTTTGTAGTGAAGCCAGGCAGACACCCCTGTGACCATGGTGGATCACACCTGTCACGTACCCTTGAATCCAGGTTGCTGAGCCAGCCCCATTCGGCCGCGGTGCCCGTGGCCTTGTGGCCGCCCCAGCGCCGTGCTGGCCATGGCGTCCCCTCGGCTGAGCGGTGCAGCCGCCGTGCGGCGTTGGCCGTGGCCGGAGCTGTGGTGTCCTGCGTGACACCCTTGGCCGGGGTGCCGGGGCACACCCACAGGGTGGATCCATGGCGCAGACGGCCGCGTGTCACCCTGGACACGGGGCCAGGCGGTCACCGGCCATGCTGCCCCAGGGGTCAGTAGGACCGCGAGTGCTTTGGGCTCCGCTTGTCGCCACTGCCTCGGCTGGGCAGGGCCCTGCATGGGGCGGCCCAGCGAGTGGATTCTCCCGTACGGCCGTGCCACGTGTAGTAAAGACAGTTGTTACCGTCACGTCCTGCCATCAATGACGGACATCGCGTCCCCAAACTCGGAGCAGCTCTGGCCATCGGCTCTGTGGCGCAAAGAGACAGTCCTGCGTGTCCAGGCGGCAGAGCATCCCCTGTGGAAGTGCCCCCCTCTCCTCAGTTCTCTGCAGCAAACCTGTTTACATTGTAGCCTGACTTTTTTCTTTTTATATTTTTACTTCTGCATGTCCTTTGCATTTCAGATACTGTAGATTGGATGCATGGTGAAGCTGTGACTGAGAAGATAATACAACAATTGACAGTGTATTATTTCATTTAACTTTTAGCAATAAAGTAACTAAACCCTCTATTCCTCACCCATGATGGGGTCAGATAGAAAACTCTGCTAATTTGTCATAAGATGATTGTCAAAGTTTGCTCTGGATTGTCTGAATGTCAGAACTCTTGACTGTTTAACACTTGAACATTTTTTATATTATAAATAAAATAAGAAATAACAAGCTGTGGGCTGCATTAATCTCAGGCCCTTTGGGGGGCAAATGAGGAGCTGTGACAGGCACCATACACAGAATCACAGACTGGTTGAGGCTGGAAGAGACTTCTTCCATATTTCCTGCACCACCAGTTCACCCAGAGTCAGCTGCCCAGGCCTGTGTCCAGTCAGGTTTGAGTAACTTCAGGGATGGCAGTACCACAACTTCTTTGGGTAACCTCTGCCAGTGTTTGGTCCCTCTCAAAGCAAAAATTTGTCTTCTTGTATTCAAACTGGAATTCCTTATCTCAAAGTTTGCATACAGATTTATACTGTGTAGGCCTTCTATCAAACCCTGAAAACTCTATACAAATCCATTTCCCACACAAACTGGATTTACTAGTTTTTAATTTGGGCCCTTTGCCTCATTTACTATTTTAGGCCCATTGCCTTGTGTCCTGGACACTGCTGAGAAGAGTCCAGCTCCCTCTTTTTCACTGCCATCCATTGGGTATTTATGCACATGGATAAGGCCCCCCTGAGCCTTCTCCTCTCCAGGCTGGACAGTTCCAGCTCCCTCATCCTTTCCTCATATGTGAGATGCTCTGGTTCAGTAAAGATCTTTATGCCCATAAACACCCATAGGTGGGTGTTTTTCTACCTGGCATGGACATTTGATCTTCCCTGCAGGGCTCAGGAGTGGAGACTCAGTGAGGTGAGTGAATGCTACCCACACATCTCCCGGGGGTGCCATTCCTCCTCCAACTGCAGATCAGGAGATCCCCCTTCACTTGAGCCATGGAAGTTTCCAGATGTGCCAAGAGAGGTCAAGATGTTTGGCATGTGCTGTGACCTGGCATCTATTTAGTGACTTCAGCAGAGTGGAGATGTGTTGGGTCCAACCCAGCCAGCACCATGCTGCCACGCAGCACTGACCCACCCACAAAACAGGTCCCTTGTTCAGCTCCTCCATGAGAAATCTGTGTCTCTGGTTATCCCCATGCAGGGACTCACTGACAACGTGGTGTGGTCACAGGAGCACAGTCCCTGAGGTGGCACCCCTGGCTCCACCCAGACCAGAACTCACTCCCCTGTTCCTGCTCAGTGACATGAACAGGTATCCAAAAGCCCCAGCTGAACTCACTTAACAGGAAAGGGATCTGCTATAGTGAGTCGACTCTATTGAAATGGATAGGTTGGAACTAACTGATCTGGTTGGAACTAGATTATTTTTAGTGTCCCTTCCACCCAAATCATTCCATGATTCTGTGGAACTCCCCAGTCCTCACAGTGCTGCCCATGCTGGAGGCCAGGCTAAGCACACCCACAGCCTGGGCTTCTCTGCTCCAACTCCCCCAGGATGCCAGCCCCAAGCCTCACTGGCAGCAGTGCAGCTCTCCACTCTCCTGTTACTCTTGGGACCTGCCTCTCCACTGCCTTTGATCCATCTCAGCTCCTCCAGTGGCTCCCAGAGCAAGGTGAGATGGACAGGAATGGGCAGAGAACACCGACCCCTTGGAAGGGACACGTGTAGATGATCACCAAGGCTGATCCCTGGGGAAACCAGACACATGGAAGAGAGAGATCGGGTGCCTTTGGCTTCCCAAAGCAGCCCCGTCTCCCTGGCTTTCCTCAGGATCTGTGAGCTCCACTTATGGAGAAATCTGCCCAAGGCTGGCACAGCAGCATCTGCATTACAAGAAGGTACAGCTCCTGAGTCTCCCTGGCATGCAGAACAACCATGTGGCCACATCTCAGGGTGTGCTCAATGCAGCTGATCCCCACCAGGAATCTCTCTGGGTCCCTTGGAGAGGAGCTGTGGGTTTGCCCTGCACAGGGGGATATATTCCTTGCTCCATGGTTTGCAGGGATCCCTGATGTTCTGTATCTGCTGAGACACCACTAGCTCTGAGCCACGGCAGCCTCAGGATTCTTTGTGGTGATTTTTTTGTTAAACGTGCCCCTTGATTCCCATAATTGTGTTCTATATTTGGAGGCTGTTACGCTACTTCAATTTTCTCTCCAATTGCCTCTGAAGGAAGCCTGTATCTCTCTCTTTTTTCCCTGGCTGGTTTATTTTTAGACTCCTCATTTCCAGCCGTGCGTGCTCCTAGGGTTTTGCCGTAAATATTTTACAGCAATTTTCACAGGTGGGGGAGCCAGCAGAGCCTCCTGACAGCTCTACTCTGCATGTATGGTGCTTTAGTGCCCTTCTCAGAGGGAAAGGAATTGCTCTGCTGACACAGATGGGTGGCACAAGCAGGAGAGGAGTGTTGGATCCTGGCTTTGGGGTCACTAAGTCTCCCCCACAAAGGAGTCCCTCTAAAATGAATGTGGTTGTGTCCAGGACAAGTGGCCTGGCAGGGAGGTCAGGCTGAACCACCACTGCCAAGTGAGGTTGTGTGAGACCCAAAGCAGTTGTGGTGCCTGCTGGAGGGGCTGGCACAAACTGGGGATGTGCAGAAAGTGCACCTGAGTAACTTCAGGAGGAGAAAAGGATGTGGCTGCCTAATTCCTCTGAGATGCTGCTCTTCTCTCTTAGTGATGGGTGCCTGAGTCCTTGACCTCCAGGGAGGAAGAAAAGGGATGATAAAACCCATTTTATTCCAAGTCACAAGCTGAGGCTGTGGATTGGTCAAACAAGGCACTTTTGGCTCTGCTCTCATGTAGGTAAGATGCTCTCAACATATTTTCACGTGCCTGTGCACCTGGATCAGGACTTTTGCACGAGGCAAACTGCAGATACTCAGCAAGTTTCATATTCTGAGCTGTCTCGCCAGTGTTGTCTGACATGAGCTGCCACCCCTTCCCACATCCATTGGGTGTTCAGTCTCACGGCCCTGAGTCTCTTTCCTGCTGCCCAGAGGAGACTTTGCAGATCTTTCTTTTCTCTGCAAGTTGCTCCCAGTTGAGGATGGCAGACTGCCACCTTCAACCAGGGGGCTGAGCTGTTCTTGGTGGTAGCTCAAACACACTGGAAAGGTCACTGCCCGCTGGAAGGGATGCTCAGAAAGGAAAGACAGAAATACAAAATATTACCTGGGATTTTGGAGACAAGGAGTTGGGCCCAGCTTTCCCCTGGACTTCCACTGTGAGAGTCTCAGCATCAGACACTTAATGTAAGTAGGAACATCTTGGAGGTCTTCGGTGCAAGGAATGTCTGTACAATACCTGACACAAAAGCAATGATGCCTTGGAGGAACAGCCACAGACTCCTTTGGGAACCGTTGTGAGAATATCTCCAGTCACAATGCAGGGCATGGTACCTTTCTGCTCCTATAAATCTCTAGGCTGTATGTGGACAGACACACCTGGGATGCACCAGGTGGAAGGAAGGGTTACTTGAATGTGCTTCCAAAGCAGCCCATCTATCCACACCTGCTCCAGAACCATCCAAGAGGATGGGTGGGCTGGTACCCATGTGTGGAAAGGAATCGATGTTTTCTGGTGCTGTCTGTCCAAAGGATCCTGGCTTTTCTGCATCAGGTGCTGGTGCATATCTGAATCAGCCTGGCCTGCTGGTGCTGTGAAATCTGGGATCAATCCAGCACATGGTGGAACGATGCTTCAGACCAATTCTCTTTACCAACAGATTCAGTTTTATTGTTATTCTTTTTTTACATGATTCTTAGTGCATCATTTCAAATAAACTATCAAACTGTACAAAGAAACAGAGATAAAAGAAGAGGCGATAAAGTTGAGAAGAGGTTTTTAGTGTCATGAACTGTCATGGAAAACAGCAGTCCATGGGCTCTCAAACATTGAAGGTCCAAATAAATCTTGTTTGTTTAAAAAATGCTGCAAAATATAAACAATAAATGACTGTAATTAGCAGCTACAAGATCCTTCAAAACTGGAACTTGATTACTGTGAACTCACCCAGGGGAAAGAAAGCAATCTGAGATAAAGGATCAAACGAAACAGTGAAATAAATAAAGTGTGGGAGGACAGTCGTGGCATTGAAATGCAGAGGAATCACTTCAGCACAACAGTAAATCATTGGACCACAGACAGCAGAAAGGAACAGAAACACAATTCCCACTTAAAAGAGTACAGCATGTGCATCGCAGGATGGAGGAGTACAGCAGGGACGGGCAGTGGGATCACTCCTGCACACAAAGGTTCCGCCGGAGCTTGCGCACGGCTCCTGTTGTGCCTCGAACCCAGAGTGGTGGATCCCGTGGCTGCCAAACCAGCAGCCACTTGGGCAGTTTGTCTGAACAAGCAGGAATGGGAGAGCGATGTTTCACAGCAAAGCCAGGTGGGATTTCCATTCGAGTAAAAAAAGGAGAAAAAGAAACAAAAAAGATAGATACACAGCTTTTCAATTTTTTAGAACATCCTGGTGGGCTGGTCAGACCCTCCACGTCCCTAGTGTCTTCCCCAGGCAGCTTGCCTTCACTTGCACACTGAGGTTAAAAACCCAGGTTAAAGTTTCCTTATATATATATATTTATTTATATATATTCATATGTATATATATATATATATAAAAAGGGTAAGGTGACAGAGGGCCCTTCAGGCTTCTCCTGCCATGGGCAGGTGACGTTCCCACGTTGCCGTGCTGAAGACGCCTCTTGCCCGCTCAGTGACCAGCTCACTACACCTGTCCTGTCACGCTGTGCTCCTCCTGGGGCAGGGATGTGCCCCTGCCACCCTGTGCCCTTCTCTGGGAGCGCTGGTGGTGCCACAGACGTTGTTTTGGCTCAGTTTCCTGCACTGCCAGGGACTGTGACCATGAACTGCTGGGGACTCCAGGGAGGGAAGGAGGGAGCCAGGGCTGGTGGAGGAAAGAGCGACCCAGCCCTTGAAGAACCAGCATATCCCTTTGTTGTGCAGGCTGCAGCAGGAGGGAAAGAAAAGCCACTGGTGCAGTTGAGAATGAAGAAGAGATGATGCTGAAATGCCAGAGCATTGTCAGAGAGTGTCAACTAAAGCTTCTTTGATTTCTTTCACTAGAGCAATCCCCATGTCATACATGTCTACAGTTTGCTCATATAATTTCCTAAGTAAAATTGTGCTCATCAATCTAAGTCCAGGAGCGCAGAGCATCGCCGGTTCATCCCCCCGTGCACATGTTCCTTGTTAAGTGTTCTGCTCTAAAATGTCCTTTTCTGCCTTACAGCTGATGGACATGTGCCCTTGGCTCAGGGAAGGGCTGGAATGCGTCTTCCGCAAAGCAATGTCATCGGCTTCCACCTTGAAGAAACTGGTCTCAATCCTCTCCAGGTCATCTGTCCCCACTTTTATCTTCATACACAGCAGGTTGATGTACGTTTCATAGCGGCTCTTCTGCAGGGAAAGAGGGAACAGAGAGCCTGGGAACAGGGACAGGCCATGGTGTGTGCGGCATGCAGAAACAATTCCATCAGCTACTGCAGGAAAACCCATCCTATCAGCATCCCACTAATCACACCCCACAGATTTAACCCCAGCACAATGCCTGGTCTGTGCACAGACTGATTGTTCAAAGGTCTGAGGAGAAAGGTGGGTGTGGGTGTGGGTCTGTGTAGGACTCTCCAGTTGCTTTTACAGGTCTTGGCTGCCACTGTGATTGTATAAGGAGGATACTGGGGGCAAAATGAGATCAACAGAACTGCTGCTTCCTGATTTAGGAGCTTGCCTTGACTGGTTAAAATACTTCTGCTTGTCATTGTTTCCATCCAGTGGTTCAGTTACTGCTGCTGAGTTGTGCCCCCAATGCTCCTCACAGAGCACAGGATAAAGGGAGGCATCCTCTCTGTTCCAATGCTAGATGGGATCTTTGGAGGACTTGTGTAATACCCATCCTTTCTCTTAACATCTCAGAGGCAGCCTGTGCTGGCTTCTTTGTCAGCACAAAGAAACAAGCATTTCTGGAGCACATCTCATAAGACAGATGAGATGAATTATGCCCTGGAAGTGCCAGCTTCTCCTTGAAGACTGAAAAGGCAGTCCAGAGAAAAGCTCAGATAGAGACTTTTCTGCAGGCATCCAAAACCAGATGCAGGAAAAAGGGAGGCAGCAGCAACTATTTGGAAAGTTGGTCCAAAGACAAGGGAACCAGCAGCTGGAAGCTGTGGCTTTGGAGAATCAGGCTGGGTGTTACACAAAACGATGGTGCAGCCCTGGCATGAGGGAGATGGAATATTTCCATCCTTAGTGATTTTTGGGGCTCAGCCACTAAATGGCACACTCAGTCTAGGCTAAGACTAGAAATAATCCAGATTCCTGCTGGAAGCAAGACTAGAGGCCTCCAGCAGTCCCTTCCCACTGACACCTATATGGCAACAACCACACCTGCTCAACTCTCACTGGAACAAAATACCCCATTTCTCCCACAGTTGAATGCTTCTTAGACTTTACAGGGAGTTAAAACTTATGTACATGCATCCTCAAAGGGTCTGTAATCAGCTGTAACACTGGGTTTGGCTTTATTTACAAAACTGGTTGCAGCAAAACAGGATTAATTCTCCCAGGGATTCCCTTTGCTTTTTATTGATGTTGCTGAAAAAGACTGAGTCACACTGAAAACTGAACCACTCTCATACTTGGGACCTGAGGAAATGTCAAAATTTAGCACAGTAAAGTCTTGTCAGTTTTCCCCTCCTCTGGTTAGAAATCACAGAGGGAAAGAAATGGCTCTTACTTCTTTTTTCAGCTTCAGTGCAAAACAGTGAAGCTTGTTGCTGCCCCAAGACCTTGTCCTGCTCTCTCCTTTCACGCTCTCCCAGACCCACAGCACTCACTCTGGAGTTCTGCTCTCCTCTATCAGCCAAGGTACCATTTGTCACAGAAAAGATGAAAGCTCCTTTACCTCAAATATTAGGTAATGTTCTTTGAGTCTGTATTCCTCAGCCTCTTTTGACTTGAGGCTCTTCTCTACAGGATGTAATTTATGCTCTGCTAATTCGTCTGCAATCTGCTTCATTTTATTTTCATGAGACCTCAGCTGTTCCTCCTGCCGAGAGAAGCGTGTCAGGTATTAAAACGTGGGAGTGCAGCACCCAAGTGCTCCGCCTGCCTGTGGCTGGGGGAACTCTCTCTGCAGGGGCGTGAGCTCAGCTGCTGTGCTGGAGCCAAAGGTGTGCTGTGCACTTGCAAATTCATCTGATAAGGAGCAGCTCAAACACAGGTATTGGAGTAAGAGCAAAACTCAGGTATCTCAAGTGCCAAGAGTGGATTTCTTTGGCATCGAGGCATCTTTAGCATTATAAGCACAAAATGCTCCTGTAACATGCATCCTGTAACAGCCAGACAGAAGCAGTGCTGTCCCAAGAGCTGCTCATCCTGCTCTTTTCAGAGATAGAAGTACCCTCCCCATCTGGGCTCAGACAAAGGTGACCATCTGGCCACATCTGTCTCAGCAGACAGCAGCTGTGTCTCTGCCCTGACATTTCAGGCTGTCGCCCCTTTGCTGGGGGGCAGTGGCAGTGTGTCTCTGCTTTTTGGAAGTGTTGGGCCTTCCTTGGAAAGGGAAACAAAACCTGCTCTTTGGCTGGCAGATGCTCTTGGTTAGTTGAGCCTGGTGCACCCTGCTCCCTCATTTCCAAAAAACCTTCCCTGCTGACTAGAACTCAGACATCCCTTTTGTCTGTGGATTTTGAGCTCCAGAAACAAGAGGGTGCCATGATATAAACCAAACCTGCTGGGCTCTGCAGCATCAACTCGAGCTATTCTGCTGGTTCCACTCCAGCAACTGAAAGGTGCTGGGATGTGATGGGCAAAAAACAATAAACAAGCCAGAACCAACAGGCAGGTGTGTGCATAGGGCTGTTTATAGCCACTGCAAAAGGAACACTAGCCAGATGCCAGGATTTTCCACATCTGTCCAAGCTGCCCACTCCACTCCCCTGTTCCTGCACTGAGCACCTGAGTGTGTCCATCAGGCAGGAACAGGGGGACCTGCAGATGGGCTCACCCTCAGCTAAAGGGCTTGCTGAGCACTGGGCACCCCTCCACCACTCCTCTCACACATTACCTGGCACAGCTTGGTCATGGATGAAGGCAGGAGTGGGCGGCAGAACTTCTTCATGGAGCAGATTGCAGCTGGGAAGGCTGGAGCAGAGAAAATGGCAGCAACAAGGTTGATCCGCAGGATCCAGGAGAGCATTTCTTCCTTACTTCTGTTATGGAGGAGGGGAGAAGAGAAGGGAGTCTGTATATTCTCTTGAACCAGGACCGGACAACAGCTGACAACAGCCCTAGAGCCACCCATGCTCAGGAAGGCCACCGGTGGCCTTGCTTTGATGTCACTTCTGTGCCAGGTTATGAACAGGGAAGCACTGTCTAACTGGCTCCTCTACGGTGCCCTGATGATTTCAGGGCTGCTGTCTGCCTCTCGAAGCCAGGGCAGTCCTGCCCTCCTCATCAGCTCTGGGTGCATTCCTGAAGAGCTGTGGAGAGGCCAGGGCCAAGGATGTCCTGCTCATAGGAGAGCGAGAGCCACACAGCAGAGGTTCTGCAGAGCAGGATGTCATTTATGTCATTTGTGAGACACCGCCCAGGGTCTCCAGTGTTTCCTTTATCAAATCTGTCCAGACACTCCTCCCCCAAGCCTTCAAGTGGGTGTTTGCTGCACTAATTCAGATGTCAAGCTTTAGCTTGACATTAGTACCCCAGCCCTACAGACAGTGTCACCTCTCTCAGCAGAAGACATGAAAAACGTGAGACAGAAGATAACTTCATCACACTTGACACTTACTAACACCATAACATTCCTCAGCAATGGACTCAGGTAAAACATCTACCCTGGCTGGGGAGACTGCTTTAAGGAGGTTTAGACAGTTTCCCCATCAAAAGCTGACAAGGGGAATCATCACCTGCACCACACAGATGTTCTCCCTTCCAGAATACGCCAACAGAAGTTAGCAAGAGGAGCCCTTTCACTCAGCCCTGCACATCCCAGCCCATCCTGCTCAGCCTGCCTTGGTGACAGCTGGGAAGGCCCTCAAGGTCTGGCACTACGCTACCAAGAAACTGTGACCTAAGAGCAAATCCTTTGCACAGCCCTGCAGAAATGACCCTCAGCCCCTTCCTCCCCCCAGGTGTGCCCCCTAATGCGTGCGCTGGTCTGGCCAGGTCAGAAGGAGCCTGGCAGTGGTTGGAGGTCAGGCTGCCCACCCAGGCACTGTGGGGAGGGCTGGGACTCACGGGGCCTGGAAGAGGAAGACTCTCCAGTCAGCTGTCTTCAGCTTGAGCACGTTGGACTTCTTGCTGTAGTCGGAGGCTTTTGTGGCTAAGGCGTGGTGCACACGGATGGCGTTTTTCAGATCCACTTCAGAGAGGTCTTTGTCAGGTTTATATTCATCCTGTGAAGAGGAACGTTAATTGGATAATGACAACACTAACATTTGCGGGATGCTTTAATGAACCTGCCTTTCTCCCTGCGCTATAATCACAGAGTGCCGAGACCAGGAAAAGCACTGCTTTGTACAGTAAATGCTAGGAGCTGATAATGATAATAATTAACATCTGGCAACTGCTTCCATCATTAAGTTCACTGGGAAGATGTAAAGAAGGAGATGAAAGTTTTAAACATAATTATCAATAGTTACTTCTAACACAGCACATGCCTGAGGCTTTGTGGGGAGGCACAAGGCAGGGCCAGGTTTCTGCAGAGCTTCCCCCACAGTGCAGAGCTCAAACCAGGATGCAACTCCCAATCAACAGAGCATATCAACGAGCACCTGCCCTGGTGCTGCTTCTTCATAGACTCACAGAATGGTTTGGGCTGGAGAGGACCTAAAATCTCATCCCATTCAACCCCCCTGCCATGGGTAGAGACAGCTTACACTATCCCAGGCTGTTCCAAGCCCCGTCCAGCCTGGCCTTGGGCACTGCCAGGGATGGGGCAGCCACAGCTGCCCTGGGCAGCCTGTGCCAGGGCCTCAATACCCTTATAGGGAAGATTTTTTTCCTTATATCTACCTAAATTTCCCCTCTTTCAGTTTAAACCCTTTGCTCCTTGTCCTATCACTACAGTTTTGTGTGGAGGAAGGTACCCTGGAACAGCAGCATCCCTGCAACCTGTGCATCTCTGTACAGGTGAGGGGCCTGATGGGCAGTTGCCACTCTGAGTGTGGCCCCCCTGAATGAGGTTTGGTCTCCCTTTAGTACAGGTGCTCCTTTGGCATGGTCTCCCCTGCAATTCATTAGACTAGCACTTGCAAATTGCATTCCCTGTATTCCTGCTTTACTTTCTCCACTGAAGGACCACTTCACACTAGTAGGGATGTAGCAGTAACTATATGTGTTTATATTTTATAAAAAGGGAAAAAATACCAAACATGGGACTCTGAAATTATGATCTTGGCACAGCACTTTTTAGAAAAAAAGTTCAGTCAATCCTATGTTTACCCTTTTACTTTTCCAGTGACTTAATGCAATATCCTGCCTCCCACTTGGCGCCCTTGCAGCAGACAGCTCAGCCAGCCGGATGGTGGGATGGCAAGGGTGGACAGATGGATGCATGGATAGGTGAAAAAAGAACCTCATGGAAGAACCTGGTCCTGGCTAAAGCAAAGCACCACCCCAGCCATGTTAGAGGCCATGCCAGGACAGGGTGTCCCTGGAAGGCCATGCCTTGCCCTGATGATTACAGTGCTACAGGACTAATGTGCCCACAGCCAAGGGCAAATATGATTTTGCTTTCCCTGACTGCCCTGGGCTGCCAGCACCAGGGCAGGTCTGTCTGGTGATGACGGTCTATACATCCCAAGCCTTCCTTAGCTTCCAAGCCAGAACTGTTCTGCAGATTTGCGAAAAGATGATTGTTTTCTGTTTCCCATGTCCCAGTGGTACAAATGCAGCTGTTCAGGGAAAAGCTGTGCTGCAGCCTCTGGGATGCTAACCCTGGGCAGTGAGGCTGTTCTCTGCTGTAGGGGCAGAAACGGTTTCCCCTCTGCTGCTCTTGAGAGCACTGAGGACCAGCACTCCCCAGCCTATGATGTGGCTCACTCAGCTCTTGCTCCTGATGCTTCTGAAGTCTTTCTTCCCTCATTTTTCGAAGCAATCATCCTGTCCAGTTGCCATACTGTGCTAATCATCATATGAAACTTGGCCTGGTACAAAAAAATGCCACGGGCCCACCCACAAATGTCTGGCACAGGATCCTGGGGATGGTGAATCCCAAAGAAAAGCCCTGGCTTTCCAGCAGAGGAAGGCTGGGTGCTGCAGGCATCCTGTGTTTGGGGAGACACTCAAGTGGGCAGTACAGATGACCTTGCCACCATGGTGATTTCAGTAGCCAGAGGTATGGGCCTTTTTTGCAAAGAAAAACAAATGCTTTGCCTTGTGAAGACCTAATGTGTTACCCCACTGGAAGAGAAATATTTGCTTGAGGAAGACATTGCTGCTTGGGCCTTACGTATTATAGAGAGACTTCAATTTGGGATATTTTTCTGAGGCTGAAGCTCTCTGGATTTGAATAAATCTGACTGTGCTGTCCGTGATCTCTTATTTCAAAATAATCTTTCTGAAAATACAGTGCAAAATAGTCCAGCTTAATGGCGTGTGACAAGAGGAAGCTGCCACAGCTGCTGAGTGCTTTGACTAATGCAGATCCTCATCTTGAATGGAATCATCAAGTATTGCCTCCATGGATTTCAGGCTCTCAGGCGTCAGTGTTGGTGTAAGGAAAAATCCAATCTTCTTTTTCTAATGCTGGGTCCAGTAAATCAAGTTGAGGCTGAACGAAGCAGGTTCTCTCTTCCTCCTGCCTTGCTGTTCGCAGGAGTGAGCGGTGCTGGAGGCTCTCTGCTTGGGATGGCTCTCCCAGGAGGCTCATCCCAATGCCAGGTGGTCACAATGGCACATTTGGCTGATAATGCTGGGACAGCCTGGTGCCTTTGGGTCACTGTCCCCTGCTGCCTACCCCTGTGAGCAGATCCATAACTAATCTCAAAGCTTGTTTTGCCAAGCAAAGGCTCTTGTGCCTGCCTTTGTAGGGCACCTGGATGGGGTGGGAAAGCCCAGTGTATCAGTTCTGCTGCCCTCTCCTCTGGCCTCAGAACCAGCCCTGGGCAGTGCTGGGAATATGGAACATGGACCAGCAGATATTCCTCATGCTCTGGCTTGTGAGTGGCTTTTCCTCTTCTTTCTTTTCTTCACCTCTCACATCTACCATCCTAAACAAACCATTTAATGAGGAAAATGAACCCCTGTTCCCTTTTCAGCCTAGGCAAGATCTTGGCCTTCCCCAGAGCACCTGGCAAGGGTCTGCCTGCATGGGACAGCACCTGTGGCTCAGGGCTGTGCTGGGAACCCCTTCCTGGTTGGGGACAGAGCCTGTGGGAAGACCTGCACCCTTTCAAGCACTTCTGTATAAAAGCATCTCATGCTTTATAGCTCTCCACCATTTTTCTTAACCCCCCTCTATGTGTGGTGATTAAGGGTTATTATCCCCATTTCACAGAGGTGAAGTAAGTTGCCAAAGGCCATGGAGTGAGTCAGTGCCCAGAGCAGATTAGTGCACAGGAGAGGTGTGCCCTACTCCCAAGCCCGCATTTCTTCCTCCAGACTCTGCTGCATCCCTTTAGGGGATCGAGCAATTGCTTCTGCAGACTGTGCTGGAACATGCTGATCCAGCAATTAACACCAGCGAGTCAATGACATGTGACATCTCATCAGCAGCAGGTTTGTGGCTGCTGCCTGAATTGCTTCTGTCAGATTGACTTCTACCTGTCCACCCACCCTTCTGCCTCTGTTATGTCCACCTCTCTCTGTATCTGGCCATTCCTCCTTTCTATACATCCACCTGCCCAGCCCCTCCTTCCTCCCACCTTCCCTCTACCTCTCAGTCTTATTTATACTAAACTTGTTCCTCAAAATCAAATGGAGTTCCCTGTTCAACTTATGTGAATTTACTATTAAAGACTAGATCCTTAATTTGGTCAGAGCAGAAGAGTGGAGCAGGCTGAACCTGTGCTCCATGACATCAGGTGGTTCTGAAGCAGGTACTTTCTCCTCTATCTTCCCATCAGAATATCTTTCCCCACTGATTTATGCTCAGCCAAGGTTGTACCTTATGTTTATCTGCAGTTGTCTTCTGCTGAGAGCTTGGGAGGCTGGCACACCACTTCCTTCCTGTATTGTGCAATTCCTTTGTTCTGCAAACCACCCCGCAGGCAAGAAATGACACCAAGGATCCACAGGGCAGGTGGAGGTTTATCCATGCTCTGTGCTCTGTTGTGGTGCTGGGAATGTTTGCAAGTGACAAGGCAAGGACTTTGTCTTCGTGTTCTCATCCTTCTGTCCTGTCTCTGCAAGCCTGACAGACGCTGTCTATAGCCAAGCCCAAGGAATTCCCTGGAGAGGATTATAATACAGTCTGGCAGCAGCTCACGAGTAAGAAACCCCTCTTTCCCCAAATCCTTTGCCCAAACATTCCTTCAGTTTATTTTTGTTGTTGTTCCAAATGCTACTTCCTTGGGGCATCCTTGGCAATTCTGGTCCCTCCTGCTAATTACACATCAGTCATGGCTCTTATTTATCAGACACTTTCATAACACAGCCAAATCTTGGCTGTTTTGTTCCTTCAGTCCTTGTCCGTAAAGAAAGCCCTCAGTCTCTGAACCACTTGATCCTGAAGGTCATTGAGATAAGAGCATTGATCTCCTCGCTGCCACGTCAGCCTTATCCTTGCTCTCTTTTTAAATCCTAAATACCTCAGACAAACATAATGAACTTTGTTAATGAGTGGTTACTGCTGCAAGCCTTGCCCCAGCAGCAGCAATGAGACTCAGTGTTGGCTTCACAGCTCCTTCTGCTGCCAGGGAAGAAAATTCCATCCTGAAAGGGTATTTCATTCTCAGTATACACCCTCTTAGCAGACTCATCCCAAGAGAAGCCCTTGGTAGAAAATTCATTTAGATCCAAATGGTTCTGTGATAGTTGAAATGTCTTTTTTTTTTTTTCCCCCAGAAAAAGTGTCACATCATGAAATGCTGCTGGTAACTCTGCACATGTATAACCCATGGCTCAGCATGAGGACTCTGGTGAACTCCATGTGAAGATGTGTAAGGAGACAAGGACTGAGGGGTGAGAGGAGTGCTGCTGGATTGAAGAACATCACGTTTAGAGGGCTGGAGGAGATCTGGGCTCCCCCGTGTGCTGCAGCTTCCCTAAGCTGCAGGAGAGAGTGGCACAGCTGTAAAAACACTACTGGGCTAAGAGCAACCCACACTGGGAGTTAGGATCCACTGCTGCCAGATTTCTGCTGGCTTTTGACGTGTGCCATAGGACCTGGTGAAGCACGAGAGGCATTGGGGTGTGCTACGAGCCCTGAGTCATAACTCCCTGCTGCCCCGAGGATCTTTCTGCCTCTCTTATATAATCCAATGTTTGTTTACTCTCATTGCTGTGGAGATAATGCTGCAATAGGCAGGAGCATCTACCCACGGGGAGTGCTGCTCCAGCAAGGTGAGTTCAATGGGTTACTGCGCAGCATGTGCTGCTCAGGTAGCTCAGATTAGTTCAGTGGGTTATGTTGCTGATGAACAGACATTTGGCATCCTGGGCTGGCTCACACTGACATTCAAGTGAGCCCCTATCCAGTCTCCTTGGATTTTCCCTCAGAAAAGACTTTCCAGCAAATCCTCCAAGCATCCAAGGGCCAGAGAGCTGAATGCTAGAGCATTCAGGGAAGCTATTCCATGGTGACTTTGTGTCCCATGGGGATCTGGGAATTACACTTGTGTTGACTGGAGGAGGCTACACAATGAACAGAGATGGACAGAGGCACAAAGTGTCACTTGACAGTCCATGGAAGGACCCAGGTCATCAAGGTCCTGAAGAATATAAATTTTCAGCATAGAACCATGGAATCACAGAATCTTCTCAGCTGAAAGGGACTCACAAAGACCACCAACTCCAACTCCTGGCCCGGTACAGGACACCCCAACAATCCCACCCTGTGTCTAAGAACCTTATCCAAATGCTGGCCTGATGTCCCCAGGGCACAGATGTCCCTCCTGGCTGCCAGGGCACTGCTGATTCACATTCAACTGGCCATCGACCAGGACTCCCAGGTCCCCTTCCACAGGTGCTCTCCAGCCTCTCATTCCCCAGTCTGTCTGTGCATGCAGGATTACCCTGTCCCAGGTGCAGAATCCAGCACTGCCTTTGTTTAACTTCATACAGTCGATGATTGCCCAGGCCTTTCATTTGTCAGGGTGTCTCTGCAGGGTCTCTGCCCTTGAGAGAGTCATCAGCTCCTCTCAGTTTAGTATTGTCTTCAAACTTACTCAGTATTCCCTTGAGCCCTATGATCAAATAAATTATGAAGATGTTGAAGAGCACAGGGCAGAGGATGGAGACCTGTGGAACCCCACTAGTGCCAGGTCACCAGTCTGATGTCACCCCTGTCACTGTCACCCTTTGTGCCCAACCTGTGAGCCAAGTGCTCACCACCACAGGATGTGTTTATCCAGCTGTGTGCTGGACATTCTGTCCAGAAGGATCTTGTGAGAGACAGTATCAAAAGCTTTAGTGAAACCCAAAGATATTACATCAGCTGGCTTCCTGTGCCAGACTCAGAAAAGCTGTGCATAATCAGATCTATGTCAGCAAATAAAAGTATAGGCAGGATAAGACTGGTCAGATGCTCCACCTCTTCACCTTCCTATTTCATTTCTCCCCAACATCCTATTTCACCAGCTCCATATCATCTGTTCATTCATCCTCCCCAACAGCTCCTACTTGGTGGGATCCTTCTGCAGAAATTTTTGTTTCCTCCTTCATGCTTCTTCCTCCAGGGCTCCCTTTGAGGCTGTGAATAGTGCCCTGAGCATGAACACCACCACCAAAGATCAGAGCATCCTCCAGCTCTGGTCTCTGAAGGAGCTTTGTCAATGTCCATGTGTGAGTTAGGACATGGATTCACCTCTGCCTGGGTGTGTGACTGCATGACTGCTTTGGAGGCAGCAGGAGACAGCAAAGGGCAGAGTCCCCCATGGTTACCTTTTGTAAATAAAGGACGGTCCCCTTAAGCACAGCATAAAATTTCTTCCAACCTCTTCTTCCTCTGGGAGCTAAAAAAGGAAGAATATTTGATTGTACATGTCTGTCAGTGCTGCTTCACTTTCCAGACAAACCCAACCCTTCTCCTGACCCACCACGGGCACTCACTGATGCCAGAACCCCCACACCTCCAGGCAATTGCTCATGATTGGTTTGTGAGCAGGAACAGGGGTTTGAGGGACAGTGGCTGGGCTCTGCAGCCTCCCAGCAGGAACACAAGCAGGTCAGAGCCAGACACGAGCTGGTACAGGGCTACCAGCTGACACTTGCAGGAAGTCTCTGCTCCTCCAAACCCAGGTTCATGTTCCTTGGACCTAATGCTAGGAGAGCAGAGACATTCCTTGAGCTCCTCTGCTTGGACTTGAGCAGCTGGATAAGGGAGCTTCTGCTCCCCTAAGGAGGGAGCATGACCATCTCGATGGGCTTGGGGACAGAGAGCTTGGCAGAAGCTGGAGAGGGGTGGGAGGTGAGGGCCATCCACACCACCACCAGACAGCTGATCCTCCAAGCATGGGCTATTAAGAAGGTGCTGGAAGCAAGGGAGGCCTTTGGTCGTAATCTCTACTCAAGACTTTAATCAGCTGCAGTGACTGGGCCAATCATATCAATTAGCAAAAGGAATTACCCAAGGTTTAATGAATCTCTGCTCATTAACAGTTCCCAAATACCTTTACATGTGCTGTATAGCAGAGCTATGGGCTGTTCTGTTGCCCAGCCAGCACATGGCAGGATATGGACAGGAGCAAAGCCTGGCAGGCCGGACTGTCCCCCAGGATCAGGGCTGGAGCAGACAGCTGCTGAGAAACCAGCCTTCCCCCACTGCTCAGGAATTGGGGGATGGAAGACCAGGTCTGTCAGGGTAAGATTCCTTGTCAGAGAGAAGGGAACACTGAGGCTTCCTGAAAACACTCCTATCTACAAATGCCTCAAAACACCCTCCTTTGCCTCTGTCCTGGCACTTATGGGGATCTTTCCTGTGTTGCCTGGGATGTGGTGAGGAAATGCCTTCACCAGGAGAGCCAGGGCAAGGCTCTAGGACTGCCTGGGACACCTCTCCTGTCCCTGTCCCTGTCCCTGTCCCTGGTCACGTACTTCTTTTCCCATCCATGTCTGCGTGGGTTTTCCGGGTGAGGACGCCGTGCTTGTAGGTGACTGCGTTCAGCGCCTGGGGGATGTCCAGGAAGGGGTTGCTGCTGTCAACGATCCTTGTCACTTTCTTCGCGCTGGCTCCGAATTTGTCATCTACTAGCTCCGAGAGTGATTTCCTCAACTCGTCCTCGTCACTTGGAAACAAAATCAGAGAAGAGACTCAGTGGAGGGGATGTGGGTTTGGCCACAGTGCAAAGCAGCCCTGTTTGCTTTGGGTTTAGAGTTTTTATTTACAGGGCTGGTCAGAGAAAGAAAAAGGAATGAGATGCCAGGACCATAAAAGAGAGAGTGCCAGTAGTGGTGGTCTGAGCTGGGAGGAGTGTGGGTGGCAGGTAACTGTCCCAGTGGTGCCACTGTGAGGTCACTCAGAACAGGTAAGGGACTCGGTGCAGGTCTGAACCAAGAAACTGCAGACATCCCATGCTGAGGGCTGCAAATACTTCACAGGAAAAGCCTTCAATTCTGTATCCTAAAGCCAGAGCTTAAGGAGGATTTTTGCTGAAGACCCAGGCATTACCAGCATTTCTCAGCTGCTGAGAGGCAATGCCTGGGGCCTCCTTGACAGTGAAGTACCTTTAGGAATGTTCTCTGCATCTTTGAGGAACAGAAGATCTGCAGACATTCGGGAGATGGACCTACCCTGGCACCAAGAAATCAGCACTTGTATGGGAAGTGATAGTTCCCAGTGTACCTTAGACATGAATGAGAAAGAGCAAACAGGCTTTTCTGCCCTGTCTGACACATGTCAATGTCTAAATGGGATGAGTGATCACCTCAGGTTGCAGATCAGGTTGGGACCAGACCTCAGCTGAGGACTGACCCTCAGGGAATCCACTGGCTGGGATGTGAGCAGTAAAACACAATTCCTCACTGCAGCAAGCAGGGGGCCAAAGCATCAGACACCTCTTGGAAGAGGCTCTTAGCCCTCAGCTCCCACAGGAGCCCTGGGGCTCAGGCAGAGCCCAGATACTGTTCCTGGGTGGGGAGTTAGTGGGGCTCAGGTGTTTGGGCTGCACCCCTCTGCGCTCCTTGCTGTTGGTCACATACCTGCCTGTCTGGTGGGATCTGTGGGCATGGGCATCTTCTTCCCTGGGATGGACAAGGACACAAGGCAGAGGCCAGCAGAGAGAAGAGGGTCCTGGCTGTGCAAGGTGCCAGGACTCTGACAGAAAACCAGGTACCCTGTGCCAGGGAGTCCCTGACCCAGGTCCCCCATGTCAGGGGGGCATCTGTCCCCCTGCAGAGGAGCTGACGGCTCTGAGCCTGCAGCCCAGCAGGACACCCTGCAGCAAGGCAGGCCCCAGGCTGGCTGGGATGAGTGAATGGATGCAGGGATACAGCAGGGTGGGTGAAGAAAGGCGGCAGGGATCTGCATGCTGCCGGCTGGAGCCGCCCCGCGGCAGCGGGACTCCGGCAGGGTGACATCCTCGGGACTCCGGCAGGGTGACATCCCCAGAACCCCAGCAGGGTGACATCCCGGGACTCCGGCAGGGTGACATCCCCAGGATGTGCCTGAGCAGGGTGACATCCTCGGGACCCCGGCAGGGTGACATCCCCAGGATGTGCCTGAGCAGGGTGACATCCTCGGGACTCCGGCAGGGTGACATCCCCGGGACTCTGGCAGGGTGACATCCCCGGGATGTGCCCGAGCAGGGTGACATCCTTGGGACCCCGGCAGGGTGACATCGTCGGGATGAGCCTGAGCAGGGTGACATCCTTGGGACCCCGGCAGGGTGACATCGTCGGGACTCCGGCAGGGTGACATCCTTGGGACCCCGGCAGGGTGACATCGTCGGGACTCCGGCAGGGTGACATCCCCGGGATGTGCCCGAGCAGGGTGACATCCCCGGGACTCCGGCAGGGTGACATCCCCGGGATGTGCCCGAGCAGGGTGACATCCTCGGGACCCCGGCAGGGTGACATCCCCGGGATGTGCCCGAGCAGGGTGATGTCCCCGGGATGTGCCCGAGCAGGGGCTGTGCTGGCGGGCGTTGTGTAAGCACAGCCCGCATCCCGAGCAGATGCGCTCCTGCTGGAGTGCCCTTACAGAAAGCAGCCCGCAGCTCCCTCTCGCGACAGAGCCCAGGCGCGATGGCCCCGCTGGCACCGCCGCGTCACCCAGGGAGTCACGGAGGGAGGATCCACCCCTCTCCTGATGCTTTTTTTGGTCAGGGCAATATGAGGAAGAGAGCAGGTGATGGGGCTGATGGCACAGAAGGTCCTACCCTGTCCGGAGACAAGAGAAGTCTGAGACTGATGAGAGAGGGGAGGGGAGAGAGGAAGGGAATGTCCCCCCCCGAGAGACATTGGAGCTGGGGACCTCCTTGATGATCCTGGCTGTGCTCTGAGTGGCAGAGCAGGGGAAGAAGGACTGAGGAAGGTGCTGTGTGACCCTGTGATGGAGCCTGCCCTGTCAGCTGTTTCCAGGCTCGTTTCAGGGTAACAAATTATGATCTTTTCGAATTTGGGGATGGCATAAAAAAGAGGGGTACAAGGCCACGGCTGAAAGGGCCGGGAGCACCCGAGTGCTGCACTGGGGCTCCGGGTGATGAGCAGGAGGAGCAGGAGCAGCCGGTGTGTCCTGGCAGGAGCAGAGGGCAGGAGCATCCTGGGCTGTGTAACAGCGGCACAGTGAGGAGACGAAGAGAAGTGATCGTGTGCTCGGCACTGCCTGCATCGGATCGTGATACAGCGCCGGGCCCCCAGCACAGCAAAGGGCATCAGCAAGGTGCGAGACTTCAGCTGAGGCCAAGAAACCTGGGGGCTGGAGCAGCCACAGCGTAAGAAACAGCTGAGACAATTGGACTTGTTCAGTCTACAGAAGAGATGGCCTTGGGGGACCTCATGGCAGCCTTGTGTGAGGGGGTTATTGAGAGGACAAAGCTGGGCTCTTCACTGTGGTGCATGGAACAAGGACAAGAGACAGCGGGCAGAATTCAAAACAACAGAGACAAGACAAAATGCCACTCTCATAATGATAAAGTATTGGTTTATGGATCCAGAGGGGCTGTGGGTTCCCCATCCTTGGAGGGTTCCAGGATCAAATTGAACAAAGCCCTGAGCACCCTGGTCTGAACCCAGTGATGACCATAATTTGAGGAGGAAGCTGAACTAGACATATCACAAGGTCTCTTTCTTTTTAAGTGATTCTCTGATATTATTTCCCAAAAAAAAAAAGCATGTGGGAGAGATGAAAAGTCTCAATGACCAAAATAACCCTAGATCTTTGCTAATGCAAAGATTTCTGAAGCACCTGGAGAGAAACCAGCATTTTACAAGTGTAATTGTAAACAAATAGGGCATTCCTTTCCTTTAGGTCATGGATCCACAGACTGTCACCAACCTTCCCAATTGCTGTTGTGTCTAAGCCATAAATAAACTCCATTTGTCTGTCTGCAGAGGGACTTCAGCACTTAAGGGCTTGGCAGGAAATATTCTGGGGTTGAAAACATGACTTAGGACTGGCAGCTACTTAGACACAAAATCCCTTTAATGCTCAGCATATACTCACATGGCCCACTCCAGCTTCTCATTCTTGATGGAGTTATACAGCGTCTGAAAAAAGAACATGTAATTAGCTGTGTCTGCTTGTGGAGACATCTCCTCCTCCACACCCTGTGTTCTTGGAGATGCTTTCCCTGCTGAACTGTCCTGGAGAAGCATTTCTCAGTGAGTAGGATGGCTGTTGTCCTGCTGGACCCCCTCCTTCTGTGTGCCACGCTGGGTATTGGACCGGACACAGCAGCAGCAGCAGAGGGCTCTGGCAGCCAGCCCTGCTCAGGAGCCTGAATATGAGGGTTTTGACTCAGTCTGGGTGCTGTACCTAGTTCTTAGTGAGTCCTGGCCTACACATAGTGGTAGAAGACTCTGGGATATGCCACGACACCTTCAATGTCTTAATTAGGTGAAATGACAGAGGGGGCTTGAACTGAGTAGCAAGGGAGGGATGAATGACCTTGGAATCAGCTTTTCCAGTTCCTTCTTTGCAAAATTCTGGCTTCCCTGAGCCACTGGAAAAGAAGTAGGAATGGGGTAGCAGAATAGAATGTGGAAGTCATCCTGACCATACAGAAGGGTAGGATAGGGTGAGGTCTGCTGGGAGATGGAGATGTCACCCCAAACATGATGTGACACCCCTGATGTGGCACCTCTCATTCCAACCTCCTTCCATACAGTGAAATTCAGGTCAGGTGGCTGGACCTGCAGCAGCTGCAGAGAGCAGTGGTGCTGCTAAACCATGTGGCAGGAGAAAATACTCCCTTTGGGGCATTTAACCAGATCCCATGGTACTGCACTGGTTGTGTTGGAACATTGCATTTCATCACGTGATAGTGGAGGCAAAGAAAAGTCTTGGTGCTGGATGGTCGAGTTTTGGGGTGGGGAGTACCTTGCTTTGGGCATTATCTGAAATGCTGGGGGAAAAGGGCCCCTGGTAGGCTCTGAGGGCAGGTATGCCACAAATCTGGATAAAACACCACCAGGGAACAGACCTATTTTGGCTCACTGCAAGTTAGCAGAGACATTCCTGGGGGTTACAATTCTTCTCCAGAAACAACAGAAAAATGCTGATTGAAGGGCTCAGGGTGTCCCAGCAGGACTAGGTGGCACTGCAATAATAATGTCAGTATCCCACTGTCTATTTATATCACATTACCTTCAGCAAATCCTTGGCAAAGTCCTTCCCATCGTTCAGCCCATCCAGGTTTGCTATGAACTGTTGGCACGACATCTTTTTGCCAATGTTCTGTAAGGCAAAGGAGCAGCTCATTAAACTTGTGGAGAGTTTTGACTTTAATCAGTGTCTTTCAAAGAACAGTTTTATATCTAGTGCTGAAGCCTGGGCTTGTCCCAAGAGCTCAAAGGGCTTCTGATCTGATTTGCTGTTGGGCTCTCTGCTTTATTTGCTCATGGCAGCATCCAAATGTTTCAAATGGCCTCTTTTTTAATGGTGGAAATCAGACACCTGAAAACAGCCTCTCCAGCTCTTGCTGGAGTGGTCCTGGGTACAGGCTCTGTGCCTCAAAACTCAAGACAAGCACTCCACCTGGTGAAATGACAATGTTTGGATGGGGCTCCAAGCCTGGTGTGAGAGAAATTGTGTGAGCTTGCAGTGCCAGCACCTGGAACAGGCAGCACTGGGCAGGGGAATGCTGGTCCTTAATGGAAGCTGTTATTTTTGATTGCCATTACAGAAAGAAATGGTCCGGCTACTGGTACTGTGGAGAGGGCAACACATGTACACTGGGAGAATCTCACAGCCTGGAACACACTCAGCACCAGGTAATGCCAACAATATTTGGTGCTGATGCTTCCAGGCCACCTGGCATCCCTGATATCATGGCTTCATCATCTGTGGCATCTGCCTTCCCAAACCCTTTATCCTTCACTTCCTCAGCCTGCAAGGGTCAAGGCAGGCAGCCTCTTCCCAAGCCTCCCCTGCAATCCTACCTCTCCAAAGGGATGGAGCAGAGGTCTGGAGCAGCCAGTGGCAATTACAGGGTTCAGGAAAAGGAGTTTGATGTCACAAAGGAAAGGTGGGGATCTCCAGTGCCATGTTATATCCTTCACACCCTCAGTGTGTGGGGCAGGCCCTGGTGGCATCACTTAGAGGGGGCAGTGAGGACAGCATGAGCTGCCCCTGGTGGTCCTGAGGGTCCCAACACATCCTGACACTGTTGGGCTCACATCATGGTATGGGCAGGGTGACCATCAGGAGGATGTGGGAGGATGGACCAGAACAGCAGTCAGAGCCCTGCTCAGGGCTCAGTGAGGAAGAGGAAGGGCTTGAGTGTGTCTGGCAGGGGATGAAGCTGCAGCAGATGATACAGGAGATGCCCTGCAGGGTGAGATGTGTCCTCTGTGCAAGGAAATAACCTCCTGAAAGAGATAACACTAGAAACCTCTGCCCACAAATGTGCACTGCAGGTGACCTGGGGGCTTCTCCCCAGATGAAAGCATGAGGAAGAAGTGAGGCCTTGGGATTAGATCACCATGCCCGCCTGCACCCCCTGCCTTCCGTGTGTGCAAACACTCTCGGGCTGCACAGCGAGCCAGGCACTGCCTTTGAGCAGCTCTGTCTGATACTCCTAATTATGCCTCCTGCTGGTGCCAGCTCCAGATGAGCTGGCTCCCTTGAGAGATCAAGAAAAAGAGGAGTAAAGCACTGTTACAAATCTGCAGTGCCTGGGGACGTGGTGTGGCACAACACAGCTCAACCCTTGTGGCTTTCTCCCGGGGAGCTCCATTAGCCAGAGCTGCCAGCCAGGGTTCAGTGGCTACACGGGCTGCAGAAGGGCTCACGAAATGAGCAGACATGCCGGGATTTCAGCAGAGAGGAGATTGTGTTCTTGCTGGCCAGCAGCGAATTTCGGACACAAAAGATAAAGGAAAAATCCAGCAGCACAACAGAGCGTGGGTGGAGAAAGGGAGGAGGGCAAGGAGCCTGCAGAAGGAAGGGAGCTGGGAGGTGGGGCAGGTGTTGCCTGAGACTTTGCGGCACAGAATTGCTTTGCAGGGAGAAGGTGCCTATCCCCAGCCCTGCCCTGAGGCAGGGAAGCAGAATGCACAGCCCTGGTCTCCGTGCCCAAAGAGGGATTCAGCACTGGATGCAGAGGCCAAGGCATTTTTGGAAGTGAGTGGATGCAGTGAGATAACACAAATCACCCAGCTCACAAGCCCTTTTGGGGTTCCTCGTGTGTGTGTCTGGGGCTCATGTTCATCCCAAGGGATGCTTTCCTTTTTGTTGTGTGATCTGTCTCTTTCACTGGTGCAAGAGACCTCTGAGCTCACCTGGGGCAGCAGCCACACTGTGGAAAAGCATCTAATTGCTGACTAATTGATTTGGTCCTGGATGTGTTCTAGGCTGCAGGAACAAAATCACGCCCCTGCTAGGAACTAACCTACAAATTCTGGGTACCAGTGAGTCCCGGGCCACACAAACCTGCTGTGGGCAGCCTGGTGTCAGTGTGCAAGTGATGCCAGGGGCTGCTGGCACCTCAGAGCTCCCCAGCCCTCCCAGTGCTGCAAAACCAGCACTGCTGCTGACTCTGAGCCCTGAGCTCGGCTTAAGGACACCACCACAGGGTTTGTAAGGTGAATAGCGATGGACAAATGGAGTTAGGACCTGCCCAGGATCCCATCTCAGGCTTTGTTTGGTGCTCTGCTTTTTGAACAAATCCCATTATTACTCCAGAAGGTGGCATTTCCTAAAGGACCAAAATGCACCCATGAGTGCTGGTGATGCAATGGTGTTGATCTGTCACCGTCCTCCATGGCCAGGAGGGCCAACAGTTACAGTGGGAAAGGACACATCCCTAAGCTTTGTCTTGCTGGGGCACAGATGGAGCAGGGCAGTGCTTTCTTTGCCAAAAGATCTCCTGGAGCTCAAACAGCACCAGCAGAGCAAGTCAGAAATTTGCAACAACTTGGATTTTCCAGCATGTATAGTCTTGATGCCTTAGGATTTAGCTTTTCTATTTTCAGATCCTGCACTGCTTTAGTGTACAACTCCAAAACTCCATGGCGCGTCAGCTGCTGTTCTCCCATTTTATTGAGATAAACCAATTCCTCTCTAGGCCTGGAACTCAAGGACACCTGATTGTCTCAGGCCCAAGAGATGTAAACAACACTGAAATGGGGGGGATAACTTGGAGTAAATGACTTCATTACCTGAAGCTGTAATTGGAGGATTAACCCCTGATACGTAAATGAACCAAACTTAAATTCTCTGAAAAACTCTGACCATTGTCCATCCTGGGTGTAGCCCCTCTAAGGCTCTTGACTGCCCAAGGTGTACCTATTGAAGGCCTTCAACAAATACCTGCTTTTATTCTCTTAAGTTTGTCTAGCCTCTGTTCAAGGTAGCCACTTCAAGGCATCAGTCTTGGAATGTTGTTGGTGACCGGCTTTTAACACCAACTCCAGGTGCTTCCATGAATAGGGAATGTATCATTTTGAAGTTTTCTGGGTGGTTTGGAAACGGGGTCTGAATGCACTGGAGTAGAAAATCAACAGTGCTAAGGCCAGGTGCAAATCTCCTGCTCTAAAGCTCTGTGCTGGAATGGTGAACCAGCACAGGTTCTTTGCTGGAATGGTGAACCAGACCATGCCAGGACACTGCTGTGAGGAGCTGCCCCTTTACGGACACACATCCACCCCCCCCCTCTCCTCACCAAGGGCATTTCCCACTCCAGCAATGCACAGTAAAACACTGCAACACACACACAACATTACAAAAGAAAATAAAATCGAAAGTGACATGGAATATCATGGCAGCGTCTCTAACAAGGAGGGGTGGGAGATCAAGTCACACATTCCCGGGTACACCACAGTTCATGGGGGTTTCTTTACACCAGGAGCATTTCATGTGATGATATCAGCGGCTAATGGCTTGCTAAGTAGGGAAGAACACTGCACAATCACTTAGGATTCCGGACAAACAAAATTCCTTACTGTTTTTAACACAATCAAAACAAGTCAAATGCCAGTGCTTTAAAGCAAAACACTAGAAGGACTGCACTTACCACCTGGTAAAGGGTTAAAGAGCAGAAAGAGAGGTTCCAGGAGCAGAAGGAAATTTTTAAAAAATTAAAAAAAAAAAAAAAGGAGGAAAAGGAGAAGAAGAAATTAATGTTATACATGCAGAAAAATAAAGAGAAGATTTTTCAAAGAAAAGCTCAGGCATTTGCACACCTGGTCAAAAGAAAGCTATTTTTTCTGTGCCTAGATATCATGAGAACATTTATTCTTACCAGGCCTCTGAGCCAGCTTGTCAATGAAGAATAGAAATGGTAAGGTTTTTGAGGTTTAGGTTGTTTTTTTGTCTCTTTAATTATGTCTATCTTCCCAGAGGCATATTTTGTTTTTTTTTTTTTTACTTAAAAAAATAGACAAAATAAGATTATTTTGGATTGCAGTCACATAGTTTGCCTTTTGCCACAATGTTGCTTTTGCTGCTGCAGGAAATGATTTGATGGAAATAATTCCTTGGCTCCAACCATTTTGGCTGGAGGATGAATGCTCTATGAGACTGATCCCACCACTATCCCACTATATGCAGAGACAGGTTCCTGGGAGCCTCCAAAAAGTGTTGAGAGATCTTCTCACAGCTTCTGTCATTTTCCAACCACTTTTTTGGGCACTGAGCTCTGCTCACTCTGCTCTTTCTTTTTTTTCTATGAAACTCTCCAGTGGCTACCTGTTACATCCTGGGGAAAAGGAACAGCTGGAACTCACTTCATGTTTTGGGACGGAAAGATCCAATCTAGACCTGTGTAAACCCACTGGCCCCCTTGCAGCAGTTTTTGGGGAGAGGTATCTGCACCACAAGAAGGAGCAGCCCACAGGGACTGGCAGAGAAGGCCTCACTGAGAGCTCCTGGGACAGGGCTGAGCTGGGCAGCAGGAGAGGAAGCAGCACTGCCTAGCCCGGGGCAGGATCACTGATGTCAGCAGGACACGTGCCTTTGGCGTGAGTGTGCAGTGACACTCAGGTGTGGACTGTCCCCAGGTACACAAAACTCCACCTGCAGCAGGTCAGAGAACTCTCTGGCAACCCATCTCAACTGTCCAGCAACACACTCAGCACCAGGGAACAGAGCCCTGCCCTGGGAAGGAATAAAGGATGGATGCTCCTCCAGGGGCTACTTACATGGCCATGGAGGTCTGTGTTCAGCAGCATCAGGGCACAGGTGAGTGTGTGAATCCCATCTGAAACACACAACAGGCACACAGCTGTGGCTGGTTACTCCCCTTCTCATGCAGTTCTGGTGTTTGCTGTCTTGGCAGCCCAGCCATTGCTAAACCAAGGCCAGTTGCTGTGTCTGGGAACCTTAAAGAATATCTGCTCCCTTCAGTTGTGTATGATTTAACAAAAAAACCAAAACAAACAACACAAAAAGCCCCAAAGACATCCTCTTTTCCCTCAGACTTCACCTTTTCCTGAAACAACCACCATAAAATTGGCTTCAAAGCAGTTTTCCTTTCAAAGACCAAACTTCCCACTTCGAAACCCAAAGCAGCTGCTTGTGAAAGTAATATTCCAGTCCCTGCCTCCTCCCTGGTGCTCTCTAGCCCTTTTGTGAGGTCCTTCAAGGACCAGCCCATGTGCCAGAATGTGTTTGCATCTCAGTGCTGTGAGCTGGCACATGGAGACTGGTCTGGCTCTTTTTGGGGGGGTCTGTTAGCAGCCAGCATCCCCAGCCCCTCCCAGGGCAGGGACAATGACCAGGGCAGCATCCCTGGGGACGGGAGAAGCTGCGGCCAGTTGTAGGTGGTGGTTGCCCTGCAGCTCTGTGCCCAGGTGCCCTGTGGTGTGGCCAGGAGGCAGAGGAGAGGAAGCAGTACCTTCAGAGGTGCTCTCCTCGGGGTTGCACTGGCAGTAGCGCCGGGAGAAGTGGATCAGCACCCGCTCTCGCTCCTGCGTCTCTCCCATCAGCGGGAACGCTTTCAAGAACGTCCTGCACAGAGAAAGGGAGGCTTAGAGATGTCCTGGTGGGCACTGTCCTGCCTTAGGTGTGAGATGGAAAGGGGTCATTTATCCTCCCCCCAGCCCCACAGCCTGCAGAGGAGGTGCAAAGGGATCCCTGGAGCTGTGCAGGGGAATGTGCTGCCAGCTGGGATCTGATCCACCTCGGGCGTGATGGCACCAGGATGGGTTGCCCATCCCAAGGAAAAAAAATTGCTCCCACTTGCTCTGATTCTGTATGGGATGGGATTCCTGGGAGAGCTGCTCTCCACCCTGGGGAAGCAGGCCGTGGGCCCTCCTGTTGAAGCCCACTTTTGGAGACAGCACCTTGCACCAAATGTGACACCACAGCTTGAGTGACAGCCTGGATCTCCCCCCAGCCCCTGCTCCTCTCACATGGATGGCTCACACAGTGCTGGGAAGCGTGGAGGAAACCCCCAAATCCCCCCACTCTCTCCATCCCAGAGCTCACCTGAGTGCTTTGTCAAGGGTCAGGCCAGTGAAGTCAAAGAAGCTGAGATACTCCTCTGCTACCAACTTGCTAAATTCGTTACTGTAATTAAAGAGGGAGTGGTCAGCCCCTTCGTCAGGGAAGAAGACAGTGTCCACAAGAAGAACAGTAGAATGCTGCCTCTGGGCCAACCCAATCCCAGCAAGACACTGCAGACATGATCTCAGACACAGGGAGAATTGCTCCTGGCCTGGAAGACCTCCCTGATGCACCCACAGCCAGCCCCAGACACCTGAGAATGAGAGACCTGCTGCACCCCTGTGCTGGGCTGCTGGCCAGGCAGAGCCTCCTCCCAAACCAGCCAGGAGGAGCCATAGAGATATCCTGTGCTCCTCCAACACCAGGTTCCAGTGCTGGGCGTGTCCCCTCCTCCCACTGCAATGTCCCTGCTGTCACCCACAGAGGCTCCCATCTCCCCTCTCAGCAGAGCCCCTTGCTCCTGTGGCAGATGGGTGCTGCTGGAGACCAGAGCAGGAGAGCTCCATGAGCTCCAGGCAGGGGCTGCTGGCTCTGCCAAGGGAACTGGGCAGTGTCACAAGACATCAGAAGGCAGACAGACCCCTGCAAACAGCAAATTCCTACATTTCCAGGGACCCAGTGACATAGATGGGACTCTCCTCCCTGAGCCCCAGAGCTAGTTACCATGCCCCAGGTCATGGGATAACAACAGGGGCCAGGGCAAGACCCTGTCCCACCCTAAGATGGACTTTTGTGTTTGTTCTGGTTTCCTCACTCAGGAATTATCCTCCTCTGTTTCTGTGCCAGTGCCAGCCCTTCCTGCAGGAATGGGTGACACTTCCACCATGACGACAGAGACATTCCTATAAGGAGAGCAAGGCATTTCCCATGGGGACATTCCTGCCATGCTCTGGCTGGTGGCCCTGCAAGGCATTTCCTGTGGGGACATACTTGGCATCCTCTGGCTGCTGCCCTTTCAGCCTCTGCAGACCTCCTCTCACCTTACACCCCAGTTTGATGCTCTGTCCCTCTGCCTGCTTTGGGAGGGTCCAGGCACCAAGAGTTCTGACCAACCTGCTGGGTCACAAGCCACCCCAGGGGGACCCAGGAGCCCTGGCCTTTTCTCCCCGTCCATTCCCATGTGTCTGGACATGGAAAGATCTGTGATGTTTCACAGCCTGAATCCCACTGCCCTGCAGAGCAGGGCTCCTTTTTGCATCACCTGGGTCACTTCAGCTCCATTAAGAACTTGTGTGAGTAAAAGCTCCTCTCTGGGGGTTCAAACAGTCCTTGTGCCCTCATGCTGCCTGGGGCTGGGACCCTGACAGACCCCACATCCCTGGGCACTGCAGCGCTGGAGCTGTCCTGGGCTGCTGCCACAGGGATTTGGTGAGCACAATTCTGGGAAACCCCACAAGGAAGTGCCTGGCACTGCCACCTTCACAGCCTGGGACAGTTCAACCTCCACCCTGCACAAGATGTGACTGTGGGCACTGGTGGAGCTGAGAGGGCCACAGACCAATGCTGGAACATGAGTCTTCCATGGAAAGTTCAGTTACCCAAACATCTGCCAATGGTAATTTCAGGGGTTTAGGTTAATTTAAGAACTGAGGCAGATGGGAACAAACTGTGGGGAGATATCCAACCTGCATTTCTTTGTTTTTCAAGCCTTTTCTGCCTGCTTGACAATGATAAATAGTTTTGGCTTTGGTTTACTTTTTCTTTTTTTTTTTTTTTTTTTTTTTAGAAAATTGCCAATTATCACAAAGAAAAAAGAAGTGATAAAATGAGATTTCACTTTTTGTACAGCCCTCCTACACAGAGCTGGTCTGAAAGCATCATTTAAACTTAGTCTGTTCCCAGCACTATAGGTTGGTCTTACATTGTCTTAAGTGAGCAAGACTGACTTAATACCTGTATTAATACCTATAAATACCTATCTTCACCCTATTTCCTTTCCTGCTCTGCCAATCCACCTGTGTGATCCAAGAGTCTGCAGCTCTATTTAGGTCTCATGTCAGGAAATGGTTCAGATATCAAAACCCAGCTGATCAAACAAAACCTTTGTTTCAAAGGCAGTGTGAATTCCCAGATGTGGGTCACCAAACAGCCTCCCGAGGCGTGAGGGTTGCAGGTGTGAGTGAGGACTGCAGGAAATAGCAAAGGGACAGACTCAGAAACCCAGTGCTTGAAAGTTCACCCCTCAGTGAGCTGTCATGACAAATTTGAAAGAAAGGAGAAGGATGTTACACACCTGAGGCAAGAGCAACCAGCAATGCACCTGCTACAAGAACCTCAGCAAGGGAGGACAATAAGGATGTTTCAGGTGATGCAAAGAGCCTCTCTAGGAGACAATTCCTGGGCTCCTTCTGTCCCAGCACTAAGCTGGGAGTCACAGTCAAGCCTGGGTACTGAAAGTGTGGTTGGTATTTGCTGAGGGCAGGTGTGTTCTGCTGATCTGGGCAAGGGGGGAGACATTCCAAGGACAAAAAAAAAAAAGAAAAAAAAAATCCCAGCAACAGAGGTTATATCTGATCCAGGCAAAGGATGATGGGGATTGGTGCCTTCACACCCACTGGCATCCTAAAATAATCTGTTACTGCTACACTTGTTACTGTTACTCTGTCTCTTAGAAATCTCTGTAACTCTCCCACTTTTGAATATTTTTTGATTTCCCTTCTGCCTTACCCAGGCAAATCTACCAGCTGAAGAGCCTGGACCTCCCTGTGTGTCCCTGGCTCTCCAGCCAACCCTTCCTACCCTCGTACAGCCTGGGTTGGGAGGCTCTGCAGCAAGGACATTTTGGGGTGCAGACATGAAAAACCTGGGGAGTGGCAGGGAGCCCAATGCAGAGGCAGGTCTGGCACCCAAACCCTTCAGCCTGGGGACTGCTTTAGTCTTGCTGGCCTCTTCCCAAAGGCAGGAAGCTCTTGGTTCTGGTGGGCAGCAGCTTGTGACATTCACTGCCCAATACTACCGGCAGCTTGTAGCATTCCTATTTTAAGGACATTGGGCTCCCGGCTTCAACTGGAAAGATCTCCAGCAGGCCCAACTCCATCCAGCACACAGGCTTGGCCCTTCCTGCCTTTTCCTGCCCTCCCAGCATGACCAGTGCTCCCCAGCCCCATGTCTCTGTCCCCCGCACACAGGACTGATCCCACGTACTTCTTCCCGAGCTGTCGGGCCACGTCGCAGCGCTTGAAGCCCTCGAGGTTGTAGAGGCGCTTGGCCAACCTCTTGGCAGCCTCGCTGTCCGCCCTGCAGCCGTTGGCCAGTGTGTCCGTGCTGCCCTGGTCCAGCTGCTCCGTGCTGCCCATGTCCGAGTCCGAGTCTGACAGGGTGTCCTTCAGGCTGGCGTCACTGTGCAGAGACAAGAAACGTTCAAGGAGCCACAGTGTGACTCCATGAAACCCACAGAAAATGCCATGTTTTGATTTCTTCTTGCTCTCACAAAAAAAGCATGAAAAACCAGCAATATGGCTGTGAACTGGACATTGGACAAGCCCTCCTTCATTTCAGCTTAAATGAAATAGTGCAGTGTAATTCCAAATTGGTAGAAAAGGTCAGAGAGAGGGCGGCTTCCCCCTGAGAAATGAGGATGTATCAAAGTAAGCAGCCTCAACACCTTTTAAGCTTCCTCTCTCCCCGCTGGGGATCCCCAGCTCTTTCCAAGCCATGGACATCATGGAAATCTTAGGGACAGATGCTATGCTTTTCAGTGCAGGTTATTTGCTGAGGATGAGAAGCTGCACTTGTACAAATCATGTCAATGGCACTGGCACCAGACCAGCTTTTACTGGTGAGTTGCTCCCCTGTAGTTGCCTGCTGGCCTCGTAGCCAGCTGTGCCCACAGACAGTGCTCTGAGCAGTCCTGCTGGCACCATGTAGGTGGGCATACCGCCCTTTATCTGCCTGCCCAAGCCACTTACAGCACCAGTTCATGCATTTTTGAGCAGTGTGACTCACTGCTGGCCTGATAGCTGGATATACGACCTCACTCCAGCTGTCCCCTGACCTGGTTGCTCATCACCTGGCTTCCTCATGCAGGGAAGTGCCCTACGGATGAGCTGCTGCCTTCCAGGGGTCATGGTTTGGGTCTGAGCTGGTCCAGAGGATGAAGTGTCTGCTGATCTCCTCGTTGCCTGCAGAAGAACCTCTGGGGAGGCTTCTGTAGGGGTACCCTGTCCTAAGAGAAACCTTGAGGTTTCCCTGCACTTCAGAGGCATTTGAAAGGGCACCTGACCATCCCCAACCTGCCAAGGGCTGCGCAGGTGAAAGTTTTCCTGCTGGTGTTTGGCCTTTCTGCCACAACAGCACATAAGAGGAAGGACAAGGGGTGAAAGAGCAGTTCCAACTCAATCATGCCCACTGAGCCTTGCTCCTGGACTGGGATCCCATAAGAAAAGCAGCCACTGTCCAAGAAACTCCCTGCCTTACCTGATGGAGTTAATGATCTTGGTGGCATCTTCCTCTGAGCCTTCCACGTGGAACCCGTTTGGGATACTCTTCAAGGACAGCCGGCTGAGCACATTCTCTGACCTGCTGCTAGTAATTGAGTGTCTGAGAGGGCTCCCAAAATCCCCCTCTGCTGGCTTGGCTGCCGCCTGCTCTTGCTTATCAGCAGCCATGTGGTGAAGGGCTTCTCTCTGCTGGGCTGCCAGCTTCTGCTCCAGGAGCTCGGGGCTCTCCTTGGCCCTTTGCTGGATCAGTGGGGTGAGGGGTGCCTCAAAACTGACACAGCTGTCTGTCTCGTCTGTGAGGGAGAGCACGTCCAAAGAGTCCAGGCTGCTGTAGTAGGTCCCCTTCATAAGGTCAGACTCAACGATCTTCTCGAAGGTCGAGCTGAAGCCATCCCTGATGTCTTTGAATTGGAAATGCTCCCTGTCATCATCACTGCAGCTCAGCTTGACATCTCCAGAAGCAAACCTGGACCAAAAGGAGAAATGTAGAAAATATTGTCAAGGCAATTCTTGCCATGTTCCATTTGGAGCTGGGATGCAAGAGAAGAGGCAGGAATGGCTGCTGTGATAATGGCCCTTGGGATCTTTCTGTGGCATAACCTGCCTGATTCCCAATTTTGTGACAAGATTCCAGAGCTGAAAAAAACAGTTTTGTGATGAGCAATCCCAGAGGCCCAGCCAGCCCTTAATTTGGTCATGTTCCAGAAAAAAGCCAGACCTCTGAACTGGAGACTTTTGCATATGACACCTGCTACTGGATCCAATGCCAGAATAACCTCCTGGTTATCACTTAGCAGGTCCCAGATTACCATAATCCCAAGGAAGACAGCCCTGATCTTTCAACACACTCTACCGAATCATTTCTATTAACTGCTCACACCACAGACCTTGTATATTCCAGCCCTATACTTGTCCCCTGATGGCCCTACACCACCCCCATGTCCCTCTTTTGGACACTCCCTAACAGCTTTAGATCTTTCTCATCTTGTGGTGCCCAGAACTGCCCCAGGGCTCGAGGTGAGGCCACCCCAGCCCAGAGCAGAGTGGGACAATGCCCTTCCCAGCCCAGCTGGCAATGCTGGGCCTGATGCCCCCCAGGACATGGCTGTCCTTCCCAGCTTGCAGGGCACTGCTGACTCATGTTCAATTTGCCATCACAAGTTTGCTGTGCTGGTGGAGTGTGGATCCTGCCAGAGAAGGACATGATGGAAACCAGGACTTTCTTGCCTCTGCACTGCAGTCTTTCTGCAAAGTTTGTCTGAAACTTTATTTGATGGAATGTGAATTTCTTGACAACTATATGTTGCCATGGGAGGAAATGTGTGGGCAAAAGCTGCAGTCCCAAAACTGCAGGTGCCGAGTGTGTCTACAAGCAAAAGGTGGGGATTTCTCTGTTAAAAATTTTGGGTTTTTTCATGAGTTCATGGGGCTGAAAGTTGAGAGCATCATTCCCTGGTGGATCCTGCATTTGGACTTCAGAGCTGTGACCTCCCTGAGATCAGCAGACCAATGTTGGGGGTTTCTGAGAAGGTCAAAGACCTCTAGACAACACAGCCACAATGAAATGAAAATGGGGCTTTGACAATAGGATAAATGGGATAAACCAGAAAGGGGGAAAAGGGATTCAGGTAATGCAAACTGCAACACAAACACTCAATCTTTGGCTCTATTTCCCTGATTTTTTTTTAACCAACCATTTCCTGCATAGATGCAGGAACTAACCTACCTTCAGGAGGACAATCATGGGTTCTTCTCCAGCTCTACCGTGGAGTGATGACCTTGGATGACTTCCCCCTTTAATTCTCCATTCCAGTGGGAAGAGCAAGACTCAACACCTTGTAAAGTACTTTAAAATTCAGGGATAAAATGCATCATACAAGCAGCAACGTGCAGATGATGACAAATGATTTCTCATCAGGAACAAATAGTTGACTGCTCATTAGTAAAACATCGGACCAGGTTCTCCTATACCCAGAATGGGTCATTACAGCAATTCCCCAAAGAGGAGTAAAGAAAAAAATGGGGGAACTCAGAGGTGATGCAGGATGACAGCAACTTCCTGGTGCCTTGGTTCATCTGTCAGTTCTTCCTGACCCACACTGACCCAAGAGAGTGGACAGTCCGCGTGGTCAGGGCAGAGCAGCTCCACGCTGTGCTTGGCCCAGCCACACGTTCCTGCCATTTACCCTAAAGATAGGTGGCCAAAGCACTGATGAGCTCCAGTGCAGTCAGCTAACCCAATCTGCAGGCCCTAAGTGGTTTCCCAGACGTCAGCTGCATCCCAGAAGTTTTCCAGCTGCCTCTGCTTTGAATATAGCGTGTGACTTGTCCCTCGTGCATTCAGCCTCCCAGAAGACTCATTTGCTATCCAAGTGAATATGTTTAGAGCAAGAGATCATGGACTCTGCATGCAGACTCCAGTCAGGTTGCATCATCTCCAAATCCTCAGCCTGCCACTTCTACCAATTCATGCCCTGGTACCTTAAAATAATTGCACTTCCAGTGATTGCAGCAGCATTCTCTGACCACCCTTAGTTTCCTCTTGAACTCGCAGCCTCTGCCAGGGAGCCACCTACCAAGCAAATATGATTCCCCTGAAACCTGAGAGACTTGCAGTTATCCAAGACCTGACTGCATAGCTCACGGGGTTCCTGGGACCCGCCTGGGGACAGGCTCCCTGAGCTCTCCATACAGCAGCAGCCTGCCCTGGACACGTCCTCTGCAACACCTTCAGCTGTGCTTTTTGAAGCAGTGCTGCTGCTTCTGGCTGGGGCTCTTGAGTGAAACAAACTACCAGCCTTTTATAGAGAAGCCTGTTCAACAGCAGAGAAACAAAGCAGGAGGGATGCCTGCTGTCAGCCCACGCCCTACGTGGCTCCCCAGCTCTGCTGTCCACGCTCCAGACAGCGCTCGGAACGCACAGCTCAGCACGGAGCCTGCACGGGGCTAGAGCTTGGAGGTGATCCCCAGGTCACCTTGGCCACCCTGTCCCTTCACAGCTCCTCTTCAGAAGGCCACACTCCTCTGGAAAGATCCCTGCTGCTCTTTTTTGGCCCCTCCTGTTTGCACCTCAAGGTAGGTGCACAGGCAGGGCTGTAAAATTCACAGCAGGCATCAACCCTGGGTGGCTACAACACAGAGCCCTGGCTGATTTCTGGTGGCAAAGGGAAGCATCCATATCCCTCCTGCAGGAATGGCACAGGAGGAACCTCTCCTCATCCCAGTGACCTGTCATTCCCCCTAAGCCCCCAGCCTGCAGAATCCCATGGAGGTCTAGAAACCTGCAGAAGCATAAAATCAGCTGTGGACAGCACACCAGTGTGAGTGTCCCCCAGTCTGGAGAGTTATCCTGTGAGCCAGGCTGCCAGAAGAGAGGACTCAGGGACTGAGGGACATTGCACATGTTCAGGTTTGTCATAGGCACTTGAGAATTGGATGACACTTGTACCTTTTGTCTCACATTGCTGTTCCTGTCACCCAGGTGCTGGTAACACCTGCCACAGGTGCAGTGGAGAGCAGAGCTCAGGGCCCTGCCCACTTTCAGATACACAGCTGCCACCTGCTAGCCCAGGGACTGCCAGAGCTAGCCATGCTGCCAGGGACTTCCAGGGCACACCAGCCTCCCAGACAAGCCTGGCTCTCCAGCATCCCCAGGCTGTTGTACTTGCCCTAAGTTACCCCAGGTAACTCGGCCATAAGTGCTGCAGTTGAATGTCCAACTTGCAAGTGGGACACCCCCAAAGTGAGCACAGCCAGCTCCTCTCCAGATCCCAAAAGCTTCCCCTTCACTTTAGTAGCTCTGTGAGCAGACACTGGTTCTAATCACAGCTTTCTGCATTTGTAACAGGAAAAAACTGTGTGAGAAGTCCAGAGAGAAAAAAAGAGTAAAAAGTTACACACAGGGAAAAAATGTGCGAGAAGCCCGAAGAGAAACAGGAGTGGAAAGCCACAGTCAGCCATGAGAGCAGCTGCAGCTCCTTAAACTGATGAGTTACACACGGAGCAGAGTAACTCGAACCAAGGAGCCTCGAAAACAACACACACACAAACCAGGACTGAGCCGACCTTCCGGCGGCTCCGCACTCACCCGAACTGCTCCTCTGCCTCGTCAGCACTCAGAGCTTCTGAGGATCCCAGGACGCTGTGCCACCGCTCCTTGCTGAGGGCCCCGCTCGCTGTCTCCAGGCCGGGGGAGCCCCTGTCCCCCAGCTCGGGGCTGCTCCGCCCGGGTGTGTCCCCGTCCTGCGGCCGCTCCCGCCCCGCGGCCAGCGCAGCGTCCACCCCGTTGGCCAGCACTGCCCCGTCCGCACGGCCGCTCTCGCTGGCAGCGCCCGTCCCTTGTCCCTGCTCACTGAGCCTCTCGCCTGGCTCTGTCACCGCTTCCAGATGTTCGTCCCGCTGCTCCCCCTCCGCTCGGGAGGGCTGAGCATCGTGCCGGGGGCTGGCTCTCCCGCTGGCAGGCTCCGCAGGCTGGCTCGGCTGCTCGTCCCCATCGCTGCCGGCCAGCGCGGACGGCTGCGAGCCCGGGGAATGCGGCTCGCACTCATCTGCGGCAGACCACGGCAAGGGGCTGGTCTCGCTCATGTTCCGCTCCTTGTCCCAGCGCTTACGGGATCCCTCCCCGCGCTCAGCTCAGCCTCGCTACTACCTGCAAGGGAAAAGAAAGCACAGCGTGGGCATCGGGAAGGGATGGAAAGGCAGGTTGAAGCCCCCACCCCACCTCACATCCTCAGTGTAAAAGCAGGGAAGGACTATTCTGGTGTTTGGGGCTTTTGAAGGCCCAGTGCTCCTTACTCAGGGCAGTGAGATGGGAGAGGAAAAGCTGTTGTTGTGGTGCTGAGCCACTGGGGCCAGCACCCACCTTTCCTGCTGCTCCCATAACCCCAGAGGGCCCCCGAACAGGGGACATGTCCCATGCAGGCCGATAGTGCCCAGGGCTGGGGACAGCAACGTGGCGTGGCTGCATTTCCCAGACTCGCTGCTGGGATGGTATTCCCTGCCCTCCAGAAAGAGGAGAAATAGGTGAAACAGGCAATAAGTGTGATTTATTCTTTTCTAACTGTTTTAAGCAGCTGTGCTGTGCCAACCTGTGTGATTCTCCCTGCTGAGTTAGCATTTCTGCAGAGCATCTTGCCTGCCAGAGCACCACTTCTCTTTTCCCAACACACAAGTACTGCTGAAGGGTGTCACAAGCTGCCAGCTAAAACTCTGGCAAAAGTGTCCTGATTGAATATTCCCTGGGATGCTCTCTCTGTAGGGCAAGGGAAGGACACTGTTTTGCACTGATAGATGTAGTTTTTTGACAAAAATGTACTTTATAGGCAAATAGACCCATTGAGGCAAAGTCTGCAAGGTCTTAGAAGCACCATCCTGAGCCCCACAGTGCTGTGCAAGCTTTGCTCCATCATAACCTTCCCACAGCTGCAGTCAAGTGCCACCAGAAATTATCTCTTCTGGAAACAGGAGTATTCTGCATGGCACCCAGGCTGAGCCATGTAACAGCTGATTTTGGTTTTAAGCAATATGTGTCTTCATAGATATTTTAAAAATACTATCTGTCTTCATAGGTCTGTTCAGCCTGGAGGAGAGAAAACTCCAGAGAGACCTTAGAGCCTATTCCAGAACCTAAAGGGACTACAAGAGAGCTGGAGAGGGACTTTGATAAGGGCATGAAGTGACAGGACAAGGACAGAAGGCTTCACACTGACAGAAGGCAGGGCTGCATTAGAGATTAGGAAGAAATTTTTCCCTGTGAGGGTGGTAAGGCCCTGGCACAGGGTGCCCAGAGAAGCTGTGGCTGCCCCTGGATCCCTGGAAGTGTCCAAGACCAGGTTGGATGGGACCTGGAGCAACCTGGGATCGTGGAAGGTGTCCCTGCCCATGGCAGGGGGTGGGAGGATAATCTCCGAGGTCCCTTCCAACCCAAACCATTTGGTGATGTGGCTGTGATTCACCTGCACAGGAATCCTGGCTAATCAGTGCCAGCAGGCAGACAGGACTCTGGGGTTTTCCCCCTAACTCAGTTCCTAATTCACATCTGAAGCAGATAACTCAAATTCCCTGCCTCAGTAAGCCATCACCTTTGAGCAGCCAGGAGGGTGTCCTGGTTCAGCCACACACTCTGGGTGCTCTCACTTGCTGAGCTGAAGCTTTCATTAGCAGTAAAATCCCTAATTGCTTGGCCAGGTCAGCTCTTGTTAACAGGGGGTGCAGAACTGCAGCTGCCTCTGCTCTAACAGAGCACCTCTCACTCTGTGGAGATGTCAGCAGCCCCTCCCTGCTGCTCCTTCCTCTGCACCGGAGTAAGGGAGAGGAGGGATTTGGACCCAAACACCCCTCTGTGGCCTGGGTAAGGGCAGATCCACATAGGTACATGCTGAGCTGCTGCTGAGCAGGCCAGATGCCAAGGGGAACCCCAAGTCCTGCCTGACTTTGCTCCCATCCCGCAGCCCAGGCAATCCTGGATCTCAGATCTAGCCCGCTCTCCGTGTCCTGCCCCCACAGCTGGGAGGTGTGACGGGCTGGGGAGTTCAGAGCCCTGCATGGCATGGCTTTGGGGTGAAGCACTCCTTGAGGGCTGCCCATGCCACAGTTTTGAGATGGGGCAGGTCCCTCCTGGAGGCAGTGCTGGCAGTTTTACCTCTTCTCCACGTGCATCCGTGTGCATCCCTCGCTGTCACAGCATGCGCGGCGTCGCCGCACCTAACGCAGCCGGGCGCTCCCGATCCCTGCACGGCCCCTGCCTGCAACAAGGGATCGGAGAAAGTGAGACCCAGGCCAGAGAGGACAGCCCTGCTGGTTCCCTGCCGCTTCTGCTCCTCATCAGGCTGTTTCCCAGACCCATCCTATGGCTCCTTGGCAGAGCACTGCAAGTGCTTTTTCCTCAGCATGCTCTGGTTCTCTGGGGTTTTCAGATATGGCAGTGCAAGAGTATTCCTTACACAGGGCTTCTGATGTCTTTCATTACAACCCCCCCGCCCCCCCACCCCCGCCATCAGCTAAAGTGGAGCAAAGGGACACTGTGGTTGCAGGTTTGAGGAGAAATTTGTCAATGTGAGCCCAGAGAATGTGCAATTTCACCCATCAGATCCACAGAGTGAGATACCTGAGTTTTGGACTGATCCCCCCAACAGCCCCTCCTTAGCCCCACCAAACAAGAGCCATGGTAAAGGTCTTTGAGCTAAATGCAAGCAAATCCAAGCTACCAAAGTGATTGAAGTAGCAACATTTCTCTTTCAGACTGTTTTGCAACAGGGATGGACAGTGAGGTGTCCCCCTGAGGTGACCCAAGGCTGGGGGAGCATGTCAGGTCACCACAGATGGTGTGTCCCCTTCAGGCAGCAGCCTGAGCTCATGGGCCAGACTTGCATGGAGTTGGTGGGGACAGAAAGACAGGCCAGCACTCCTGTGTGCTGCTAGAGGTGGTGGGTGGATCAGGGCCCAGATGTGCCACTGCTTTCCAGTGGTTACAAAGAGCCCATGGAGCAGCTTGGCAGCAGATGTCTGTGTTGAGTCCCTGCAGAGGGATCTGCTTATACCCTCTCTTGAGCTTGCCCTTGCAGGCCTTCAGCTTCATTCTCCACTAGCCTGACAAGAGAAAGGTTGGCCTAGACTTCCTGGATCACCAGCACATCAGCCTTCTGTAGCCCAGAATCCCACCTGCAGGAGCTGAGCCCTCCCAAGGGAGGGCAAAACAAGCCCCTGGGACAGTCCTCAGGTTCACACATGTGTGCCAAGTCTCCTCAGCCTGTTCATCTGCCATCTCAAATTAAGAGGGAAAAGCTGTAAATCTCTTTTCCACCAAATCCAGGAGAGAAAATCAGTCCCAGGCCCTTGGTGTTCCCATGCATTGACAGCAAGGCCAAGCCAACTCAGCATCTTCCAGGAACTTACTTGCAAAAATACCAACACTCTCCTTATCATAAGCACATTGTGATCTCAAAAAATACTGAAAATCTAACATGGGCCAAATTTTTACTTTCTCAGACTGAAGGTATAATACAGACATACAAGACATGCAACGCCAAGCCACTGCTCAAATCTTTGGAGGAATCTTTCCAGCAAAATTTTGCTGGCCTTTTTCTTAATATAAGATGAATAATGTGGGGGGTTTGAGTGAAATGTTTTTAAAACAGACAAAGGGCTTTGAGCTGAAATTCTCCACTTCCCTGCCATCCATCCAAAAACTCCAGTAGGAACCACCCAAGCTGAATTCCAGTCCAATAGTTCAAGCTTGGCACAGTTGTATGCAACCAGAAAACAGGAAACTAAAAGCAGTTAGAAGATGAGCCTGAGTAAGAAATGTTGGCAAACCTTAATAATTGTGGTGTCCCAGCCATCCCTCCTAACTTTAAGTAACTTACATTATTTATATTAAAAGGAAAAAAAAAAACCCACAATGTTTTATTACATATAAACTACTACAGTTGTTAAGCATTATACTACTGTTTCACCCTCTGTGAAGTCTCACTGGAATGTTTGTGGTCTGGAAGGAGTGCTGAGGAATCAATAGTTAAAGCCTTAGTCATGTTCCTCCTTTCCTCCTTGGCCTGTGCTCCTGCTGGAGAAGAGGCACCAGGGAAACCCTGGCAGGATGTGTGCACAGACTGTTGCTGAGCTGGGAAGACCATCAGCTTCAGTGTGACAGCCAGGAGGAGAAATCCAGCCTCTTGCAGCCTCCTGACCCTTGAGACTTGTGTGTCTCCCATTGGATCCCTGCTCCATTGCACACACCTGCTTGGGGGCTGCTGTGTGCACCCAAAGTCTGCAGACAAGCTGAGGGCGTAGCAACCCATGATAAACTCCCAATAAGTCACCAACTACTTGATTTTTGATTGCAGTGGCAGTCACTTGAAGCACACAAAGGTTAGGAGTGGCCGAGGCTTCCCAGAATCTCCAGAGGAACTGCCAGATTGGATTGTGACAGTCTGTTGCTCTGAGCGCAGCTCTTCATGGTGATGCCTTGGACTGGAGTCATGCAGCCAACTCCTGCCACACTCCCAGCTCATCCCGTGTCAGCTGCAGAGGGTCTCTCCCACCCTACAGCTCACCTGCTGCCTCCCCACCCGTGTGGGGAAGGTGGAAGAGCAAAGGGAGGAGCAGACAGGCTGGAAGACAGAGCAAAGGGAGGAGCAGACAAGCTTTTCCACAGCTTGGAAAACCTGGAAGACAAAACAACGGTGGAACAGCTGGTTGCAACTGTCCACATCTGCCTCCAGCAGACAGCTGAAAGGTCACCAGCTCTGGACAAAGCCCAAACCCAGACTCTCAACACTGCTCTGTTTGCTCTGCAAAGTACCAAAGTGCAGTTCAGCCTCTGAAGCTGCCACAGCTTCAACCAGGCTGTGGGGACAGGACACACTGCAGCACTGGGGCAAGGGATTGGGGGGTGTTCAGAGGTCCCTCTGGGCTCCTCTGACTGTCCCAAAGCTGTACAGCCTGGCTGCCTCAGGCTGCAGGCTGACATTCCCTGAGTCCCTCCTCATTTCATTCTGTGTTTGCTTTGCAAAGTGCTCTCTGAAGCAGGTAAGGGCTGAAAAGTGGGATGTGGGTTCCCATCTGTGGATTTTCACAAGTCTTGCCCTTTCTGCAGGCTCAGGCACCGTCTCAAGTGACTGCTCCTTCAATAGGTCCTGGGAATAGGGTGGGCACCCCTTGCATGTCCAGTGTTCCCAGCCTCCCACAAATGTAACTGGGGTTAGCACTCAAAACAGGGTCTGTCAGGGAAAGGGCACATAAGCCAGCCAGGACTGGTCACAGATAATGAACAGATAATGTGGCCCTGCTGAGCTGTAGACAGTTGTTAAGCAGGAGCTCCATGATTTGGAGCAGAGCCACATAAGTAAGGCCACATAAGTAGAAGAACATGGATTCTTGCTAGAAATAAGACATTAATGCTGTAGGAGAGGCTAAGGGAAGCCAAGGCATCCCTGGTCCATGGCTAATCATGGCCTTTCCATCTCCCTCCCAGAACTGGGGCTTGGTGGGAGAGATGAGACAGATGCTGAAGGGACTTAGGATCCCATCCCTGTGGCCCTGAAGGGACTGAGGATCCCATCTCATGCTGCCCTGGTTTGCAGGCCACGCTCAACAAGCCAATATCTATTACCTTCATTTATCAGAATTCCACAGCACCAGCTTATCACTGAGTGAGTTTCCAGTGCCACAGGATACCAATTCAGGACAGCCACTCACTCCCTGCTCCAGCCCCACTCTGCCCCAGCTCCTGCACAGCCCCTGGACCAGGAGGAGACAGGGCAGGGCTGGCTGGGAGGGAAGGAGAGCAGATATACCCCAGCATCTGCTTTGGGATGATGCTGGATTTGCAGCAGGGCCAGCTAAGCTGGGCTGGCATCCACTGCAGGGAAGCACTGGTCCCGAAGAGGCTGGGCAGAGATGCAGCAAAGTTTGCCCTGATTTTGTGAGGGGTTGGAAACCACACAGCAGCTCTTTCAGGGACTGGCTCTGGAAGTGTCCCAGCTTTTGTCGAAGCTGAATGGCTGGTGGGAAATGATTTATTTTTAATTTTCTTTCCTGCATTAGGAACTGGAAAGGCTCCCGCTTCAGTTTTGTGTAACCACTTGGCTGCTGGGACACAGGAAGGCTTGGAGAAGAATCCTGCTGCTTAGTCAAGCATGAGCTTTTCCTCAAGTTCATGCTGAGCTGGGCTGCTTCCTGAAGCAGCCTTCCTTCTCCTTGCTGCTCTGCATCCTGTTCCCTCTGGCTTAGTGAAGACAGAATCATGGAATGGTTTGGGTTGGAAGTGATGTTGAACTTCTTGGGCTAAAATGCCTATAGTGACATCCTTTGCTGTGACGGACCATGTGCTCCGAGCTCCTGTCCCCTGTGAGCAGGAATGGAATGTGCCCAGCAGCCATTTGATGTCCAGGCTGTAGATCCCATCCACAGCGTGGCTGCAGGACAGGGATGGATGTGCTTTTATGACCTGACTTACCAGTGATTTTATAAAAGGCAGGTGTCACACATTACCCTGCACATGGGCACGGTCAGGGCTCTTTGAGGAGACAATCCTGTAGAGACATGGAGAGATCACAGCCATGGTTCTTCTTTTTGAAGCACATTTCTTCCTTCTTATGTCTCTGCTTTGACCTCTGCCCTTTCAACATGGCTGAAAATAAAGACCTTCTACCATTCTCATTGTGAAAATCTTCATTTTCCCCCCACGGGCTTGTTTTTTATATGATTTTGAAGACTTCATTATCATTCTCAGCCTCTCCTCTCCAGATTGTAGACCCTGCCTTCTTAGCCTGTTCTCAGAAGACAGCTTCTCCACCCCTTTGAGTATTTTGCCTACCTTTTTCTGGATTTTCTCTAATTCTTTTACTTCTATCACTCTGTTACAGCCTGAACACAGGGAAAGCAGCATTGCATAGTGTACTGAAGATGTGGGCACACCAAAGATTTATGCAGCACCAAACTGCTCTGTACATCACCCCCTGCTCTGTACAGGAGTCCCTCCCTGATGACACCAAGTTCTAAGTCACCTGCAGCATTCCTGCATGCTGTAAGGGGCAGGGCTGGGCTGAGCCCTCAGCCACACACTGATGCCAGAGTTACACTTCACAGAGCTCCTGGAGCACTGGTGGTCATTGCTCATGGGCAATATGCTGTCCCAGTGGTTTCCATCCATCTCTGCTGCAAACTGCAGGTCCTACATCCTTCACTTCCAATATGGAAAAGAGGCTGTGGATAAAACATATCCCACAGACTAAAATAAACCAGCTACATGCTAAAAAAAGAGCCTTTGGGTAATCAGAAATCACTGTGCATGGAACATACTTTTTCTTGAAACCAAATCCTACAGCTCCTTATTCTGAATTTTTATTAGAGTCCCCAGAGCAATTAGGACACATTGAGATCCAAATGACTCCTGCTAAGCTTCATCTTGGGGAAGCAGCAGCAGCTTTTTGCTTACGGGAAACAATAAAGCTGAGTCTTAAAAATCTTAGCAGCTTTCCTGTTTGCACTCTTTTGCAGTTATTAAAACTGGGAAAAATAAAATAATATGTTTAGTATTTTTTATGTGTTCCTTTCCTCATACTGACACCTTGGCTGGGCAGCACTTGGTGCACTGAGCCTTCCCCTCCAGCCCTGGGTGTGCAAACCTTACTGCTCCCTTCACAGGGGAAACAGAATCGTGATCTCAAGCCTGTGAAAAGGGGTGAAAGCCTGGACTGCATCCAGCTCTGGGCTTCTCAGGACAGGAGGAACCTGGGGCTCCTGGAGCAGGTCCAGTGGAGGCTGCAGAGCTGAGCAAGGGCCTGGAGCATCTCGGTGCCCAGGAAAGGCTGAGGGAGCTGGGGCTGCTCAGCCTGGAGAGGAGCCCCAGCGAGAGGGGCCTCAGCCCTGGGTGTCCCTGTGTCCCCCTGTCTGTCCCTGCATCCCCATCTGTCCCTATGTCCCTCTGTCTGTCCCTGTGTCCCCCTGTCTGTCCCTCTGTCCCCTGTCTGTCCCTGTGTCCCTGTGTCCCCTGTCTGTCCCTGTATCTCCCTGTGTCCCCTGTGTCCCCTGTGTGTCCCTGTGTGTCCCTGTGTCCCCTGTGTGTCCCTGTGTCCCCTGTCTGTCCCTGTGTGTCCCTGTGTCACCTGTCTGTCCCTGTGTCCCCTGTGTGTCCCTGTGTCCCTGTGTCCCTGTGTGTCCCTGTGTCCCTGTGTCCCCTGTCTGTCCCTGTGTCCCCCTGTGTGTCCCTGTGTGTCCCTGTGTGTCCCTGTGTCCCCTGTCTGTCCCTGTGTGTCCCTGTGTCCCTGTCTGTTCCTATGTCCCCTGTCTGTCCCTGTCTGTCCCTGTGTGTCCCTGTGTGTCCCCTGTCTGTCCCCGTGTCCCCTGTCTGTCCCTGTGTGTCCCTGTGTCTCCTGTCTGTCCCTGTGTGTCCCCGTGTCCCTGTGTCCCCGTGTGCAGAGGGCAGAGCAGGCCCAGGCTCTGCTCCAGGCCCAGCGACGGCCCCAGAGCCCCGGGCAGGGCCTGAGCCCAGGAGCTGCCCCTGCCCAGGAGGCAGAACTCCTGCCCTGGGCAGTGCCAGCCCTGGGCAGATGGAGCAGAGGCTGTGGGGTGTCCCTGCCTGGGGACATTGCAGGGCTGTGAGCACACCCTGCTGTGCCCTGAGCTCTGGGATGGCGCTGCTGGAGCACGGAGGTGGCACCAGGGGAGCCCCTGTGGACCCTTCCAACCTTCCCTAATGTGTGGTTCCGTGGTTCTGTGACTGCACCCTCACTTTACATCTTGGTGACATGGTAGGAGTCACTTAAGCCTCCACAAAAAATGGGCCAAAGCACAGGGACAATGAGCTGATGGGTCTCCCAGGAGAAGTGTGATCTTGAGGCAGAAGGTCCAGGATGTGGATGAACATGGACCTAAATGTTCTTGTTCCATGTTCCAGCATGTCAGGTCTGGAATCTTCCTGGAATAGGCTCCTCTCAAATCCCAGGGCCTCTCAGCTTGACTGTGGGAGGACAACGATCCTGCTGCAGTCAGTGGGGTCTGATCCTCCCTCCTGCAGAAGCAAACCCTGACCCCCTTGGAGACCTTGCAGGGCTCCCTGTGGATTGCTCCTGCAGAAACCCACTGCAATCCACAGGAATCCTCCTGTGGCTCAGAGAGAACCAGGAGCGTCCAGAGAGGGAATAGCAGAGGAGGGCAAATTTTATTGCATCCTGGGGGAAGGAGGAGAAGGGCAGCTCTCAAGGGATGTTGTTCCTGCCACTCCAACACAATGCTCCCCACTCAGTGGGTCTGGCCAAGGAGGTTGTTTGCTGCAGGAGCCCACGGCACAGATCTCAAGCCTGCAGCTGTAAAAGGATCACAGGAACACCAAAGGATCCTAGCCAGCTCTTTCCTGGCATGGGAGAAAAAGTGGAGAAAAGGGGCAGAGGCCTTTTGTGCCCTGGCAGCCCACGTTCAGGCAGCTCCCAGAGCTCAGAGAAGAGCTTGAGAGCAGGATGCCTGTTCTGGGTAATAGTTAAGTCCCAGTGGCTCCAGCCTTGCCCTTGTGCAGAACAAACAGCTTGTAATCAGTCCATGCTGGGTTGAGTCCAACTCAAGACAGGAGTTTTCAGGGTTTGTAGGCTCAGGTCAGAGTTGGCTCCATCCTCACCTGTGCCTGTCTGCTCTGGTGCTCACCTTCTCTGGAAGGAGAGTTTATCGTTTGATTATCTATATGGTTGGGGTTTTTTTATATACAACCGTGCTGTTTATGGGGCCTTTCCACTCAGTTCTGTGCAGCATCGTAATTGAATTCATTAAAACCCAGCTTTCCCCACAGCCAGGGTTACCTTCCATAAAAATCCACAAGAGTTGCAACTGCTTCTCATAACCCATAAATGGAAACAGTTTCTTCCCCTCTTTCCCTCCCTTTGCTTGATCCTCCTTCCCCACATTCTCCCAGTACCCAAAATAATAAAACAGGGCTTGCAGCTGACTCAGACCCCAGAAAAGGAAATTCCTGCCATGCTGTCTGTCTACACTAAACCCATGCACCGCCTCGCTGCAAGATCTCAGGAGGCAGCAGGCGAGCCCATCCTGCTTGTCCCCTGGGAGAAACATCCAGAGGGATGGAGATCAGTACTGCAGAATGAAAGGGAGTTTTGGAAGGGAGGCAAACTCCGTTCACACTCCAACACATCCATAAACCTTGGAGATGAGGACCAGTAACACATCAGACTTTGACGGGGATCCTCTGACCACAGAAGCTGGTAGGCAATGTGTGCAGACAGATGGCTCCAGCCCACAGGAAGTGGGGACCAGCAGCTCTGTGAGTCCAGAATGTGCAGAGATGGCTGGGCACTGGCTCTGAGCTCCTTGGGAGCCCAGTGTGACCCAGAGAGCAGGGAGGAAGGTCTTCCTGAGCAACTCCCAAACCTGTCAGGAGAGGAGGATGACAGCAAACAGACTTTTGTGGGTGCTGACATTAGAGAAAGCTGGTTTGGAGCCAGCTGATGGTGTCCAAAGCTGACATCCAGCAACCTGCAACAGCAGAAAACTCCTCACTCATCAGTGAGAGTGTGAAATCTCCCATTCTCTCCACACAGCACTTCTTCATCCACAGGGAAGCACAGGAACAACCTGCTGGCATTAGTGTGAGTGAGAAAGCCACTCTGGAAGCTGGAGGATGAAGGAGGGGATCCTCCTTTGAGAAAGAGAACAGCAAGCATTGTGGATGTCATTACATACATCTACAGATGTCTCCAAAGTTCTGCATTTCCACCCTGGACCACCTCCAGGTAAAAAGGAATAACTTCAGTCTCTGTGAGGAGGGTCACCAGGCTCCCTTGGCAGAGAGGAATGGTCCTTGTTTTGCCCAGCAGAGACTCAGCCCTGCTCTCCAAAGAGCTCTCCCTGCCCCTCAGTTAAGCATGATTTCTGCTTGCCAGCACAGCTCTGTGCACACATCACGATGGCCCCTACATCCTCCAGAGAAACACCTGCTTCAAGACTCTTGGATGCTCCTGAGTGTCACCATGTCAGCCTTGCAATGCCAGCTGGCCTCCAAGCCAGGAGCACTGGTACAAGGCACCCAAGGACAGGCAGCAGGGACTTGACTGCTGAAGATGTTTGAGTCCAGAAAAGGCTGTTGGAGAGTCCAGATAGGACTAATTGCTCTGACTGATTTCAGCAGAAACACGGGATCAACCAGTGTCCACTTTGGACCTGAGGCGAGTCATCCATCTGTGAGGGGAACAGCTGGGTAACTGTCACACCAGGGAGGACTTTCTATTTTCATCTCAGTGAAGGAAAGGAAAGGAAGAGCAGCTTCCCTCACCCAAATCAGACTGAGATGCACTTATTTGGCTTGAAAACACAGACTCAGCCAAGATTTGCTGACAGCCAACAGGGCTGAAACTTCCCTGCCTGAAATTAGAGGGTGTTAGGGCACGAAACGTGACAATTCCACTAAAGTCAGCAGCTCCACTTGGGCATAAAGCTGTCTGCCCAGAGAACCTGCAGGGAACAGCCTGAGAACGTGAGATCTAACATGAAGGGACTTTAATACGTCACCAGGACCAAATCAAGACATTTGAGAGGCAAAGTGGAGAGAGGAAGCCACTACAGGGGAACAGACAGGACAATGCTGTAGGAAAACCACTGCTCTCAGACTAGGATGTGAACATCAGCCCTTTTCCTAGTGAATACTTCACCCATAAGCTCACCTCAGCAGGCAGGTTTAGCCCAAAATTTCCACTTTTCCTTTCAAAACTGCAGCAAATGTTCCTATAAAAGAAGTGTGGGCCAAGTAAATCTTTCCAAGGCAAACAAATGAACACTGACCTTCTGAAAACTGCCGGTTAGCTGTAGAAAACCAAGGTAGGATGAACAATTCATCATTCTTCCATGTTGGAGGAGTCTCTCACTCATTCTGTTCTCTGGAAAGGGTGTCCCTTTTGCAGGTAGCATGACCACTCTTTCCTTTCTCCAGCATCTTTCACTGAAGGAAAAATAGTCTGGGGCACACCTACATTTTTGATGGGTCCATCACATCTGTGCTGTCTGCTCAGGCTCCCAGGCTGCAGTCAGCAGGGTGTAGAAATGGCAGAAAATATAATTGCTTTTTTTTTCTGACAACTTACAGGCCAGGATGGAATCACTGAAGGAAAAGTGGGATTTCACTGCTCTATTAGGATGTGTTGAGTTATCATTATCTTTAACACGGCACAGGAGATGCTGCTCAGACCTTGGGTATATCAGAACTTGCTTGAATACATGGAAAAGCACTTTGACTGAGAGTCAGCTCACCCAAATGTAGACATCTCCAGCTGAGCTCAGCCCCCAGGGTTCAGAGTCAGCAGAAAGGCTGTGTCTGATCTGCATCAGAAGTTTTTGTTACAGCAGAAGAATTCACTCAGCTGTTCTCTGCCCCCCAGCCTGGGACAGAAGCCCCAGCTCTGATGCTTCTGCTGCAAACACCCACATGAAAAACACGGGGCTGCTGCCCAGCTCTGCTGAACATATTCGGGCTGCAAATGCTTCCACAGGAACATCTGACTGTGACATGGCCAGATCTGGCCTCCCTAAGCACGAATGCCTCTGAGCAACCTGAAATGTTGAAGCTGACTTGCTTTGAAAACACAGCAAGTTGCCCAGAAAGTGCAAGTGAAACCCTGGTGGAGCCATTTTGCAGTTCCTGTGCACAGGCTGGATCTGCCCTTAATGGATGTGCTGGATAACCATGGTGAGAGCAGCGGGATTTCCCTGAGGAAGGACTCTAACAGGCACACTCCTAGACTGATGTAAAGGTGCTTTATAGGGACAAGGATGCTGCTTCTCCTCAGGGGAATTACAAAAAGCTCATCAGGATGATGTAATTGCACCAGGACAGTGTTTTAACCATACCTGCTCTGGACCAAAAGGCTCTCCCGACCTCTGAGACGCCCTGCACTAGGTTTTGTGGCAAGGGTAGAGCAGAGCTGCTACACCAGCCTGCAGTAGGGTCATTGTGCCTCTCAGCAGACTCTTTTAGGTGTTCTCAGGACTCTCCTCCTGCTCCTTAGACATCATTACATTTGGGCATCAGACAGTGACTTTGGAAACTGATGAATTACGTGCTGGTCTGAGACTTTACTGAAGCACAGAGAGGCCAGAGGGGCCTGCCAGAAATAAGTATGCTGTAAAGATGAAAGAGGTTCAGGAGCTGAGTGCTGCTCAGCCTGGTGCAGCCAGTGACCCAATGACACAGTGGCACACGAGGAGTGGCAGCCGGGTTTGCTGCAGGGGACAAGTGTGCAAACTGCAGTCGTGTGCAGTTGACACTGGGAATCTCTGATTCCCAGATGACACTGGGAATCTCTGATTGTTAAAGTGTGCAGAATCAAAGGGACAGTGTCCCCACAAGGTGCACTCCTTGCAGTTTGCTGTTGTCTGGAGAGCAGTGGATTTCCTGCTCTTCTGCTTTCAGGAAATCTCCAGCTCACAAAGCACAGGCTTCTGCTACAGAACCATTCCCTTCATCTACCAGGTACTGCTGGAATTTTGTGGCCACTTTTCTGCTCCCCTGCTCTGATGGCAGTAATAGTAACACATCTGCATTTTAGGTGTTGCTATCAAGCTGTGATCGTGCTGTGATCTTGCTGTGATCCTGCACACCCAAACCTCCTGCCTTTCACCTGAGCTTGTTACTCTGCTCCTGGTTCCCAGACAGCTCTGGATCAACATTCCCACCAGGCATTTTGGAATCACCTCCTCTTGGACTTACCCCAGCTCTCACAGCAGGGGCTCACAAGAAATCCTGAACCTCTGCACACTGAACTCTCCCCATTCTTGCATGGAAAAATGAAAAGACTCTGGAGGAAGCCTGTAAGGACAAAAGGAGGTAGGTCCAAAAGTCTGGGATAAAAATCTCTTGCTCTTTCCAGACAGTCTTATGGTTTGGGGTGAGGGATAATGCCCTCCCTGGTGTCCCATGGCTCCTGCAGAGGCAGGTCCCAGCTGTGCATGCAGCAAACACCCTCTCACCATGCTGGGCTCTAAGGATCACCTACAGGAGAGGCACCTTCTCAGACAGGGGGGGACAGGATGGGCTCCAGTGCCACACACCTGTCCCACCAGCCCCTAGAAAAGCCACCAAAGGAAACTGCCTCAGCTGCTGCAGTAAATTAATTCTCTCTACTTCTGTTAGGAAAAACAACTCGGTGATTATCTGCTGCCTCAGTTTCCACACCCATGCATGGAGAAAGCTGCCTCCTGGGTTCTGGGGAAGATGGAGGGATTTCATGTTGAGAGAATACCAAGAGACCTGAATAAACTGCCTTGAAAGGACACTCCATGACCTTTCCTGGAAAGGCAGGTTAACACTACCAGCTGCAGGCAGGCAGCTCCTGTTTCCAAGCTCAGGACTCAGGTGAGGAGTGGCTTGAATAGCTGCCCTTGCCTGTTGCTGCTAACTTAGGAGGCAAAACCTAAATACTCATTAAGGCAGCACTTGGCAGAAACCCCATCCTCAATTACAAAAATCAATTCATTTTTTTTTATGAGTCTGAAGCCTTTGGGGCCTTATAATCTAATTAAATAAAGCTTTCTCACTTTCCTCTTGCCTGCTCCCCTAGCTTCTGTTGTACCAGTAAAGACAAATATATATTTTTAATTTAGCAGAATTCCTCTGCATCGTGTATTCCCTTCTGGCCAGAAACCCCTTCTGTTTCCCCCGTGCCTGTGTCCTGCCTGGGCAGGCTGCATCCACAGCCTGCTTGCTTTTGTTCCTAGGAAGTGCTAAAGCTCCAGGGTCCCAGTTCTCCTCCATCCACTCCCACAGGCTGGGTACCAGTGCCTGTTTGAAGAGCAAATGTGCGGAATCTGGGAAGGAGCAGAGCCCCACACAAGGTGAGCTCAGCGTTGGGAGTGGTGCCTCACGTCACACTGAGGGCAGGACTCATCCAAGGCTGCCAGCTCTGTCTTCCATGGAATACCCTGAGTTGGAAGGGACTCACAAGGATCATCTAGTCGAGCTCCTGGCCCTGTACAGGACAGCCCAGCAATCCCACCCTGTGCCTGAGAGTGTTGCCCAAACGCTCCTTGAACTGCCAGGATGTGTGGTGAGGAGATGCTGCTTTAGGACATGCAATGGGGAGAGGCTGTGGGTGACCTGGAGAAGGTGCCACAGGATCCCCAAATGGTTTGGTTGGAAAGGACCTTAACGATCACCTCAAAGCCCTGCCATGGGCAGGGTCACCTTCCACTAGAGCAGGGCCTTCCTCTCTTCCTGTGTCCAGCACCAGCAAGTGGCCGTGCACAGAGTGGGCAGAGATCTCTGTGAGCGTGCCCAGGCCCTGCTGTGGAGGAGGATGCAGTCAGCAGGTGCTGCTCTCTACATGGCAGCACCTGATGTTTCCCTGAGCTGGCCTCAGACCACCCAATTCTGGATCAGGTCCTGGAAGAAGACTGGAAGGTACCACAGGGAACTCCCTCTCCACCTCTATGAGGCTTTTGCCCAGAACTGTGTGAATTTTTTTTGGAAAAATTGTTCACTTAATTGTTCACTTGCTGAAAATTGCAATTATATGTCATCTAGACCTTACCTAGAGTTGTGATGCACTTGTACTGAAAACACTGAAGAGCTGGATTAAAAAAAAAAAAAAAAAAAAAAAAAAAGTTGCAAGAACTGAGCTTTATGCCTTGACTTTGGAGCATGTAAGCAAATCCAGAAAACAAAAAAATGCAACCCTTCAATTGAGTTTGGTATCACAGCATTTCCCTACTATCTTACAATTTTTTAAAGGTTTAAAATAAAATTATATTTGGGTCAAATTTGTTTTTCCATATCAAGAAAATAATAGAGAGACAGACAACTGCACATGGGGGAGGAGAAGCCAGAGAGGAGGCTGAGCTCATGTTATTTTCCCTGGGCTTTTCAGTACGGTTGGTGAACCGTGAGCGTATCAGGCACTGGGGTCTGATGTCAGTTTTCCTGCTTGATGTTGATGAGGAGAACTCAGAGGCACATGCTCTAACCCTCAGAAAAGGGACACCACTGGGATTTCTCTCCTAGGTTTTGTCTTTTGAGGGGATATTCAGTTCTCCATCCCAGGGCCACAGCAAGGCCACAGAGACAGGGGAGCTCAGCTGCATCGCCTGGAGGGAGACAAGGATGGGCAGTGACTGCACAAGACACCAAATCCAGCTGCGAGCCCCCAGCCCAGCAAACACTTCATCCTGAAGGTCACAGAGCAGCCCTGTCCCCAGCATGTCCCTGCCACCATCACAGCACATGGAAAGCTCCCAGAGACACTGGGGGCCTCTGCAGTGTGGAGGTGTCAGAGATGGAGAGCAGGAGACACAAAACCAGTGCCAGACTGGGGCTTTGGGAGATTATCCTTGGAACCAGACCATGTCCCATGCTGTAGAGGAAGGCAGAAAATCCTGGGATGAATCCATCCTGCTTAGAAGGAAGCATTGCCCCTTCCCTGCTCCTGTTGAGGTGTCACAGCAGCCACCAATGTCAGGGCATCCCATCAGCACTACCTTTTCTGGCAGCCATCCAGCATGTCTCAGAGAAGAAGAGGACATAGCAGAAGATGAGGCAAGGCTGGTGGCACCACAGAGGTGACACCCTGAGCAGCTCCCATGGCACCCCTCAGAGTGGTGCTGGGAAGATCCCTTCAGGTGTGGTCTCCTCTTTTGGGACCCAGTGTGAGCTCAGCTCCTGGCCAGGACATGGGGACATGGGGATGTGGGGACAGTTCCTTCAAGAAACCTGACAGCTGACAGCCTCAGCCACCTGCCAGCCCTGCCTCTTCCACAGGCCCTTCAAAACCACAGAGCTGAGAACCCATGAGGGGAGTGAGATGATGAGAAGGTGGCAGAGGAAGGATTGGAGGAAATGTGAGCAGTGGTGGTGAAGAGGTAGGTGACAAGCCATGTGCCCAGTGCCAGGCTGAGGCCCAGAGCCCAGAAAAAGCATGGAGAGCACAAGAAGGAGCTTGGGCTCAGCTGCAGAATCTCTGCTGAGGCTGCCTGCAGCTCCTTACTCCCTCTGGCCCTGCCTGGTGCAAGTGAGGGAGCACTGGGCCTGATCCAGTGATGGGCATTGTTTGCTCTAGAGGAATCACCAGTGTCCCCACCTTGGAGCTGAGCAAGGGTCAGGACTGTGGACTGCAGGGAAGGACCTGCCCAAGCATCTCAGCCACTCCTGCAGCTCCCGCAGGAGCACAGAGGACAGCAGTGAGGACAAAGGGAGAGGTGGTTACCACAAGCCTCCTGTGCAGAATCTACCCCTGAGCCACTCCTATGGCTCCATCCAGCCACTGAGAGCCTGGATGCACTGAGCCTCCCATGGATCCTGTCCCAGCACATCCCTGGGAAAGGCATTTTCCAGGGGAAATGGGCATTTTCCTGCCAAAAGGGCAAGGAGGATGATTTCACCTCCAGCAAATCTCGCAAAGAGGTGTGTCCACAGCAGAGACTGTCAGGTAGCAGAGCAAGCAGCACCCACAAAGGATGTGGCCACTTCCACCAGGAGATCACCCACTCCAGGGACTGCTCACACTCAACCTCCAAGGAAGTTTTCCCTCAGCAGGAATCGCTGTGCCCATAGCCAGCACCTTGCTGGCAGCAGCCACAGCTCCCTCCCAGCCCAGGGACCATCCTCCTGGCAACTCCACCGACCTCTGCGAGTCAGCAGGGCCACACAGAGATGCCTGTATGTGAATTGAACAGGGAATCCATTTCCTACTGGCAACAAGGACCAGCTCCAGCTTTGTGCAGAACCACAGACACCACATGGGGCAACTTCAGATTTCAAAGGAGACTTTTCACTTGAGTTGCTTTGACATGGTGGCCTGACATACCCAGCACTGTGTGCCTCAGGACAGGCACAGAACACACAAACTCATGGCACGGAAGCTTGTGGAACTGCTGGATGCTGGGAACTTCATTGCTGGGAAAACCCATGGAGGAAGAGGACAAAAAGGTGTTGGATGGTGGGATTGAGAGCAGAGAAGTGATGGTACTCTGGGTTGAAGTCCAGGAGAACAATTCAGGGTATTTCAGCAGGGAGATAAGAGGTGAGAAGCACCAGTAGGGAGAGCAGAAAGCCAAGACACCTGCGAGGGCTTCATGTGAAGAGCCACATGATGGGCCACGCAAGGAGGACAGCCTGAGGTCAGAAAAGCAAATCCTCATCTTGGGCGCCTCAAAAACTGGTCTGAAAGTGCTTGAGTCCCTCTTGCCACCCTCTGTGGAGCGCTCATGAGTGGCCCCAGCAAACACACCCACCTGGTCTCCATGAGCTGGAGTTCCTGCTCCCCATCACCACCTCCCCCGTGCTAGCAGGACACTGAACAGGCCTGGTGGTCACACAGAGGTTTTTCCTGGCAGAGCTCCTGTGTCCCCTGCCCAACACTGCCATTGTCACCTTGGCAAAGTCATTTAACCATGCCAAGCCTCAGTTTCCCCAGGTAATAATCCAGCCACATCCTAGGGTGGGCTGAAGAGTGATAAGGTGCTGAGACAGGAGGGAACTCAGTATTAATGCAGAACTACTTGGCTTCAGCCTCACACTCGTAAAGGGATCTCCAGGGAAAACTACCCACTTCAACTCCACTTGTGCCGAACTTTTAGGGGGAAAAAAGGCACAGAATGAGAACCATCCATTTTGTGAATTAGCCATCTCTCTGACTGCCCCTCTGGACTCGGCCACCCACTTTCAGACTTTATCCATTGTTTGCTTGGACTTGTACAGGAAAAATCACATTAAAGAAAATCCTAGTTGAATCACAGACTTTGGAACAGTTGCAATGGACAATTTGACAAGGACATGGAGATTTAGCATTTTTTTAAAGCAAAAATATCTAATTATAATATGCTCCACTCCTGGCTAAAAACATTATCTACTGGCATGGGGGGAATTAAAGCCATAATGCCAGCTACTATAATGTAGGCCTGGAACTCCATGCAAATATTATCCTGATCCAAGAGCTACAAAGCTCTGTTTATCCTAGTAATTAATTCTGTCTTATGTTTAGTGATACAATTACAGAAACGCTGCCATTCTGATGGGCTTGCTTCCACCAGTGCCTTTTACTATATTTACATGCCCACAATAGGCTTGGTCTCACAGAAAAGGGTGAAATTGCATTTATGGAGACAATGCCACATGCATTCCCAAAGCATTTTAGAGATGTAAAGTTAGGCTCCAAATTGCACATTTATTGTGTGAACACACAATGAGCTTAGATTAAATATTGACTAAAGCCAGCCTAACACCCAAAATAATGAAGATGAGCACAATAGTGTGATTTACTCCCAGGCACTAGAGAAATACACATCTGTAACATATAACATGCCCTTCCCACAGATATACTCTTTGTATTCTAGCTAGCCTTGGGCAGGAAAATTTCATTCTCATAAATTATGGATTTTCTTTCCCAACTGCCAACACATCCATATTACCAGTTGCAAAGCAAACAAATATAATAATAAAAAATAATAATTAAAAAAGCCATTCCCCTCACACAGTGATGAGCAGGTGACTGGCTCCTTGAATCCTCAAAGTTGAGGCAGCAAAATGGAAGATAAACATGGCTAAAACCAGAGCATCCTTTCCCTTTTGTCCCCCAAGGTGTGGGAGCCAGCAGGGAGGTGTGGACATGGCAGGTATCCTTTCAGAAAGTACTCCCAGCCCTAGCTGTGTTCAGAAAACTATCTGTCCTTCTCACGCCTTCCTCCTCCCCAGACTTGTGGAAGAAATTCAGGGAGACGCAGACGTTAATAGAACAATTATGATAATAACCCAGTGCTGAGTGGGGGTAACACACACCCTTCCCAGCAGCTCGACCTCTAAATCCTCTAATACGGCACCGCTTCATTCAAGATTAAAAGAAATTGCAACCCAGCAGAGACAAAAAGACATAGGAGGCAAGGCAGGATCTCACTCGGCAGCAAAGCCCCACTCCAGTCCAGATGCAGTCATATCACTTCAGCTTCTCTGTACCATCTCCATGACAACCATGTAATTTGGATGCAATAACCACTGCCGAATTGATCTTTAAATGTAGCTTTGCTATAAAACATAATACTGAACGTGTCAGGCTCAGGATAAAGAGAAGTAGCCCCCTGCTACTGAGGACTGTGATTTAAGAGCCCCCCTTTAATTTTCAGCTTCGATAATTGCGTGTGTGAGTGGATTTTAAAGGCAGGAGCAGCAAACACCATTTGTGTGTGTGTGTACGGCACGCTTTGGGGTAACACTGCGAATGAGACACCACACTGAGAGCTGGAAAAATGTGTCAATGTATATCCAGAGAATGGGCATCTTCCCACACGCGCACACACACACACACACACACACACACACACACGTACCAGCCAGTCTCCAGCCTCTGAAGCATACAGCTGATGCATCAAATAATCTTAATAAGAATCAAACCCAGTATAACTAAGCAAAATAGGAGGCGGGATCGATGTACAGCATGACAATGAGAGCCCGGGAGCTCACATTGGCACTTACCCGAGCAATGAGCTGTGTATTTTTTGGTCCCTTCACAAATGCAGCTCCCTTTTCTCTTCAACAATCCATGCAAAATAATCTGCAGTCCCACCGATGGAGGAGTGGCCCCGTCCCTCCCCCTCCACCACCTTCCTAGACCTCCCCGTTATTGGCTTCCTTCTCCCTTCTCTCCTGCTCTCCCTCGTTCGCTGGCGATGGTTACACCTCCCAGCCTTCCCCCAAGGTGTCAAGAGACTGCTGGGGATCCAGCAGGCAGGGTGGGAGGGACGGGGAGAGGGGGAGGAGGCAGGAGGCATGGTGAATGGACCAGGGAAAGGATGGAATAAAGCTCTGGCTGGCGAAGCCCCCCGGCAGAGCCCCTGGCAGGAGCAGACCCGCCGCTGGCTGGGAGGCTCCGCTCGCAGCGCAGGAGCTGCCAGGGATGTCCCCAGAGTGTTGGGGTTTGTCCCCCAACGGGCACCTGCAGAGCGCTGAGGGATTGCTCTGCTTCCTGCCAGCAAATCGTCACCCTGCGAATTGACACTGGCTTGAAGTTTTGGGTTGAAATCCTGCCAAATGCTCTCGGTGTCTTTAACAACCGATACGCTTCCAAACACAGACGTGCAGCACTGGAAATGCCTCAAGGACCCACCTTGGTGCAGATCCCAGCACTGCAGATTGGGTTGCTCCATGCCTCTGGACACTCCCACCTGCTGCAGCTCCATCCCATCCCATCCCATCGCATCCCATCCCATCCCATCCCATCCCATCCCCTCCCACCCCATCCCATCCCATCCCATCCCATCCCATCCCATCCCATCCCACCCCATCGCATCCCATCGCATCCCATCCCATCGCATCCCATCCCATCACATCCCATCCCATCGCATCCCATCCCATCACATCCCATCCCATCGCATCCCATCGCATCCCATCCCATCGCATCCCATCCCATCACATCCCATCCCATCGCATCCCATCCCACCCCATCCCATCGCATCCCATCCCATCCCATCCCATCCCATCCCATCCCATCCCATCCCATCCCATCCCATCCCATCCCAAGCTTCAGCAGCAGTGCTGCCCTGTGCTTGCCAAGCTGCCTCCAGAGCCTCCCCAGCACCGTGGGCTGGACCTGGTGCTGCTCACCACCACTGGCACATCTCCATCCTGACAGCTCTTGCATGCAAAGGCAATGGCTTTGTCCCCAGGCTTACCAGGAACCCGGCTCACCAAGAGGGCTGGGGATGCAGTGTGGGGTGGAGAGGCACAGGGACACAAGGCTTTTCCTGCTTTAGGGCCCTTTTACCAGACTAACAGAGCAGTGTTTAGGGCAAACACTGTCCCTTGGCCTCTTGGTGGCTGTAATACAATGGGGGTTTCTGTGGGTGCACAGGTGAGGGGTGGTGGGTGCTCTCTGGGTCACATTGCCCAGCTGGAGCACATGCCAGTGGTCCCTTAGCCTGGGCCAGCTGGGATAGTGGCCAGCTACAAGGATCCTTCCCCCAGAGCTGGCACACTCTGTACTGGCACCACCCATGTCCTGTGACACACAGGAACCAGGATGTGCACCCTGACTGCTGCGCAGGGATGTGGGGTCACAGGATCACACAAGGGTTGGAAGGCATCTGAAAGACCACCTTGTTCCAGGCCAGGCCATGGGCAGGGCCACCTTCCACGAGACCAGGGTGCTGCAATCCCCATCAAACCTCCAGGCGAGGAAGAAGGGTTTGGTGTCTGCCCCAGATGTCTTTCCTGATTCCAAGAAGAAAACCTCTCCCTAGACCTCTGTCTCTTGGAAAACTTCTTCCAGGGGACACACATTTCTGATCAGACAAATCCCCAACATCCCAAATTAACAATGCCATTACAACGTACAGCCATTCATCCCAACACTGCAGCACAGACACCAGGTGAAATAATGTCCTGGAGCAGCTCAGCAGAACATGGCCAGAGATCCTTCCAGCAGGGATACCCCCAGCACACACATGGGGCTGTTTGCCAGGGATAGGATTGGTAATGAACCATGTAATGAGCACCCTGCAGCTATACTCAGGACTTTTCCAACAAATGCAAGCGTGAGTGAAGGTTACTCTGCTAGAGAGACACAAAAATGGACCTTGTGGCCACAGTCAAGAAGCTGGGCAAATCCAGGTGTGGGGCTTTTTACCTCCCACAGGGTCCCTTTATCCAAGAGATTCGATTGACACCATCATAAAAGTCTGTCCTGCTGCTCTTTCTGATCAACTCTAATGTATTTGTAATCATACAATTATCAGGCTAGGGTGCTTTAATAAAAAAAAAATAAAATATAAATGCACAATCAATATTTATCAGTCTGTTGTGCTGTTCAGTTCTGAAGGCAAGGAACAAAATCCAATTTCTGCTCAGTCAGTCCTAGGAAATGACATTTTGCAGCATGAGAAAACGAGGTTCTAGTTTCTAAGAATATATCCACTAGTGGGTTCCAAATAACTGTGTTATCAATCACTCTGCTCCTGGGAATGAGTGTATCAACAGCTGGATTCAGGAAGAAACCTCCTCTCTTCTCTTTGGCAGGGTAGTGAGCCTGTCCCTGTCATTGATTGGGCATTCCTAGCAGCAACAGGGTACAGAGATTTCTCCTGGTACATCTCTGTCAGGTGCCTCCAATTTGTCATAATATTTTCTTCCAATTAAGAAAACTCCAAAACTAGAGCGATTCTGTGTGTGCTGCTGAACTGTCTGGATTTTTTGCCACCTGTGACATGAGTTCTCTGAGGAAGAGGGAGCATCCTGAGACAAGGACACCTTCCCTCCACCCCAGCATCAGGGGAGCCACCCCTCAAGCCCCCAAACAAGCCAAAGCACCCCCTTGTGAGCCTGCCAGGCAGCAGGGAACTGCAGACACCACAAGTAAACACTGCCAACACATCCAGACCATGCGAATGCTCCAGCTAGGCTGAGGGCAGAGGGGGACACCTGGAAAAAAGATAGGAGCATGTGGTCCTGAGAGGGTTCATGCTCCTGTAGCCCCATGGGATCCACCAAACCCAAGCTCCAAGGCTGGCAGCTCCACAGACCCTGCTCCCCCTTTGCTCTGAGTGGAGAAGACAGGACCACCTATCCTGCAGCCCCACAGGCTTTATTGACTTCCCTCACCATTTAAAAAGTGCCTTAACTGCAGCTTAATGCCTTTGCTTTTGAAGTGCTGAATCCCCATTTCAAAGAGTTTTCCAGCCATGCCCTGCTCTTGGTGCTTGCTGTGGCACACAAGGACACTTCTGGGTGCTGCTCAGCCTTCTCATTTTTTATTACGAAACCATTACGAGTGTTCTTTTGTACCCAGGAATGAGCATGCTTCCATGTCCTCACACAGCTGTTTTTCTCAGGATATCCCCTGGATTTTCCAGCTGGGATTCACTAATTTTCAGTACAAGCCGCTTTGCTGGAAGCCATAATTAGGAGAAATCTGTATGAGGGCCTTGCTGCATGCAGGTGGTGTGGACAGGGGGATGGGAGGGAGATAACAGCCCCTCTGAAGAATAAGAGCCAGTCCTTGAGAGCTTTTGTCTGCATTTCTCTTACACTTGAGATCAGTTCTTTGTCTTGGGTGATGTCTGCCCTTGGAGGTAAGGTGTGGTCAGAAAGTCCACACCTGGAATTTCTGCATCCAGCTGGGCTGTCACAGGTGTAGGCAGAAGGCAGAGCTGCACCAAACACCTCACCCTGAGACAAACTGTCCAACAGCAAACTGACTCACAGGTGAAACAACTCCAGTCCCAGGAGCTGCACCTGAATACTGTGTCTGGGGTCACCCTGCCACCACTGGCTCTTCCTACACAGAAAAGCCCAGTGACTTCAACAATGTTCCCCTGGGAGTTTTTCTTTCCCCCCAGCCTGTGACCAACTTGGATATACATTCAAGTGAAACTTGTTTAGGGCTCCATAGGGGTCTGGCTATCTACACCACAGTTCATCCTCTGAGCTCCTCAATAACATTCTGGCTGCTGAGCCAGGAGTCAGAGTTGAGTACCAGCCTGGCCAGCACAGCCACCAGAGCCCTCTGGAAGTCCCAAGGACTGTGTGCACTGATCTCCTGGGCAGGGATTAGTCACCTCTCTTGCCCACACTAAAGAAATCTCCATGTGCCATGGAGGATTTTGATTCCCTGCACAGTGTAGACACTTCTGCCTGGGAAATCCCAGCCTGGAATATGACAGTCGTCATTCCTGGCATTTCAGGTTTTGGCAGAAGGTAAGATTGATGGTGCTGGATGAGCACTCTGCTCACTCTCCATCTTCTTTCATGGGAACTCTCAAATGAGTCACTGTCCTCCAAAACACCATCGTTCCTCTGCCCACGGGGGTTTCTGAGTGTATGAATTTGCACTTGTCTTCCTGAGAGCCCACTGCTGACACAAAATCAGCTCCCCAAGCAGACCTGACCACTCACAGCATCTGACTTGTCCTAATTTCAGTAACACTTAGTGTATGAAAACTGTATCCTCAGTAACGGATGAGAGTGAGCAGATTCTTGGAGGTCCCACAGGGAGTCTGGTGCTCTTCTGACTACAAGGGGTCTGCAGCATCTCTTCCATCTTTTATTATACCCCAGTGCTAGGAGTCTCCCCCTCTCTGCCATCCAGCATCTCACCTAAACAAATGCCATTCTATTTTGTTTGCCTAACTTCATAGAATCATAGGATGGACTGGGATTGGAAGGACCTTAAAGCCCATCCAGTTCCACTCCCTGCCTTGGGACAGCTTCCAGTAGCCCAGGCTGCTCCGAGTGTCCAACCTGGCCTTGGGCACTTCCAGGGATGGGGCAGACGCAACTTCTCTGGGCACACCCTTCCCCAACACCCAGGTACTGACATACATGAAACCATTCAAGGTAGTTTTTCTTGTCCTAGACATGTGCAAACATTTCAATTTACCAGTTGTCATTTAATGTGCTGCCTGATTACTGCTGGAGCAAGAATCTTGCCATCCCCTCAGTAGGATATGCACCCATCAGGCTGCTTTTCTCTAGAGCTATGATCTTTGACTGGACACCTTTTTTTTTTTCAGTATCAGAGCAGAGTTTTTGCCAGCTTCATCTAAAACCATGCAACATTTATTTTCTTTCTGACATACATGCATATAAACACACACACATGCACACTCCCTAACAGTCCTTAGTGCCACCAAACATAATTTTCATTGACTGCTCTTCCAGATTAGCCTTCCAGGTCTCTGCATTATGTAACAGTTAATTCATTGCTTTTGTTACCAAATCCCTTCTTTTCCTGTTTGGGTTTTTATTACTGTTATTATTTCTGATTTTCTCTTCCTTAACAATGATAGATTCTTAGCTAAGAATATCTTCAATGACTGCAGAACTGTGTGCATGCTATGGAGGAGACAGCATCTATCAAAGTTTTCTTAAACAACCCTCATTTAGAACACCCATTATTTTTTCTCCTTTTTTTTCCTCCAATCGTTTCTTGTTTGCAATTGTTCCCAACTTAGGAAAATTGACCACTTTCAAGTGCCTTGCATACATATTATCAATTTAGGATCACATTCTGCTCAGAACAAATGCAATTAGGGCATTTAAGCAACCATTAATTCTGAGTTCAGTAATCAATTCACCTTTATCTGTCCAACTGAGGCCTGATCCAGAATCACACCAAATTCACCGCAATACTTTCGGTAACAGAAAATTATCATCTGTCATTTTTAGAAACCGTGGGGCTGCGCATTGGCAGCAGCACGAGTCCTTCAGCATCTATCCCTGAGGCTGAAAAGCTGTTCTGGGAACATGGATTTACTTTCACTTTGTTATGAAGCTGTTTAGGGAAGCTGTTTGTCCATCCCCCCGGTTCGATCCGGCAGTCTGCAGGGATCCATCTGCGCCGGGGCTGGTCTGCCACAGCCTGAGTGGAAGAGCAGCCCTTGGTGGAATACTGGGATGTGTTCTGCCTCCAGCTCTGGGGTCCCAGCACAGGAAGGATGTGGAGCTGTTGGAGCAAGTCCAGAGAAGGCACCAAGATGATCAAAAGGATGGAGCAGCTCTGCTATGAGGAAAGGCTGAGAGGGTTGGGTTTGTTCAGCCTAGAGAAGAGAAGGTTTTGGGGTGACCTCATTATGACCTTCCAGCCCCTGAAGCATCTCCAGGAGAGCTGGAGAGGGGTGTTAGAGGGTGTGAGGACTAATTTTGCTGGCTGTGAGCAGGTTCTGGAGCACTGATGTGAAGGGGCAGAGAGCAAAGGAAGGAAAATTTGGTGTTACCTGAGACAATCCAAGACAGAGAAAGTGAGGATGATTCAGCTGTGGGAAGAGAGGCCCTGGATCTTCCAGGCCAAGGACTGCTCAGCCTGTAGGATTAGGTACCATGACCAAGGGCAGCAGAAAACTCAGGCCAAGGTACTGGGGAGCACTGACTCTGAATGGAGGTGCTGGCCCATCTGCCCTCACCTTTAAGGCTCATTGTCTGTCTGAGTCACCTCGAGGCTCTGGTTTTTGAAAGGCTTGGGATACGGAAAGGGGGATTAGAAACAATTTTTAAAGTTATAAACCTGATTTTGATTATATTCATAGAAACACAGGATGGTTTGGGTTGGTAGAGATCTTAAAGCTTTTCTTGTTCCACTCCCTGCCATGGGCAGGGATACCTTCCACTTGACCAGAGCCCTGTCCAACCTGGCCTTAAACACTTCCAGGGATGGAGGGTCAATAACTTCTCTGTTGTCTATTAAAAAAAAAAAAAAAACAAACTGATAAACAGACATTTTCAGATGATGGAAAAGGGAATTCAAATGATCTGATGTTCCATTTAAGCTCAGCAGTCAGGTCCTGGCTGGGAGAAATGTGGGACAGAAACACAGGGGCCCTGGGGCTCCCACACCTGGGCTGCAGGGGGACAATTAGCAATGATGAGGTTTTACATAAGCAGAATCCCAGCACCTCCTTTGCTCTGAGTGCTCCTGAGTTGCCAGAATGGGTTCAATAAGAGGGACATTTTGGGATGCTGATGGAGAGATGACACAGATGCCAATGAGCTACCATTAGCTCTGTGTGCCCTTAGGACTATTGCAGCATTTAGTCTTGTGGAAATGACCACTGGAACTGGGGCAGGAGCACGAAGGGCGAGACTGAAGCTGTTACAGGCACCCAACAGCACTAATGGCACTGGAGGGGGCAAAGAGCAAATTATTCAGTGGCTGGGCTGAGAGAACAAACAAAAACTATTTCAGATAAAGCAATTAGTTATAGCCCAGTGTTTCACCTCTTTTGAGCTGGGGGTCAGGGCGAGATAGTGATCTTCTGTAAGTAGGGAGATGAAAAACAGTTTGACAATTTAGGAAAAAATCAATTTCAGCAAACTATCAGAAGACCATTCACAATGAAGAACTACAACTGCAACTTTTATTACATGACTTTTTTTTTTTCCCTGTATGGAACTTCAGCAGGAACCTGTGAACTTGTCGAGCCAACAAAATATATTTCATTAGCAAAAAAACCACTTAATCGTTTTTTCATTCATTTCACTTCCAGATATTTTTCTTCTGTTCTTGCTGAGCTGACCAAGGGAGAGTTTACTACCTGGGGACTGGGAAGGAAGCTGAGGTAGGTCTGGAAAGGCTGCATGGGCACATCTGCTGTTGCCATCACTGATGGCATCAAGGGCACAGCCATAACCAAGCTTGCTTTCTCCATCCTTCCAGCCATTTATAGCTAATCTCACCAGGGCTCAAGTTTTTTTCCAGCTTCTGGATCACAGGATATGTTCCCAGGGAGCTGGTGCCCCTGGGGCTGCTCCTCACCCTGGCACGTGTCTGCAGCACCGAGGATGGAACCGTGTTCCCAGAGTTTATCCCTCCTCAGCCACAGGCTGGGAGGGACTGAGATGCAGTTAAGTAGTTCCCCAGCCTGCACTACTTTTTAGCTCAATTTCCATTTCCTAAACCACTGCTGACGTCTGTCTAAATAATCATTATCTCCACAACCACGCTGAGTTTTAGCTTTGCTGAGCATCTCACAGCAGATTTGAAGCTTTGGAAAGGATGCTGAGCTTAAGAAGCTGCTGCTCTGTGTGTCTGTCCCATCTCACTGGCTGTTTTTCCCAATGCACATACAAACACACACCCTACGTGCATGTGTGCTCTCTTTCATGTGAGCTGCCTAAGTGAATACTTGCTGTCAGATCTTCCAAGCCACAGCACATTTTTAATCAGTCAGATAATTCAATCATTCATTTCAGACCTGCTCTGCACAGCTGTCATTTGCAAGCATCAAAGCTTCCCTGTCAAAAAACCACGCAGGCTGGGGACTCATTCAGGCATCACTGTTTCAAAGTGCTGAGGGGGGTGCAAAGGAAAAGAATTAATAGGATGGATTAAATGAACTTATTAGAAATACTTCTGAAGCTACCACCCAACCGTCCTCAGCAGACAACAATGGCATGGCACAAGGGCAACTCAGGCATCTGCAGGATTTGTAAGGTATTTGTAAATCTCACTCTTATGTTGCAGAGTGGGAGAATGGAGGCGGGGGGTGTCACATGCAGCTTCCTGCCTGAGACGCTCAAAGCCACCGAATGGGATTTGGATGTCTGGTTCTCATTAAAATTAATGGAAATTGGGTGCCCAGACCTACAGGCAGCTTTCAAAAGCGGTGTCTCCATTTATAATTAATGTTCCCAACAGAATGACTAAATATTTATACAATAGTTCACATTATATGCAAAGTGGGAAAGGTGCCTCTTGGAAGATCAGGGACCCAGAGAAGGAGGATCTGATGGGGTGTCAGGCTTAATCCATGTTGTCTCTTGTTTAAAGCTCTTCTACTTGCAAATCTCCAGCAGCTCCCATTGGATAAGCACCTGGGTGGTAGCTCAGCAACGATGAAGTTCTCAGGGTACAATGCAGCAAATTAAAATGGCAGATTAACAGCTTTCCTGGGTTCTTTTTCTCTCCCTCCCTACAGCTCTGACTTCCTTCATCAACTCATTTCATCTCTGCAAATCCCAATTTCCAGTATGAAAACTGCTCAGTGTTGCTGTGGGAGTGCAGTGGAGCTCAAGCCATGAGCACTGCCCTGGTCAGAGGCGCTGTAGGTGGGAGAAGCCAGGGAAAAGTGACACTGATGTGCCTCCAGGCATTAGCAGAGCCATGGCTGGATCTGCTCCACTGCATTTGCTCTGGAGGGATGGAGTAATTCAGGGTACAAAGCTGAGGGTGTTTGGGGGATCTGTGCTCTGGGGTAAAAGCTTGGCACTACTGCAGGAAAAGTTCAAAGGAAACAAGTCCTGTCCTGGTTTGTCTGTCCCTGGAGGAAACCCTTCTTCAGCTGGACCATCTCTAAACTCTGCCCCAGCTGATCCACTGAGAGGGTGTCCATGGGAGCTTGGGCTTCATGTACCCAGCAGCCTCAGGCCCCCACTCAGAAGAGCTCCTGGTTTGGGCTCAAGACAAACACCTAGGGTGAGCTGGATGATCACAGTGTTTTACGGTGTCTTAATCGAGGAGATTCAACTCCTCCAACCTTTGAAAATCAGCCTTTTAACTTTCTTTTTCTTTGTCTCACCCAAAGCCACCAGATGCAGAAGCTCTCCTGACTCAGGGAATATGGAGACAGCTCCAATCTGCTGCCTTCTTGGGCATCTCTGGGTTTGTCAAGCCCTGACAAATATACTGAGAGCTCACACCTGTAGGTCCCCAGCTTCTAGGGTGTGAGTTGTAGCTCACTGAAAGGATACAAAGCTCAGCCAAAGGACAAGTCATGTGCTCTGTGTCCATGGACAAACACCCTCTGCTACAAAGGGTTTACTACCACCCTTTAGCTTCCTTCTGGTCAGCTGGCTCTCCTCTACTGCACTGGAAATCATCAGTACTCCTGCTGCCTTTCCACGTGCCCTTGGGTGCCCTACACGGGTCTTTCTCTGGTTCTCCTGACCCTCCTGACCATATCTCACAGCACAACATGGCCTGTGTTTGGTGTTGAGGCTGGCCCAGCACAGCCACACAAAGCTGTGCCATGGAATCACAGAATATGCTGACTTGGAAGGGACCCACAAGGATCGTCCAGTCCAGCTCCTGCCTCTGCACAGGCACCCCAACAATCCCTCCCTGTGCCTGGGAACGTTGTCCAAATACTCCTGGAGCTCTGGCAGCCTTGGGGCTGTGACCAATCCCTGGGGAGCCTGGGAAGTGCCTGATGTCCTCGGGGGGAAGAATCTTTTCCTGATATCCAACCTGGCCCCCCCAGTGCAGCTCCAGCCGTTCCCTTGGGTTCTGTCCTTGGTGCTGCCCCTCTGCTTCCCCTCATGGGGAAACTGTAGGCTGCCTTGAGGTCTCCCCTCAGCCTCTTCTGCTCCAGGCTGAAGGAGCCAAATGCCCTCAGCAGTCACCCACGACATGGAAGTGAACATGAGCTGCAGCCACATCCCCTGAACCTCACAGCCCGTGGGGCAGGGCAAAGGGGAGACAAGGCACCATTCCTCTCTGACAGCACGGCCAGTCTGGGTGGCATGGCACATTCACTGCTCCATGGGTTGGCTCTCCATTAAAACAGTTGTCTTGGCACGATAAAAATAAATGCAAATTCAAGGCTTGAGCTGTTGTCCCCACATAAGATGCCAAGATAACATCAAGGACACATAAAGAACAAAACAGCTTAATTTTCCCGGTGAATACCTGTCTGCTTATTTTTTAATTAAACAACAGCCGGGTGTAGACTTGTGAGATGGCAGAGCGATCCCAAGACAGAGGAGATTAGGTGATCTACACATGTGAGGATGTAAACCCTTCCTACCACGGAGAGTGTGGCAGCTGAGCCTGGCAGAATCTGCTCCCTCACTGAACCTTCACTGGAACAAGCTTCTACAAACACCCCCTCATTTTTTGAGCATTTAAACCCAGAAGCAACTACATACTCTGAATCACAGCCAATACTCTGTCCTGTCAAACAGACAGGGGTCACGGGCAGGCATTTTAGGAGCAGGTTGGAGAAACCTCTGCTGGCAGTGGCCTACAAAAGAAATTATCCCATCTTCAGGCATGAACATGGACTAGGCCACCTCTGAAAGTTCCTGCCAGCCCCCAGCAGATCTGTCACTTGTTGATAGATGTGTAGGTAAAAGTCTGAAAGTTTGTATTTTCTTATCACACAGACTCAGGGACAGATTTCCCCATCCAGAGATCCCTCAGGCCTTGGCCATGGAGGGAGGGCTGAGAACCCTGGCAGAATGTCCTGGCCTTGCTCCCAAGAGCCAAGCCTGCATCCCTCTGGCACATGAGTGGTTACAGAGAAAAGACTGGGACCAAGGGCTCAAACTACTTAGCCCAGTAATGCCTCAGACCCCAAACCAAAGATCCAACCACCATCCTAAGTCACAGACAGCAGTCACAGAATTTCAGAAGAGTTTATGTTGGAGGGACCTTAAAGATCAGCCAGTCCAAGCCCTGCCATGGGCAGGGACACCTTCCATTATCCAGGGTACTCCAAACCCCATCCAACCCAGCCTGGGACACTTCCAGGGATGGGGCAGCCACAGCTGCTCTGGGCACCCTGTGCCAGGGCCTCCTCACCCTTACAGGGAAGAATCTCTTCCCAATATCCCATCTAACCCTGATCTCCTGCAGAAGGAGCCATTCCCTGTGTCCTGTCCCTCCATCCCGTGTTCCCAGTCCCTCTCCAGCTCTCCTGGAGCTCCTTTAGGCCCTGGAAGGGGCTCTGAGCTCTCCCTGGAGCCTTCCCTTCTCCAGGGGAGCACCCCCAGCTCTCCCAGCCTGGCTCCCTGGCAGAGGGGCTCCAGCCCTTGGAGCAGCCATGCTGGGAATACAGCCGTGCTCCCAGGGAGAGCTGTGCAGGCTGCTGCACTCTCAGACTGCCCTAGATTGGAGCGGGTAAGCTCCTTTCTGAAGGAAGATAATTGCTCTATTTTAAAACTAAGTGGTTCAAGGAGAAAAACACAGGTAAGAGGGCCCGATGCTGTGAGCTCGGGGTGGGAAACAGGAGGTGTGCAGGGGAGAGCAGCTGCACAGCTGCTTTGCTGGATGGTGAAAGTGATGCATGAGAAGCACCAGTCAGGCTGTCCCTGTGTCCCCAGCCCAGCCAAACTGGTGCTGCTGGAGAGAGCAGAGGCCAAGGTGGGAGAAGCTGGTGCCCCTACTTGGAGTCCTGAGCTGCGAGGCTGAACACCCTTAAAATCTAGAAGGGAAAAGTCCCTGGTGGAACAAAGATCCTCTGTCTCCTCTCACCTGTCCCTTCTGCACCTGCAAGTTCAGGTTTTGTGGCCATAAAGGAGATTCCCAGAACACTCTGGCTCAGCCCTGTTGGCCAGGTCTGAGCACTGGCATTGAGCAGCCTGGCCACACAGAGGGACAGCCCCCACCACGGGGACAGCCCCCACCACGGGGACAGCTCCCCTGGAAGCTGCTCCAGTGAAAATAGTTACTGCTTTGGCAAACCATCTCCCAGAGCAAAGACCAACAAACAGGAGCAGACAACAACAGAGCCATTAATAAGGGCAAGCCTGGCATGTCCCTGGACCCCTCTCCACTGTGATCAGAGATTTCAACAGGCAAGCACAGAAGAGGCCTCTTCAGTAGAGTTTTGTCTTTGCTGCTTAAAATTCCATAGCTCCCCTTTCCAAGTGGGCAGGAAAGAAACTGTTTTTGTAGGTTCACAGCCCGCCCCCCCGGTCCCTATTTGTATGGAGGAAGCTCTCTGCCTTGAACCTGGCAGGCTCTGGACTGCATGGGAAGGACACCAAGAGGCTTGAAGGATGTGTCAGCTGACTCCTAGGGCCAGCACTGGCCCTGGTAGGGACGGGTCCTGTCTAAAGGTCCCTTGGAGGGAGGTCAGAGAGACACATTTGATGCTCAGCAGCCTGTTTTGCACCAAACCAAGCTGGCAACAGCTCCCAGCTTCCCCCAGGTGGGCATCCTTGCTGCTTCTCCCCTCCTCTCTGCACAGGGGCAGAGCCATATTGCTGGCAGGTCTGCTGCTCATCCATCCACACACAGAGAAAATGTGCACTTGGTGAGCAAAACCATGGCTTGCCTTCAGGCAGCATCTCAAGACAATGATGTAAAACCCATTTTTGGGGGACCCTGTGACCTGGAAACAATGGTGGAAGCGCTCAGCTGGCCCCTCATACAGGACCTGAATAATATTTGTGCAAAATGTTGCTTGCAAGCCAAGGCTGGCTGCCATATCTCGTCTGAGAGCTATTTGCTGTCATGTCTGGTCAGAGTTAAGGTTACTAAGAACATTCATGACACATTTTCTCTCACAGACAGCCAAGGCCCCTCTTCTGCACAACAAGAACCCAGAAGAAGCAGAAGGATGCAATAAGTGGCCTGAAAAGCTTTGCTCCCCTTAAAATAGTTTTGCAGCTGAGAATGCACAGCTGTAACTTAGCACGAGTGTCTGGAAAAGAGAAGTCCTCGGGCCTTGCCTGGGTAACCCCACCTAGTGCCATGCTCCCTGCAGCCTCTGCTTCCTGCTGCCAACCTCAGCTGGCCAAGCTGCAGAACCAGAATCGAGGAATCACAGAAGGGTTTGGGTTGGAAGGAACCTTAAAGGTCATCTTCTTCCACCCCATTCCATGGGCAGGGACACCTTCCATGATCCCAGGCTGCTCCAAGCCCCATCCAGCCTGGCCATGGACACTTCCAGGGATCCAGGGGCAGCCACAGCTTCTCTGGGCAACCTGTGCCAGGGCCTCACCATCTTCACAGGGAAGAATTTCTTCCTAATATCTAATTTAAACCTACTCTGTCAGTTTGAAGCCATTCCTCCTTGTCCTGTCACTCCAGGCCCTTGCCCACAGTCCCTCTCCAGCTCTCTTGTAGCACTGCAGGTTCTGAAAGGCCACAACAAGGTCACGCTGGAGCCTTCTCTTCTCCAGGCTGAACAATCCCACTTCTCTCAGCCTTTCCTCATACGGGAGGTGCTTCTCTCCTGTGAGACACAGGGACTCTGCTGTCAAGCCCTGTCTGACAGCCACCCCTTCCCTCCCTGTGGCCCGCAGCCCCTGTCTCACAGCAGCTCATCCTGTGAGCCTTATCTTTGCCACACGCAACCTCAGCCCTTTGTCTCTCAGGACGGGGCTCAGAGAACTCTCCAAAGCAAACGAAGCGGGTCCATCCCCTCATTAACTCACAGGGCCTGTCTCCCTTGATTAGATTGTGCTGACTCTGCTTGCACATCACACTTGCTGCTCTAGATGCAGGGACACTGGGGCATTTCCAGCTGGGACACAGACAAAAGGAGGAGATAGCAGAGCCTTGGTTACCACCGGAGCAATTCAGGACAAATAATTAGAGGCTTTCATGGCTAATTGGATCTGTACTGTCAATCCAGGACAGGAGATGCCTTAACCCACACTGCCTGCCTGAGATTGCTAAGCAGGCCATAAATAAACTGCAGCACTAGCCCAAAGCTTGTCAGCCTTCAGCTTCCACCCTGTGTGCTCCCTCCCAGCCCTGCTACATCACAGCCTGTCCAATGGGGCACTCTAGCTCCCCTGCCCTTTTCCACGGCCTCCCAGCCATGGCAGGACACCTGGAGTCCACCTGGGCTAGCTGAGAGGCCTCCAACACACTGACCTCAGCGTGTCATGGCTGGCTTGAACAAGAAGCTGCAGTTTTCAAACTGAAGTCAAAGGGTGAGTGAAGAAGAGGTTGGGAAGAGCCAGAGCCAGAGATCAGGGCTAGCAGGGACTGGCAGCCCAAGGTGTTTGCCAAGAAAGGCTTGTGAGCTGGCAGTACCCAGACTGAACCCTGCCTGTTTGCAGTTACAGGACAAGGCTCTGTTCCCATTTCCCAGCTCACTCTCAACCTAAGAATGAGCTGAGTCCTTTCCTTTTCTGCCCAAACCTCCACTGCAAATCCTGGGAGTGCTTGAAGGTAAGAGATACAAACAAGAACCAACACCTTCCCATGACTGCCAGCTCAGGCCCTTCCCCCTGAGCACCTTCAGCATCTGGTGATCTTCAAGGAGGGCTGGCTGCCTGAGCTCATGCCCTGGGTGCAAGGCTGGGGGCCGTGCAAGGAAGCTCAGCAAAGAGAAATGGCTTGTGCCGCTTGGCACCACAACCTGCACAACTTCTGCCTCTGCCAGGGGAAAGCCGTGCATGGGGCACGTAGGAAGGCAAAGTCACAAAAAGGACAGGGCCAGGCAAAAATAGAATAACCTACTTGAAAGTAGGACACCATCGCTGAAGTGTAGGACATCTGGTCACTGCAGCAGGAGGAGCAAATGCAGAGCAGGCAGCTTGGCCAAGCACACGTCTCACCTGATGGAGACAGCCCAGTGCAGATGTGTGGTGTGCCCAGGCAAACAGCTGGAATGTGCAGTCCCCAACCAAAGCAGAGCAGCTCTCAGTGTCTCTAGAAGTCTAGATGACTTCTAGACTTGCTGCTGCCAGTCAGTCTGCCTGTCCTACCCAGAGCAGTATCCCAGCCCCAGGAGCCTCTGGGATGTGTGCCCAAACCAACAGCTGATCCCTTCTACCTGATTTGCTAAACACAGGGTTTTGCAAGAAATGATCACCAAAAAAACAAAACAGAAGGAGATTCCCCATGTGCCAGACCACTGACATGCCAAAACATGTTTGATGCTCCCTGCTCCAAGGCCATCCCTCCCCTGGCTCCAGCCCACCCCCCTCTGCTGGACTCCTTGGCCCCCAGCCAGGCTGACAGCTCCCTAGCAGAGCACAGTTCAGAAAGGACATGGTTAAGAAGTGATTAAGGTTCATCACTGAGCTTGCATTAGCATCTTCACAAGCTCCAGAGCATCAGGCTGCAGCTAGGCCAGGCTGGGTGTTTTGGAAGGAAACGAGAAAGTGAATGCTGCAGACAGCGAGCTCATCAAAGGAGCCTCAGAGCTCCTTGCGGAGGAGTTCACACCACGCTGCTGCTCCTGGGCCAGTTTCCTACCCAGCCTTGGCAGGACAGGCAGTTTTCTTGGCTTAGGACCCTGTGCTGGAACGGAAACTCAGAGCATCAGGTCTCAGGACACCATTCAAAGCCCTGCTCCTTGTTCCTGCTTTCAAAGGAGGCAGTAGGAAACCGTCCAGGTCCCTTTCCAGAAAGCTTTAAACCTCTCCCCTCCAGAGGAAGGTGTCCCTGCCAGGTGTGGTAAACTCAGACTTGCCAAAAGCAGTGTGAGGCAGCCTTGAGGTGAGGAGTGACCCACAGCATCCCCCTCAGTTGAGGTGAGTGTTTCTGGACTAACCTGATGGCTGTGCCCACCCTGAGAAAAGCCAGAGAGATCATTTTGCCAGTGTCCCCATGTCAGATCCCTTTTAATCTGTCACCCACAATGACCTTTTGCCTGCCCTGCACGCAGTTGAGGAGCTCAGCCCCTCACTCTGAGCCGAGGGGGTCTGTACACCAGCCTGGAACAGAGCTGAGAGGTGAAGAAAGGTTCCTCTAGTCTTTGCTAGGGCTGGTACAGTGTCCTTCGGAGAAGAAAAGGCTTTGGGGGTAGAAGGAGGGATCAGGCAGAGCAGGTTCAGGCAGCAGTGAAGCAGGAGGATGCCTTGCCCTGTGCTGGAGCAGATGTCACGGTCCTTCCCCAGGGACACCAGTGTGGGACAGGGAGTGCTGGTGCTGGATGAAGCCCAGGTGTGACAGAAAACACAGGGACAAACACAGGAGAGACCACAACCTCCAGCCCAGGGCTGCCTGGGTCCCCTTTGTGGGGTCAGGGATGGGGACTGGATGATGCCTTTGGGCTCCCAGCAGTGAAATTCAGTTTTTCAGCAGCAGGGTGCAGGCACAGCTGGCTCTGAGCTCTCTGCAGGGGCAAAACCTGGCTGTTCACAGCCACTCACTCCCTCAGCCAGCCCAGAAAGCAACCCAGAACCACCACCTTCCTCACACTTAATCCAGTAACCATTTTCCTGCCACACTGCTGCCAACTGGTGCCAGGAAGAAAGAACCAAAAGTGCTCACTGTGGGACAATGATTTTTTAACTCAGATTGTCTTTCATTCCATGCAAAGGCATTTTGACTGAGGAATCACCTCAAACCCACAGAGAACAACTTAATTCTGATGTGGCCAACATTTTTTCTTTCATTAAAAAAGATATTTCAGAAGAGCAACCTCATTTGTCAAACATTCTAATTCACAGCCTGCCCTCTATCTCCCCCAAGGTATATCTGCAAAGGTGGCAGCACATGAGCTCCACTCTGATCAAAACCACCCACAGGGACTGACAGTGGACTTGAGGCTAAGGACACCTCATAGCACCACAAGGCTGCTCCTCACAGCCAGAGCTTCCCATGCCACAGACACAGCATCCCATGCCTGCAAACCTGCCAAGACACCGCTCATTTTACTGCCTAGAAAGGCCTGACACCTTCCCAGGGCAATTGCTGCCCCTCAGACCAAAATGACCTGCAAGTCAGCTTCAATGGGGTTGTCCCCATCACAACTTTCTGTTTCTGCTTCTCAGCCTTCCCTCTAACCAGGGAACTACAGCAAACATGTATCTGAGCAAAGGAACGGGCATGCCAGGGATGCTGCTCCACTGGCTCATGTCTTACACACCCCTGCTTGAAAGGGTGTTTCTGACACCCAGCTGAGCCTGCTCCCACACACAGGAGACAGCTGGAGCACACTGGACAAGGGAGCAGGTGGCCAGGAACCTGAGTGCAGAAAAACCTTGCAGCAAACTCTCTGTCAGACTTCAAATCCTCCAAAACCCCTGCACCAAGTCCTTCCCTGAACAGCGTGAGAAGAATTGCAGCTTTGAGATAACGTGATACCACTTGAGCACAAACTCAATCCCGCAGTACTCCATCCTGGAAGCTCTCAGGGAAGAACAGCGGCCTTCCAGCTCAGCTCCTGTCACTGCTCCCAGCACCACTTGTAAGAGGATGCTGTTCCCACAGGTGGTCGCTCTGGGCTTGCAGAGAGGTGGGCATGCAGTGCCTTGAGCAGCCTGTCCTGCACCCTGCTGCTGATCCAGGGCATGGCACGGCCCCAGGAGCATCCCCATCCCTCCTGCACAGGGGCAACACAGCCCCAGGAACATCCCCATCCCTCCTGCACAGGGGTAACACAGCCCCAGGAGCATCCCCATCCCTCCTGCACAGGGGTAACACAGCCCCAGGAGCATCCCCATCCCTCCTGCACAGGGATAACACAGCCCCAGGAGCATCCCCATCCCTCCTGCACAGGGGTAACACAGCCCCAGGAACATCCCCATCCCTCCTGCACAGGGGTAACACAGCCCCAGGAGCATCCCCATCCCTCCTGCCCGGGGTAACACAGCCCCAGGAGCATCCCCATCCCTCCTGCACAGGGGTAACACAGCCCCAGGAGCATCCCCATCCCTCCTGCCCGGGGTAACACAGCCCCAGGAGCATCCCCATCCCTCCTGCACAGGGGTAACACAGCCCCAGGAACATCCCCATCCCTCCTGCCCGGGGTAACACAGCTCCGGGGTACCTCCTTCCCTTTGGTACAGGGCATAAGGATGACACAGCCTGGGGGCACCCCATTGTTCCAGCACGTGGGACAACACAGCCCCAGGAGCACCCCCATCCCTCCAGCACAGGGATAACACAGCTCGGGGACACCCCCATCCCTCGAACACGGGGATAACACAGCCCGGGGACACCCCCATCCCTCCGGCAGCGGGATAACACAGCCCGGGGACACCCCCATCCCTCCGGCAGCGGGGTAACACAATTCCGGGGGCAGCCCCATCCCTCGAACGCGGGGATAACACAGCCCGGGGACACCCCCATCCCTGGAACGCGGGGATAACACAGCCCGGGGACACCCCCATCCCTCGAACGCGGGGATAACACAGCCCGGGGACACCCCCATCCCTCGAACGCGGGGATAACACAGCCCGGGGACACCCCCATCCCTCGAACGCGGGGATAACACAGCCCGGGGACACTCCCATCCCTCGAACGCGGGGATAACACAATCCAGGGGCACCTCTATGCCTCCGGCATGAGGATAACGAGGCTTGGAGGCACCTCGGTCCCTCCAGCACGGGGGATAACACAGCCCCAGGGCCATCCCCATCCCTCCGGCATGAGGGACAACACAGCCCGGGTATCTCTCCGCCGGTGCCGTGCCATAACCCCGGCAGCACCTCCATCCATCCCCCCGACACGGAAGCCGGGAGCTGAACCGCCCTCCCGACCCCGCCGCTCCCGCCGAGGCCGAGATGCTGCTCCGGACGGGAGGGGCAGGCTCGCTCACTCACCCCGTACCTCCTCGCCGTGCCCGCCTCCTCGGGCGGCCCCGGTGCGCGGCCGCGAGCCGCGGCCATGGAAGCGGCGGCGGCGGCGGAGCCCCGGGAGCGGCGCCGCGCCCGCCGCGCTGCAGCGCCCGCCGCGCCCGCGGGGGGGCGGCAGAGAGCGCGGCCGGGCCCGTGCTGCCCCCTGGCGGCGCGGCCGCGCACGGACACGGCCCGCGGCGCTGCCCCGGCCCCGCGGCGGCTGCGGGCGCTCGGAGCGCCTCGGAGCCGTGCAGGAGCGCTGCTAGGGCACGGGACGGGTGGAGGGGGTTCTGCGGGTCGCTGCTGCGGCGAGGGGCTCTGGGGAGCTCCGTGATGGGCTGGGATACGCGGTTGAGGTGGCCCAGGACAGTGCTCAACCTCCTGAACCTCAGGCGCTTCCCAGGGTCGGAGGAGAAGGAGGCGGCGTGTGCAGGGGAGCCGCATTCCCCCCAGGCAGCAGCTGCCCTCTGCCCTGGGCACGAAGCCTCCATGGGCCGATGGACCAGACGTGCGCTCAGCATGTTCCCTCGCGTTGCTAAGAGACGGGATCCCACGGGATGCTGCGGTGCCAGCGCTGAGCCCGGCACAGCACATCGGCAGGAGAACCTCTGCATGAGGGGAGGATGACGGGGGAGATGGCACAAAAGGCTGCGGCGAGGCACCGTGAGAGAGAAAGCCCCGCACCTCTCAGGGAAACCTCTGCAGGGGGGACGAAAGGGTCGGGGCCAGGAGGAGGGAGAGCTGATATCAGCAGGATGATGGTGATCTGGAGAGAGGTCTCCGGAGGGTTTCAGGTCAGGGAGATCACTCTCAAGTGAGGTATTTCTGTTAGCAGCCCGTTCCCCTTCCCGGGGCTGTGGAGGCTCTTCAGCAGCAGCTAACGTGCAGGAGGGGAGGCTGAGGGGGCACCTGGCAGAGGGGAGGGCAGGGGGGCACTGAGGGCAAGGATGGCTGCACTGGGAGCTGGGCAGTGCGGGGCTGCCCTGCCTGGGGCATTCGCATTGGGTTGAGAAATACTCACTTGGCCCCTTTTGTCTCCTCTCTTTTGATATGGCAAGGAATTCATGAGGGGTCTGAAAGCCAGGGAAAAAAACAGTCGGAGTTGATATAGGAGACACATTTCAGGATATTTCCCCAGTGCAAGTTAGGTGGAAAACTGTGCCAGAGCCTGGACTGGGGCAGTGGGGTGTCCCTGTCTGACACATGCTGTCATTTTGCAGAGTAGCTGCCCCTCAGTAGGCTTTTCTCCACCTCTCTGCAAGTCCTCTTAATGTTTTTCACAGTAATTCACACAAGCTAAAACTTTTCTTTGCTTTTTAGGTGACCACCCTTCCTTTCATGCTATTTAGGATTTTAAAAACATCACATATTGTGATGCTGGCAGCACGAAGGTGAAGGAGGCCCCAGGAGAGAGCAGAAGGAAGCACAAAACAAAACAGACTGACCGTGTTCTCTGCATCCTTTGGCATTCCCTGGCTGAGCACCTTTGATGCAGGTGCAAACATCAAGTTTAAAGTCCTGGGCTGCACTGACAAAGCAAATTGCAAATTCCAAGCAGGTAGCTCAGGAGGCTCTCCCAGGCCTTTACATCCCCGCTGGGTTCCCCAAGCAGTCCTTGGTGATGTTGCTGGCTGGGGGACAGTGGGTGTCACAGTCTGGGCTGGTTTCAGCCTGGAGCTGGGCAGGACTGTGGTAGTGGCTGGTGGAGGGATGGACCCCTGTCTGTCACCAAAACACAGGAGTCCTTCCATAGTTTGTTGAACCTTCACCCCAAATTTTGGTATTTTTGATGTGATATTATTGGTAATTTAAAACTATGGACTCCTTTAACATCAATCTGGTGTCCTGGTAGATGACAAAAAATCTTGTTTTGTTTGTAATTCTTCCCAGCTGGCAGCTCCTCCCCCGCTCAGTACCCTTCTGTGCCCCTACCCACATGGGCCATGCTCTCCTTTCTCTGGGAGCCCCTCTCCCTGCTGCCCTGGGCAGTGTTCAGCATTTGGCAGGGCAGAGCTTCTGGACACACAGGGTCTTTGTCCAGAGAAGTGGATCACCTTGAACTGAGGCCCAGCTGGTTTAACGCTTAGGTTCCAAAGGTGCTTCCAGTCAGGGGGATCATCTGAGAGACAGAAGGCTCCTGCTGGCAAAGTGAAGCTGCTAGATCAGCACAGGAGCAGCTCCTACTTTCCCTGGCTCGATGGGAAGCTCTAAAGCCTTCCAGCTCACTGCCTTCGGTCACCCCTTGCCACCCAGTGGCCTGAGAGTGGCGCTTTCTGGGCTGACATTCCGGTAAGGGGGCCTGGCTTTCCCAGGATCCAAACCCAGGGGCTGTGCTGGAGCTGGGAGGTGCTGTTTGAAGGCAGCTCTTCCCTTCACAGCACTGCTGCAAATTCCTGGCACCGGTGTGGGCAGGTGCCAGCCTGTCCCTGAGGTGAGCAGACCTGAGCCACCTGCTGGGCACAATGCTGGCCCCTGGTCTGCTCCAGGCTGCCCAGCCCTGGCTGATGTTCTCAGTGCCACCTTCCCCGCAACTCCCACCCTCTCCTTTCTTGGAGGATGGGATCCAGAGGGGAAGAGAGAATGGCAGGTGTTGGTGGGGAAGGCACAGCCCTACCAAAACCCACGGGTCGCAGGCAGCCCCAGCAGCACCCTGCGTGCTCCATTCCTGCTGGGATTGGACACTAACGCATCCAAAGTGCTGATGGTCTGGCTTTGTCTGGATAAACACCCCTGAACACCAGCCAGAGGACCAAAGAGATGCTGCTCTGGCTGGACAGGCAGGATGCTCCACCCCCAAACTGTGCCGCACAACAATCGAACCCTGCTGTCCCCGTCACCCCCTATAGAAGCTGGACATCCCAGCTCTGCCCACTTGGAGAATGGTGCTTCAAATCTCCCCAGGAAGTGGCTTCCTTCTTCCCAGAAACACGCTCTGAGCTGCACTTTGAGGGCTCCCAGTCCCTGCCAGAGACATCCCTGCTCTCGGGCTGCCTCCCTCGCTGCCGTGACTCTCAGTACATGGCAAGCGGGGCCATTTGCCAATGTTTGTGTCTCGACAAACAGTCTGTCAGCATTTTGGTGTGTGGCTTCAGCTGGGATCAGCTCTGCCTTCTCTCCCCATTAAATGGCAGAGCTGTGTGCAAACACCCTGGCATCAAACCATCTGGGGTACGCTCAGGGCCAACTGCAGAGCTCCCAGTGCCATGTGTCACGCACCCCCTGGCACCACGGCCAAGGACGACTGTGGGATCGGCATTCCCGCATTCCGGTGCCATGGCTGGCACAGGGAGCCACCCCTGCCCTGCCCACGGGGCTCTCCTCTCCCACCAGGATTGCCTAGCCTTGCCCCTTTGCTCCAGCCTGGCTCACAGGGCAGCAGAGAGCAGCCCTGAATGAAACAGGCTATGGAGGAGCAGCAGAGATGTGAGAGAGGCACAGAACCGTGGAATATGCTGAGCTGGAAGGGACCCACAAGGATCACCAAGCTCAGCTGCTGGCCCTGCACAAGGATTGTTGAGTCCAGCTCTTGGTCCTGCACAGGAGAGCCCCAAGCTGTTGGTGGAAGCAATTTCTCATTGCTGATAGTACATGAATCAGCATGAATCCCCCACTCCCGTGACAAGCTCCCCTGGCCTTCACTCCTGGAGCTGCTGAGCATTCCCTCCCTCCCTGGCTCGCTGGGAAGTTGTGGCCTGGGAGATGAGAGCAGGACAGACTGCATGCTAAGGGCACCCTGCTATGGCCCAGCCTTGCTTGCACAGGTGCTGTTTGAGCCCCCTGGCAAGACCATGGATATATGGCTAGGTGCTGTCCAGGCTGAAAGGCTCTGGAATTGGTTTCTGGCCCAGAAACCTGGGATTCAGGTGTCTTTACCTTCAGCCTGACCTCTGCTCTGTCCTCCAGCCTCTGCAGCCTGCACCAAGAGCAGATTTTGGTTTCTGCCCAGGGTCACATCCTGCCTTGGTTTGGCTGTTGCAGGAGAAGAGCAAACTGGAAGAGGAGGTGTGTGGTACATCCTGCCTGTCATGGCTGGAGGAGACACCCGTGCCTTGCAGCAGCCAGGGGTCTGCTGAGCTAGCCCGATGTTCCCACAGTGCATCCATGCTCCCCAGAGCTGTGTTTGCCCCCAGGAAGCTGTTGGCATGTTCCCCTGCCTTTCCTCAACCATTAGCTCCTCATTGCTGCTCTGTGAAGACCTTGAATGGTCCCTTGGAGAAGATTTCCACATTCCTGCTGGACACTGGTGAGATGTGGGTTCCCCCAGGCCCAGGGTTCCCCTCAGCACCTGCACATTGAAGGCCTTGTCGCTCTCACTTGGCTCCAAATCAGGATTCCAGCTAAGGCCAGTAGTAGAAGTGGTGAATTATTTTACATATCTGAACTTCCTCTTGCTTGGGTCACCATGGAGTGGAGCAACTCACAGCTGCAAGGAGAGGTGACATGCAAAGTGTCACTGGTGGAAGAAGCCACCCACCCCCTTTCTGGACAGTCCACAGGCTCAGGGTTTGTGCTCTGGGGCACAATCCCAATCCTGAGGTTCCATTTTGGTGGTACTCCTGGTGCTGTGTTCATTTATTATGTTCAAGTGCTATTTCCTTCCAAAATAACACACTGATGTTTCCTGAGGCTACAAGGACGGAGCAATCAGCATTCCCACCAAGAGAAGCCATCAAGAGCTGCAGATGACAAACATATAACTGATCTAAGATCAGCTTACAGCAATCATTTCCCAATTCTGCTGCTGACAGAAACGTTTGTTGCACCTATGATTATCATTAAACTGCAGCCAAAAAAAACCCACGGTGGAAGCAAGATTAAAAACTGAGCCAGAGCAAACACAGATCACCCATAACCATTGCCCCAAGACAGGAGCCTGATCCTCTTGCCATGCCTCCCCCAGCCCCGAGCAGGGAGTGCAGAGCTGGGAAGTCATTGCCTGACTCCAAAGGCAGCTCCTCCCAAAATAGCACGGCCTGCCCCTGTTATCTGCTGCTCTTCTGGAGACCAAGAACTTCCATAAACATCCAGCTCCTGGGGCTGGCCAGGAACAGCATGCAGCCACCAGATCATGCCCAGCACACGCTGGCTCCTTGCTGTGGATGCGCAGAGGCCAGCTCTGGGATTGGGATGTGCAGGGCAGAGCTGCCTGTCTGCCTGTCCCCCAGTGTGGGCTGGCTGGGACGCACCGCAGGTGACATCCAGGCGTCCCCCAGTGGTAGTGCCCGCCTGGGAATGGGCTGAATTGGGTCTCAGCAAGGTGCAGGGGCTGCTTGTTCCTGCTCAAATGTTCATCAACACGAGTTTGGTCACAGCCATGCTCGGGGGAATAATCATGGGGGTGGAATGTGCTCCTGGGGGAAATGCAGGCAGTCAAGCTTTTTCTACCCCTGCACAGGGAAGGAGGGGTAGGAATAGGGTCAGAAGTGGGGGGGTAGGGAGAGCAGGGGAGCTGGAAGAGGATAAATCAGTTTGGGATTAGAAGGTGGCACTGGCAACCTGCCATGTGACAGCCAGGCTTGCGCAGCCAGGAGCCCAGCTGTCAGCCTGGTGGCAGCAATTAAATGAGATATCGATTGAGGAATTGTTGTCTGCAGGGTTTAAAGATAAGATCGATGGAGACCAAAAGGTTTAGGCTCCGTTTACTAATTAGTCAGGCACGCTTGGGAGAGAAGCCTTTGGAGACATGGAGAGCTGAGCTGTGCACAGGCAGCACTGCCAATGTGCTGGGTGCCCCCTCCCCGGCACCACATCCTCACCACTCCTGATTCTCTGGTGCCAGGGGGTGAACGGGCAGCGGGTGCCAGTGCCAGGGATTTAAATCAGCTGCGTGGGAGCAGTGGGCAGGCTCAGGATTCTGTCTGCACTGGGATGGCGAGCTGCTTTCCTTCCAAGGCAGGGATGTGGGAAAGAAGGCCTGTGCATGTGCTCGGTCGTGGGGAGGAGTAAACCAAGAGGGGAGCTGCTCCCTTTGCATTGCACATTGTCTGGGGGTGAATTGATCCTCTTCTTAGGCTCTGGCATTAGCTGCAGCCTGAACACATTTTTCTTCCCCCTGCTCCTTGTGCAGCAAGCCCAGGGACAGAAAGGAGACAAATGTAGCACAGACTTGTGGCTTCTGTGCTGATTCCTGTGCTCCACAGAGCCAGGCTGGGGGAGAGCAAGGCAATGGCTTGATGCCCTCTGTGCTTTGTCCCCTCACTTCCAGACGATGCCCAGGACATGGTCAAACGGGGACAGGCAGGAAATGGGCTCGCCTGGATGTGGTTTGGGCAGCCTCTGAGAGCGTCTCCTTGCTCGTTCATGTGGGAGAGGGGGACTGTGGCTTCAAAACAGAGTTGCCTTTAAACCAGCCGGGGAGCTGGGCTAACCCGTGGCTCTCGGGATGTCTCAGTGTCAGCTGTGCCTTGGGAAGAGGCGTCGACGCGGCTCCCCCTTCCTGGGGCTGCCGCAGAATTCCTCCCTTCATCTCAGCTTACCAGGAACATTCCAGCCGGCAAACAGAGGGGGGTCAGGAGCTGTCCCGATGGGTCCTGTGACCCACAGCCGGCCTGGGGGCACCTCAGTCATGGGTCACCCATGGGACCCGCTGCCCGCCCCGTGTCACCGCCCGGGGCGCTGTCAGCGCATGAGCCGCCACCGGCCCGGGGAGAGCATCCTCGGGGCTGCGTTCCCTGCACGGGCCCGTCCTGCTGGTCCTGCCGGGCCAGCCCTGTCCTGCCGCAAGCCTCGTCCTGCAGCCGGGATTGCCGTGCAGCCCGGCCGCGCTGCCATAAAACAGCAGCGGGACGGGAGAGAGCCTGGCAGCAGAGCCCGAGTCACCGCGAGCCGGAACGCGCCCCCGGGGCTGGCGGGATGAAAGGGAGGGATGGAAGAGAAAACAGAGATCAAGGACACCGTGACGCCATGTGGCTGTTGCAGGGTGTCTCATGCTTTCGCAGCAGGGCTGGGCAGATTTATGGCTTTGTCTTGAGGGTCTGGAGCCAGCCTCCACTTATTTCACATTTAGGAGGCAGTTTCCTTTGCTGTTCCTCTTTCTTTTTCTCTGGCTTGTAAAGCTGCATGTCCCATGCTGGAGCAAACCCGTGTCCCTGTCCCCTGCATACAGAATCAGTGCCTGGGACAGATACTGTGTCTCTGCCAGTGCCAGACAGAACCAAACAGGGTCTAAGGGATCATTGTTTTCCTGCTCTTGTCACACAGTTCTGTGCCACTGCAGTGTCCAGGAAGTGAATTTAACAATCCTTCTCTCCGGGAGACATGAACCTGGCAGCTGTCACAGGGCTGCCAAAGCTGTGATGTTCTTCCAGTGTGGATTTTCCTTTATTCTCCCCCAACACTGGGGCTGACCACCCTGCTATGGCCACCTGTCCAGCTAAGAGGCAACAGGATCTCCTGTGCTTTCTGTGGGTTTTAGAGCCAGCAAATGTCCTTTAGACCCTCTGCTCCTGAAGCCATTTCAGCCCTGCCACCTACTCCACATGGCTGTGATGGATGAGAAACGCATGAGACTGACACAGTTCAGACAGCACATCCAGGGTCCTGGCTTGTGATGTGACTCTGCATGTTGAGCGTGAGATCAGAGCGCTGTCTTCTTTTTCCTGGAGAGGTTGCAGGAAGCACCCAAGCTGATTCACTCTTCTCCCTGTTTTCCTGCTTTCCAGCATCTGCCCCTGCAAGGGGAAAGGTTGGTGGGTGGCTGATGGTGGGTACCCCAGTGCCAGCCTGACCTCCAAAACAGTTCTGGGCGACCCTGAGCTATTTTCCAGGCCTGGTTCTATGATAAAGCACTTGAGTTCCCCAGGGGAGATGCAGATAAGGACAGATCCATCTGCGGAGAGATAAAAAACACTCCAGAAATCAGCCTGGGTCTCCCAGAAGATGCAACGAGTGTCCTCCATAACTGATCATTTCGCATTCCAGGCTGCCAGAACATGCAGGAGGCACTGCTGCCTCCACAGGTCACCAGGACAGAGGGGACAGCAGAGCTACTCCCATCTCTCCTCTGTTGTCCTCGTGTCATCCGCTGCGATCCAGCAGCAGAGAGAACAAAGAGCAGGCATTGGGACAGCTGTTACAGCTCTCCACTGGGGTTGCTGTGAAGCACCAGGGAGCAGGAGCAGGACTGAACCACAGCCTTTCCAAGAGAATCAGTGGAAGAACAGCACCTTTCTGGGCCTCCCATACCCTAACGTGGTTACTTCTCTTTAGCACAGACACACATCTACAGGCAGCAGCAGGCAGGAGGTTTCCTGGCTGTGCACAGGAAAGCTCCATCTTTTAGGCTCAAGGGAGACCTCATCCATGTATATAAAAACCTAAAGGGAGGGTGCAGAGAAGATGGGGCCAGAATCTTCTCACTGGTGCCCAGTGACAGAACAAGAGGAGATGGGAACAAATGGAAACACAGGAAGATCCCTCTGAGCAAAAGGAAACATTTTCCGCTTTGAGGGTGACCAAGCACTGGCACAGGCTGCACAGGGACTTGTGGATTCTCCATTCTCAGAGGTGTTTCAAAGCTGTTTGGATGTGGAACTGGGCAACTGGCTCTGGGTGGTCCTGCCTGAGCAGGGGGCTGGGCCAGGTGACCTTCAGAGTTCCCTGCCAACCTCAGCCAGTCTGTGATGCTGAGATCTTGCTGGAGGCAATTTTCCCTTGTTCTTCTTTCCAAGTCAAAGCCTTAGATTCTTCTCTCTCCTTCCTATTAACTTGCCCAGGTTGATGGGTGTCACAGATACCAAAATGACCTGTGTGGGGCCAGGTGGACGTGCATGGCTCTCCCGGGCAAAGGAACATGTTTACCTGCTCACCACAGCCCTGGGAAAGCAGCAAACTCCACCATGGGCCAGAGCCACCACATGCAGGAAACTTCACTGAGCCTCTCCATGCCAGGAGGGGCAGAAAGACTGGGAACTCCCACATGACCTGGCCTTGGCCCCTCCAGCACTGGGATTGACGTGGACTCAGCCAAGGACCTATTAGAGATGGACTCTGCACACAAAGCAGGGCTGTCCCTGGGAGCACATCCCACGCCAGGCTGTTCCTGCTGCCCAGGCTTCCTCCCACCCAGACTTCCCTTCCTCAGATCCAGGTCACTGCCTCTTGCCCTCCCATCATCAGGGATGGTGAATAATTCACTCCGTTGCTGTCATTACCTTGAGGTATTTATAGTGCACGATCGGCACCCATAGAGAATTCCCTCTCCTGAGCTCCATAAATTGCATTGTCTCTCCCTCTCCTGCCCACTGCCTGTGCTAATTGCTGCATTGTGTTTGCTGACCTCTTGCATTTTGTTTGGTTTCTTGCATCCTTGGCCCATGGGGGCAAAGGCTCTCTCCTTTCCCCCCCAGGTTCTCCACTGAGGCCCCAGTGTAGTGGGCAAACCGATCCGGAGGTGACAGGGTCATGGTGGGTGCTGTGAGACTGAGGGTCATCTCTCTGCTTGCTGGGCATTCCATATAATCCCACTCGTGGGCACATCCCACAGGGAGGAGAAGCTCAGCCAGGGTGGTAGGATGGGTTTTTTGCAAAGCAAGGGCAGCTGGAGCATGTGGTGAGCTCCTGCTGCTCATGCAATGCCTGGATGGGTCATTGCTAACTCCAGCTCTGCCTCCACAGGATTTGGGGTCAGGAGATGTTGCAGTAAGGTAGAAAAATCATATAGAAAGGCTTTATAAAATCAAGCCTGCTCTCCTAAAATCAGTGGCTGGCCTTGTCAGGCTAGCCCTTTGCAAGCTGCCATGTGAAAGCCATCCTGGTGTGAGCAGTTCGTTAGCATAACAATCTATTCCTGGGTGAAAAACCACCAGCACCTGTATAAACTGTTTTTACACCGTTAGATAGAAAAATTAAAACTATCTCTCACAAACAACTTTTCCTGCATGTACACCCCGGGAGTTTGAGTGACCAATGAATACAAAAAAACAACTTGTTACTCACCAATAAGTAATTGGCAAGAAAGCTACTGACCAACTGGAGTCACACACAGGTCTGTAAAACTGTATAAAAAAGGAGCTATGTGAATAAAGGGGCTTTATACACCATGAAGAAAATGGAGTCCCGTGTGATTTATTCCCATAAGGAGCGACGTAAGGTGATGTATGGCTTAGTGTCCAGGGCCGGGTGGGATGGGGTTCTGAGCAACCTGGTCTGGTGGGTGGTACCTCTGCCCATGGCAGGGGTTGGAGCAAAATGAACTCTAAGGTCCCTTGGAACCCAAACCATCCTGCGATTATACAAGGGCAGATTTCTCCCAGTAGCTTTTGGGTTGGGCCCTGCTGCACTTTAGAGCTCTCTCCTCCATGAGGAACCATCCATCTCTCATGCCCACGGCAGGACTCAGTGATAACCAAGCAGGCCAAGTGTCACTCACAGTGTCCCATACTCTCAGGGTCTGCCACCAGAGTTGCCCCAGAGCAATGTGTGGTTTTGAGCTGTCCCCCATGGCTCAGAAAGCACCACAGCACTGCAAGGCAGGTACAGACAGCTTGTGCTCAGGAATGCCTCACTGGTCTGGAAGTAAACACAAAACCATGGAATCATTAAGGCTGGAACAGCCTTCTAATATCATTGGGTCCAACCTTAACCCAGCACTTCCAGCACTTCCACTGAACTCTGTCCCTATGCACTGCAATCCAAGGTTTAGTGCCCGCTGGTCAGGGCTGGACAGCCCAAAGGGCACCCTGTGATGAGAACCAGGAGATTAAGGCACCAGGCAAGTAGTAGCACTGTGCCTGTTTTCCTCAGGGATGCAGTTAGTTCTCGGCAGTTGTATTAAATCTTTATTTCTGTATCCTTGGCTCCAGTCTCTCATGGCAGGGAGTCCCACGGATTAGACTTTCGGGAAACAGCCTGCTCCTCCCCAGCTCAATGTTAATGTGGTTACTTCCAGAGTTGCTCAAGGTCGCTCTGTCCCTCCCATCTGAGGGAGGATCGTGAGCTGAGCTGTGCCAAGTCTGGCAGGTCTGAGCTGCTGGTGGGGCAGGATCCAGAGCTGGCCTCAACTGGGGCAGCTGCTGGTCTGCACTGGGGCCCTGGGGCAGCTGTGGGGTCCCAAGGGAGGGCACCAGTACCCCCAGCACTGGTGAAACTGGAGCAGATAAATCCCACAGGGTGGGCTTTGCTGCCGCACTGCCCAAGGGACAAAGCGCAGAGGGGAGGACACGGCTGCCCAGACCGCAGCTGATTCATCCCCTCTGCCCGACCGGGATGGGCATCCCGGGATGCTGCTCCCCTGGGCACTGGGCACACGGGGGCTGCTGCTTCACCTCCTTCCCAGGGCTGTCCCCACCGATCACCGACTGTCCCCCGGAGCGAGTGGGGGCCATCGCCGCCTCCTGCAGCTGCCCCGGGCCCAGAGCCGGCGATGCCCGGCTCTGCTCCGCTCTGCTCGGGGAAGCGCAGCGAGCGCGGCAGGCGGCTCTGCTGTGTAGATGCTAAGCTAGGCCAGCATACGGTGCTGTAGGTCCATGGTACAGCTTGAGAGACAGCACAGTGACCTGGGCTCCGGGAATTGCTAGAAGTCAGCCCAGTAGCGCTGGGGAAGCTTGTGGAGCTGTCTCCTGTTTTACTTGTTTATTTGGGAGGGCAGATGTTTAAATCCTAAAAAGTTCAGGCCCCAAACTCCACAGAGCAGATGATGAAATGTGGCTGGTGTGTTTCTGAAGTGATGCTGCTGCACTCGGGACTCCATCCTGGCACTGGGCCGTCCGTCCCACGGGACTGGAGTGAGGAGCCGGCACACCCAGCCCGTGCCTGAACGGTGGGAGATGCTATGGGCACAGGCCAGTGGGAGAGGAGATGGGTGCAGTGAGAAATCTCACTTCCCAAGAGCTGCTGTGCAGCATTTCCTGGCCGTTTCCAGTTTTAGAGGATTTCTTCCCAAGGAGAACAAGGAGGAGTCCCATTTTTCCAGGGACAGCATGCACTGTTTGCCTCATCCCACGAGTCTACTGAAAAAGAGTTTTGCTGAGCAGTTTTCAGTCAGTCACGTGCAGGGATCCACCTCGCTGCCATGGGGGCACTCCACTGCCTGCCCCCACTCCAGGCACTGGCAAATTCTCACACCACTGCCATTTATGTTCTTATCTCACAGGTGCAGGTTTTTACAAAATGGTCACCTGAGCCCCGTCAATGTCCCCCGTGCTTTCACGGGTGCCCAAGGACACAGCATTGTGCCGCCTGGAGCACGCCCTAGGGACACAATGGCTCCAAGGTGGCTGAGTAAAAGTACCAGCTGCTGGAGGCAGTCCTGGGACCGGCTCCACATCCCCAGCTCGATGGCCAGGTGGCAGGCGATGCCAAAATGTGGGGCCCTGGCCCACACTGGGCCCCCCAGCACTGCACTCGCCCTGGCAGCACCTGAGAGCTTCCCTGGGCAGGGGGCTGCTGGTGCCTGCCAGAGCCCCCCTCCCAGGCTGGGTGAGGGTCACACCCCGGGCGCAGACCCCTCGCCATCCCCAGGCCAAGGCAATGCATCAGCCCAGCACAAGGCCACCCAAACCACCCCTCCCTCCCTTCCTTCCTCCCTCCCACGGTCTGCTGGCTCCCCAGCTCACAGCCCTTCCTCCCAGCATCCAAGGGGCACTGATGTGACATTAACCCTGTGCTCTCCACAGCCTCCCTGTTATTACAGCCCTCCCGGGGGGAAGAGTGCATGGCTGTTGTGTGGGAGTCAGCCTCTTCCAGTGGGTGCAGCATTGAGGGGTCACCCCGGGCTGCTGGGACAGCTCCAGAGCCCCTCTGCTCCCTGCTGTCCCCTCCAGCAGCCCTCTCCTTGATGCTCTGAGCCCTGGGCTGGGAGCAGTGTTCTCCCTATGGCTGGAAGCAGTGGGAAAGGCTGCTCCCTGCACCTTGGAAGGAGGGTGCACCCTGTCAGCTCAGCTCTTTTGAGTGCCCTGCTGTACAGAGGGATTTAAGTCTGTGCCTGGAGCCTTCAGCATTTTCACATTTAATGTTGTCCTTTGTGTTTCTCAGGCAGGAAGAGCTATGTGTACAAATAATTAAAGGGGAGAATCAGAGTGATTAGGGCAGATGATTATTGTCAAATTATGATTTATCTCAGAGGGAAATTAGTATCTCCCCCTCCCCCAAAGGGCTCAGCTTAGCACAGTGAATGGGCACTGGTTTTTTGATTAATAGATGCCTTTAGAAGGTCACCTACATCCATTGCAGATTAACTCAGTGGGAAAAGTTCTTTCAGTAATTCAAGCTGTTGTTCTCACAAGCTGTCAGCTCGCTGCGAATCGGGAAGGTCCATCCGTTACAGGGCTGCTGGGTTGGAGGGGATCTTTCTTTCCTCTGGACACACAGGCGTGATATATGATGCACAGAGACATGGATGACCGAGAAAACGAGCTGTGGAAAGAAAACAAAAACAGCAGTAAAGGGAAGCAAGGGGGCTGAGAGAGCTGGCCCAGGCAGCTTGGGGCTGGGACTGGAGGGGCAGAGCTCAGCTTGAGGCTCCTGCTGGAGCACTGGTCCCAGAGCTGCTCTGCCCGGTATGATGGAGGGTTGTACCCACCCCATGAGCTCCTCCTGCTGCAGAGACAGTAACTCATCTCGTGTTGGTTCCATCCCAGCCTGTATTTGGATGTGTCCATGGAGGTGTTGGAAAGTCTGGAGCCAGTGTCCCATGGGATTTGGCAGTCTCCTGTGCACTTCTGGCAGAGATCCCACAGTGTCAAAACTTGACTCTTCCCCACCGTGGACCTCCCAGCTGGCTGAGGAGGAATGGCCACACCAGGGTCTAACAGCAGCTCAGGCATCTTCTTGGGGAAGGCAGGAACTGGTGACAGCAAAGTGGAAACATGGCCAGCAGGGCTGGGATGAGGAGGAGTTGGGACTTACACTTCTGGACGCTGTTGGTTCAGCACCCATCCACAAACGCATGAGTGGTGCCCGAGATGCTCCTGCTGGTACAAGCTGTTCTCCCTGTTGACCTTCTCCAGATGTTCTGTTGTAATTCCTTTGATCTTCATAAGCCCTGTGCTTAACCAAGTCTACAGAAGGGACTTTTTCCCTCCTCATGTGTCCATCCCTGCATGGAGACACTCAGGAGACATCCTGAGGTGACATCCTCCACAGTGACTTTGTGCCATTAGGTTCTGAACACCAACCAAGGCCCAGTGTCTCCTGTTGTGTTAGGAATGATGTGATGATGGTGCAGCTCCTGCCACGATGCTGTTTACAGGTACCTGTTTTTAACTTGTGTGCATTTAAGACAAAAAGAGAGACAGGAGAACCATGCAGGTATCCTGAATTTTAAGGTGGAAACTAGGAGATGAAGATGACTCTGTTCCTTAATAAATAACCACGATGATTGTATTTAGATTTCTTTTCACAAATGAATGATATTTCAGCACTCATCAAAAAATCCCACTAACAAACGTTTCTTTTGCATCCATCTAGCCTTCATCATAAATCTATGTGCCAGGCATTAATAATATTTTCAGCAACAGATTGATTGACTAGAACATAGCTTGGTTTTCTCTAAACACTAAGGGGTTCTCAACTGATTTATCGCTTACTGAAGTCTGCACATATTTATATGTGTACCATATTCCTTGTTATATATGTACCCCTCCTTTACCCAAGCTTTCTTCAGCAGATCCACCGTGATGGTGTCAATGGCTACTGTAGATCTGGGCATCTTGTTGCCAAATCTATAGCAGAGGCTTTGCTGGCCCAGTACAGAGTTGGCGTGGTTTTGATAAATTACTTTTAAGGCCAGAAGAAACAATTAGATCGTTTTGAGTGGCATAGTCCAGAGGCTCTTATCCACTCAGCCCTGCACAATGTCCAGTAATTTGAAGAGAACCAAGGTTTCCCTTCCAGAAAAGCCTTCTGTTTTGGGGCATCAAGAGATTGCTGGCTAGGCTGGTTTTAATGCAAGGCTTTGGATATTTGGAAGGTTTGGGGGCGTATATGAGAATCTTGCTTTGATATATTTTAGTTAGTTTGTGTCTTGCTGAGAAGAGCTTAAGCCTGTGGGCGACACTTTCCAAAGGCTTCAGGCTGGAGAAGAAATAAAAACATCTCCTGATGCAGTCTCTAAAGCTGTCCTCATCTAGATTGTGAGGGATTGCCCACAGAGCGCATCTTCTCTGGAACCAAGAGGTAGCTTTGGAGTTGCTCCCTGCTTCCATCACACACTAAGGACTGGGCACAACAAAATGGAAGAGGAGAGAGCAGCAGACCAGTGCTGAAGAGCAGTTTGCCCTGTAAAGCCAGGCTCCTGGGCTAGAGCTCAGCGTCAGTCATCACAGGGCTTAAGAAGGTCAAGGGCAGGGACAGAGACAGAGATTCCTGCTTCCAGCACACCCTGCAGTCTGATTTTGGCTTCCTGGGTAGTGGGTGCTGGTGAGTTGATGGGAGGAGAGGTTTTAGACAGCCCCAAGAGCCAAGCTCCAGGTGGAGGGGCCCTCTGTGACATGGCTATGGCATCCCCAGGACACTGCGTCTGTACCAGCAGGAAGAGGCAGCTGGAGAGGAGACCAGGTTGAGAATTTTATTTTTCCCCCTTTAATATCCTTTGATCCCCTGGTAGGCACTGGGGGGACTGGTGGGTGCACTGCTGTGCCCAGCTCTGGTGGGGAGGCATCGCTGGTGTGCACACTTTACAGCGGGCACTGGTGTGATTGACTGGATGTCTAATGGGCTGTTACAGCACTGCAGAGCCTGTCTTGCTCTACAGGTGAACTGTGAGGAGCTGGGGAGATGAAGCAACACTCCTCTAAATTGGGCTGTGCATTGAGAGCAGCAAGAAGGATCTCAATAGATATGCCACCCTACCCTTTGCAAAATTTTCTTTTATCGTCTCACAAGGGAGGCCATAAACAAATGGAGGAGATGCCAGGAGTCAAAAGGGAGTTTTCAGGTGGATTTATGGGGTTTTTTATTTCTTTAAAAGGCCTGAGTTGTTCAAGGCAGGTTTACTGCTCCTGCAGATTTTGTTAGTGCGAAGATACTCAACTTCTGCTTTGCTGTGCTTAGCTTGGTGCAAGGAAACCAGGGACTCAGGGCCTTTGCAGCCCTGTACATGAAGGTAGGGGTGAGATGTTCAAACTACACATGTTTCTGACCAGCCACACAAATCTGCTGTCCCAGATGTTTGATATGAATCTCAAACACTTACTCTCCATTTCTAATGTGCTCACATGTCCTATATAGACACACCTGGTCTGTGTCCTTGGCTGCAAAATCATCTCCCCTCTCAACAGGATATTGTCACCAGGTTCATGGTGGCAGTGGCTGTGCTAACCCACAGCTCAATGTCCCAACAGGGCAAGGGGCAGGTGGCCTCAGCAGTGTGGACCTTTCCTTCTCTTCTCAGGTCTTCACACAAGTCCCACCATGCAAAGCCAACCCGTGAGCCACAAGCTGGTGCAGCCTTTGCCCCAGGTGACCAAGCCTACAAACCATGAGGGGTGAGGAAAGGATGATCTCCCTCCCTTGGGATGGGAAGGACTTGGATGCCAGAAGACAGAGGAGTTTTGGCTGCAGCATCACTTTGGAAGAGCAGACCTCCGAGTTCTCTCCAGCAGTGTGTGACTGAGGGCAGCTCTCCCTGGGGGAAGGCAGGAGGGAGGATGGAGGATCCTGTGCTGAGCCTGGAAGCAGCCTACCTCTGGCTGGCTCCTGGAGGGACACGGAGGACCACGCAGCTCCTGCTGTCAATGCCATGTGTGGCAGGAGCGCACTCGCCGTTTGTTCTGGCTCTCAGAACAGCAGGCCTTTGATTCCCTTGGCAGAGCTCATCTGCGCTTCTCTCCAGCCTCCTCCTTTCTCCGTGCCAACCACGTGCCCCCAGCCCGTGGGCTCTGCTGTCATTGTTGGCTGCTGGTTCCACTGGCCAGCTTATTGCATCTGTTTTGGTTTGCTGGGCCCTGCATTCAGCCATCCATTCAGCTTTTATTGTCTCTTTCTAAGCCTCAGCTCCGGGTGGTCATCGGCGGCGCCTTTCTCCCAGGCCGTGCACCAGCTGCATATTAATTGCTCCCTTCTCTCCCCTCCCTTGCTCCCTCCCTGTCTCACCATGTGGCATTTGAGGTTTCCAAACTTTGTGGGACCATTTTGTGATCAAACCTGGCTCTGCCCTAGGTGAAGGGGTGAGGAGAGCTTGGCCAGCTCTCGCAGGGAGGCTGGGGTTACACCAGAGGCAAAGCTGGCCCCTCTCCTGCAAACCTGTGCTGGGAAAGCCTTCCTCTGTTTGCTCTGTCCATCTGCTGGCCACTGGCCATTCCTCACCATTGGCTACTGCCCGATGCTTTGACCAGTCTAACTTCAGTATCCTGAGCAGTGGGGCTCTGGCACTTTATCTGGCTGATCAGTGCCATGCCAAGAAAATTCCAACTTCTTCATACTCTCCCTGAACATGGAATCATAGAACCATAGAATCACGGAATCACAGAATCATAGAGTCATGGAATCATAGAATCATGGAGTCAGAGAATCATAGAATTGTAGAATCATAGAGCCACCAAGGTTGGAAAAGACCTCCAAGATCATCAATGATGCTAGGAGGTTCTCTTTCCATGTGCCCCTGTGGTACTGCCTAGTGCCAAACAAAATTTCACTTCGTACTGTGAGATGTTGCATTGAGAGAAAAAATGAAAATGAATGCTCATGCTCACAAGCCTAAGTAGGCTGCTTCTGCCCGGCCTTGCGCTGCTCCTCTGGGCTACAGCACTTTGGAGACTGGGCTGTCTTGAATCATGAGCCTGCTCTGGCTCTGAAGTGTTGTGTTGCTTAATGACTGATGATAATGTCTCTGTATGTAGGCTTGTAGCCTGGCTATCCATCTTTAAATTTCAAAATCTTTCCTCCTCAGCCATTACCTCCACCCCCATAATCATTCCTGTTGCTCTTCTCCGAATTCCAGCTCATTTGTCCTTGTTTGAAGGTAGAGCACAATCAAACCAGCCAGTCTGGGAGCCTGGGTGGGGGCTGAGTTTCCAGCAGGGTCAGGACTGAGTTTTGAGAGGGCCTGAGGCCTCAGAAGGGTCTGGGATGAGGTCCAAGAGGGGTCCACCTTCACTCCTTGGCCCTGAGCTGCCCTGAGGTCAAGAAGGTTCATCAACAGCCCATCCAGTTGTTTCAACATCAGCTGACCTGGGAAGAAAGGTATTTCTCCAAAGCTTTATGAGGACAGAGCCTGTAGGCCAGAAATGCTTCCAACATTTAAGCTGCTTGTGCCTGTATGTGCTCACCTCCCCCCAAAAAACCATTGCACAGAAATGGCTCCGTGTTTTTAGCAAGGTCTGCCTGCCCACGGGAGCTCTTAGCAGAGGATGCTACACCTGAGCTCAGTGGAACAGATAATGGCACAGTCTGCCAGACTGGGACATGCAATTAAACATGGAAAGCGTCCATCTCTTGGGAGGTCTCTGGTCCATTCTGCTGCTTGGAGCAGCACTGTTGACAGTCAGATGTGGATTTGTTTGGCCAAGTCTTGAGAATCCCACACCTCTGTGACCCAGCCCGGGGCTGCACCACCCACGGGGGAAAGGAGTTTTTTCTAGCACCCAACCTGAAGATTCCACCTGCAGCCATCACCTCTCATTATCCCGTCCACCACTGCTGAGACCTCACAGGTAATGGCACTGGGCTGTGCTCTAGAGTGGTAACTTCCTGTTTCAGGGTGAAAGAAAGCCAGACTGACTCCCCAGTGTGTAAAAAAGGGCTCCTTCCCTCCATATCCAACTCGCCATCGTCCATCCGGGCCGGCTGCCGCTGCCGTCGCTGCTCTAGACCATGCATTACTCCTGGGCAAAGATGGGGCCTGGCAGCTCTGCTAAGCCCCCAATTTCTTCTGCCTGGAGTAAGACTGGCACTTTTTCATCCTAGCAGGAGAACCGTGGTATCCAAATTAAGCACAAGCTGTGGTGTTTGAAGTCTGAGCAATGAGCTTTCCTTGGCAATGGGTGGGTTTCTGTCATGGGGGTAGGGAATTCCTCATCTGCCCTTGACTTCACTCCCAAGAAATTTCTGTTCTGTGTCCTCACCTCTGTGTATTTGATGGGTTCACAATTAAAGCCACAGTTAGGGGACCTGGCCAAAATATTTGATACGAATTTACTTAAATGGAAAAATTGTCCCTTTTTAATAAATAAGTGGAGTTGGCATTAATTCAATTTGACATTTGCCATATTCTGCAGAATTATGAGCATTCACTTTTTTCAGAAGCTGTATTTAAACAGAATGCTTTTGGTTGATGACAAATTTTGAACAGTTTTGGGGAAGGTTTCAGTAAAAATAGACAATGTGTTAGCAAACAAAAATCAAGGGGCTTGTAATTTCCAGGGAGACCTTGGGTGAGTTCACAGGCAACCATTCCAACCATTTTTCAACTCAGGAAAGCTGTTTTGAAGAAGTTATTGAACTCCTTGTGACCATTATTGTTCAGACAAAGAGAAACAGCTTCAAACTGAGAGTAGGTTTAAATGAGATATTAGGAAGAATTTTTTCCCTGTGAGGGTGGTGAGGCCCTGGCACAGGTTGCCCAGAGAAGCTGTGGCTTCCCCATCCCTGGAAGTATCCAAGGCCAGGCTGGATGGGGCTTGGAGCAACCTGGGATAGTGGGAGGCATGGAAGGGGTGGAATGGGATGATCTTTAAGGTGCCTTCCAACACAAACCATTCTGTGATTCCTTCATTCTCTGATTACTCAGTTTCAACACAGTGCCTCTGGACAGAGATGATCTTGTGCCTGCACATGGCTTCAAATTTCCTGCACAAAGCTGCTTCTTGCCAGCTCTTGCCATGGGCAAGGAGGCCCAGCAGGATGGGGAATGTTGATGTGTTGTGCTATAAGCAGAGGGCACATGTCTGGAGTCACTTTTTTGGTCTGTACATGCACACCTGGCCCCAGAGTGGGGCCTCCTCCTTGTTCTCATGAAAGGACTTCTGCCATCTCCAACCCCAGGAAGTGGGATATCTTCATCTCTTAATTAAAAAAAAAAAAAAAAAAAAAAATTAGCTTTATCCACCAATGCAAAACTTCCTGACTTCAGTCCCAGCGGCATCAAAACTCTTCCAGCTGCAGGTAACTTGGAGATCTTGCTTAGCAGCTGCACTTGGTTTGGACAATTTCTTCCCATATAGAGGCAACCTGCACAGGGCTCAAGTGGCACTGCCATACGGTCAGGTCCTGCCAGGAACAATCTGCTTACTCTGCCTGTTGGAGCCTCTTCCACTCAGCATTTGAGCAATGTCTGCAGTCAGGACATAGCTCCCAGCTGCCTGAGTGGTGGGGCTGTCAGTGCAGGCTTTTTTCTGAGAGCTTCCTAAAGACCTCATTAAACCCCTTCTCTGTGGACACACTGATGGGGACACAGTCAGAGTGACACCGTTAGCAACACCTTCCTTCCCTTCCTTGTGTGATGTGGTCCTGTGGAGGTGAGAAGCTGATTAGTCAGTGACAAGTTAAAAAAAGAGCCATGGCCACAAGTTGGGCTTGAAAAATTCTGGTTAAAAATTGTATCTATATGGGTGTTTCTTCCCCGGACAGGTCAACAGAGAAGTGGGGCTCTCAAGAAGCAGTTAGGACAAACCACAGCTGAGCTGGCATAGCACTGGCCAGCTCTGAGCAGATTGGACTAGAAATCTTCAGAGGTCACTTCCCATCAACATTTCCTTGTGTCTTTGATGGATGTGGATGGAGAAGCCATTGGTTTCCCTTTTGTTCAGTAACAAAGCTTGGGTGCATCCTTTTCCTTTATTGTCTCCTTGCCTTGGTCCTCTATTGGATTTCAGCCCCTTTAGAGACCTTGTTTGTGCAAAATGTCGAAATTATATACATAGATCACAGGGTAACTGATTTACCCTGATTTAGGCATGTTCTCAGTCAGCTTGAAAGTGTGTGAGAATCTCTCACACTGGGCCCAAAACTAGGCTGGTCCTCAACTCACACCAGACTTGACATGGAAGCAAAGGGTGTGGGTGAAACCCTTTAAGAAGCCATAAGATCCTGGATTTGCTCAGCAGATGCTCTTTTCCCCTTCCCTCTTGAGTGAAGTATGGCCAAACAGCTGGGTCAGGGACAGATATGGCATGGGACAAAGGGGGAACTGGTCTGCCCCATGCTCCACAAAACCATGAGTTATCCCAGCTGGCTTCTCACACCCCTGAGCTCCTTACCTGAATCACAGCTTGGAGTCTGTGCTTCGTTTACAGCCAGAGACTGAGCTGTCCAGTTTCTTCTGCTGGGACAAACTGGTCTCTGAGGAGAGATTCCCCTTCCTCACCGAGGAGATCAGATCACTCAGACAAAAATCTGTTGTCACTTTGACAGCTGCTTACTGCTATCACTTAGACAACAAACTTTTAATTTTATAAACTGAGAAGGGAGATCCACATGGTCAGGGCAGCAGAACAAGACTCCCCAGCTGTTGGGTAGGACCAGGGTGGGATCCCTGTTTTACCATGCTCTTTTCTGCTGGAGGGTGGTGGATACTTCTCCCAGCTTCCCTGGGAACTCTGGCTGTGTCTTATCAAAGGCCAGTGGTCATGCACAGCTTTCCAAATCCACCTTCCATCCAACAGTCCCTTTGTGCTGTCCTGCTTCCTCTGCTGACAGTTCAAGGACTCCTCCTGCTCCCTGCTGACTTGTGTGTCTTTCTGGAGACCTCTTCAGCAAGACATGTCAGCGCTGAGGCCCAGCTTTCCATAGGGGATAGCAGGAGCTAAGAGAATGCAGTGACTGCTGTACATCCCCCTCATTGATATGCAGCACGTCCTGACCCTCTGTGCTCAGAGTTTGATTTGCTGAGACGCTGTAAAAAAATACTGTGAGAAAAGTCCAGCTCCTGCCTGGAGAGCGACCGTGTGAAAATGGCACCTCCTTACTCAGCCCACCAGCTCCCCTGTGCATCAGCCTGAGCTGGTGTGGTAATGACAGGAATAAAATCGTGCTGCCTGCCATGACTCACAGCTCTGCAGAGCTGGGCTGGCTACAGAGGAGGGAGCTAGCAGGATGCATTTTCTGCGGAATCGTCAAAAAGTGCATCCTACCCTTAACACACGTGCAGAGACTGGCACAGGCCATGGAACAGCCGTGCTCCAATGGGCACAGAAAAGAGACTGGCTTTTTTCCCTCTTACACCCATCTTTTCTGTCTTGGAAATGGAGGAATGATGGCAGGGGTGGGAAGCAAAGACTAGAAATCCTCGCTTCCCATCCAGTGAGGACATGGGCTGGGACACCCTGGGAAGGACTGGCTCTGCCTGGATAACTGATGCACATGGGTCACAAAGGCAGGGTCTGCTCCCACACTGCTGTAGAGAAAGAGGAAGGTTTTTCAGCCCTGGAGCTGCACACTGCCTGGTCCTTCCTTTGTGCAGCCACAAAATACTCTCTCTGTGCTTTACTTTCTCTTGTATGGCCAGTAAGGGATAATCAGCATGGATTGGTCTCACTACAGCACTCAGGCTCCCCTCTGGGAAAATAACAGTGGTTCTTTGTGAGCGTGACTGTTCTTTCCAGCTGTCTGAGGTAAGGTATAAAGAGGAACTCGAGCTCTCCAGTAAACTGTGGGGAAGCATAGCCAGGTAGCCCATTTTCAGTGGGAAACATCTCCAAGAGACCTGGAGAAAGACTCAGGAGTCCTGTAATCAGACAAATTCGTGATATCTAGGATTGTTGAGGTTACTGATTTTCAGCTCTGCATCCTAAGACAGCATCTTCAGGAAAATGGCATGACCAGACCTTTACAGAAGGACTCACAGGGCAGCAAAGGGCTGAGCAGGTGTTCAGCGAAGTCAGCTTTTATCCCAGAGAACCTTTGGTATGGGCGGCACAAGCAATGGAAAAAAATCAGAATGTCAATTTCTTAGTGAGCTGATGGGATGGTGAAACATCTGTTAGCTTCAGGCTGCATGGATTTGATGTAGGATCCTTGCAAACTGGAAGTGGGAGGCACCTTGGGTGAGAGCAGCTGTGAGAGTTCACAGCTCTGAGTGGCAGGAGAGTGGCAAGAGAAAGGCAGTGGGCTTGGGAGGCATCTCCTATGGCCTTGGAGAACCATGAGGAGACATCCCAGGGGTTAAGGGGGACTTAAGAGAGGAGGGCTGCTGACACTTCCTTACAGAAATGATCTTAAGCATACAGGTACAAAGGAAGGCATGGAAACACAGCAAACAACCAAAACAGCTGATTCCTGAATTATTTACTGTGCTGAAACTTGAGAAAGAAAAAAAAAAAAAAAAAAAAAAAAAACAAACTGCATAACTACAGCCAAGGAATGGATAAAGAAGAATATGAAAACATGGGTCAAACTCAGAAAGGCTGAGGCTCAAGAAGAGACACAGCCAGCCAGAGGACAAGACAGCAAAGTCCCTCCTGCCTGCCTGGGCACATGCCTGCTCCCCACACTGAGAAGCCCTTATGGGCGAGTTCCTGATCCAGTTCTGTATTCCAGACTGCTGGATGGACACAGTGGGACTTGTTGCCCACCTCTGCCAGCACAAGATCAATAGTGGCACTAATGACTCACTCCAGAGCTCTTTCAGGACCCTGAGGCCGAGAAGGGACCCTGTGGTGCAGAGCTGAATGACAGTGTCATCCAGCACAGTGCAAGGCAATGTCTGCCCAGGGCTACCTGGTGCACCACCTGGAAGTGGTTCAGCTAAAACCTGACTCAGTCCCCATCTGGATGCTTGGAAATGAGTTTTGGTGGGTGAGACCGGCTGCCTGCTGAACGCTTGTGCAGAGATGTGTGTAAGTCAGTGCCGACCCAGAAAACTGGCAGGAGAGTGGCAGTGATGCTCCCTTCTGGCTCTGCTTGCATCTCTTTCTGTTTAGTTCAGGATTACGAAGCTAAGTTCCATTTTATATGAAATACGGAGATCTGAGCCATATGTTGTGCAGGTTCAGATCACATCTTGTGGCACAGATCTGCAGGGAAACTTCCGTGAGTCTTGAACCAAATCGGTCGTATCCAGGTGGAGGTTACATCTTGTGGAAGAGACAGCTCAAAGATAAACAAGGTCAGGGAAAGGCTGACAAAATATCCATACAGCAGAGTGATTTTACACAGCCCATCAGCCTCCATGATGCCCCTGCAACACCACCATTCCCTGGGACACAAGTGCTGCCAGTTCTGCCTTGGGCACTGGGAAAATGAGGTACAAGGAAGGAAAATGACTCAGCCCTTCTTCAGGACATCTAAGTGAAGCAAAGGTCTCCTGGTACCTATCCTACACCGAAGGAGAGCACTCTCCAGGCCCCTTGCTCTTCTCTCCAGCCTCAGGCTGTCTCTCCCTTTGGATCAAAAGAAGATTTTCAGGGGAAGATGATCCTGATGGACCTATTTCTGTACGTGGCATTTTAGAGCCCTGAGAAGTTTTCACCAATGGCAGACAGAAAGTGCTGCCCCAGGCACAGGGAGGGTTTGTGGGCTGCAGTTTTGTGGGTGTAGTGGGTCTGGTTGGGATGAAGCTCATATTCCTCCCAGCAGCCCGTATGGTGCCATGTTTTGGATTGGTGACTAAAACAGTGTTGATAACACACTGGTGTTCTGGTTGGTGCTGAGCAGTGTTTGCATTGTGCTGAGGATTTCTCTGTTCCCGTTCCACCCCCAGGCATGAGATTGGGAAGGTACAGGGCCAGGACAGCTGATCCCAACCAACCAGAGGGATATTCCAGACCATATGATGGCAGCAATAAAAGCTCAGGGAAAGGAGGATGAAGGGCTGTTTGTGGTTATGATGTTTGTCTCTCCAAGTATCCATCATGTGTGCTGAAGCCCTGAACTGCAGGAAGCAGCTGGACATGTGCCTGCTGATGGGAAGGAGTGAATGAATTCCTTATTTCCCTTAGCAGGCACACAGCTTTGTTTCTTTACCTCGACCCACGAGTTTTCTCACTTTTGCTCTTCTGATTCTCTTCCCCATCCTGCTGTGGGGAGGAAGCAAATGAGCAGCTCTCTGGGTGCTCAGCTGCTGGCCAGGGTCAACCCACCACAACAGGCCTAAGATATGAAAAGTCAGACTGATGTGCCAAGTCCACAGCAAGTGCTGTCATCCCTCTTTTAGGGAAGGGGAGCTCAGGGGTGGTATCTGAGGTGGGGCAGGCAGGCCGAGCTCCTCAGGTCTCTGCTGGATTCTTGAACCTCAGGTGCCCACCATGTTCCAGCTGTCCATGAAGGGATCATTTGCATCAATGCCAAGTGTTTATCTCTCTGCCCTCAGTTCCCAGCAGCCTGAGCACTATTGAGCTGTGGCATCGGGGACGGGTGACACGTGCATGGTGTGCATTTCTCCAAAACAGGCCTGGGGGCTGCTCTGACATGAGGACACAGATCAGCTCTGTTGTCCCCACATCAAAAATCATCCTGGGCCTTCTTTACCCTCTTCCCCAGCACACAATGCTGATGAAAACCAAAACTAAGTGGTGTATTTTACCTGAGAACACAGCTTGCTCAAAGTCATCAATGCATGGACTTTTGGGTTATGGATTTTCACATGCAAAGTGCCACCGATTTCCTATGGATCAACGGGAAGAAGCCAAGCAAAGAGGAAAACGTCCAGAGAATGATTTATCAGCCTTTATCAGTCACTCAAACAATATCTCCCCATTCTCTATGGAGTATTTGTTTAGCTTTAATACAGTGACAGTGCTTTATGTGTTCAGGGGAAGTGCAGGTCCCTTGCAGGGGGCAGGAATCTGAGGTTTCCAAGCACCTCAAGAACTGCTCTGGGAATCAGAAAGGATTTTGTTTTCCAGCTCTTGTGATGTGTTGCAGCTGCCCACTGACTTTTTTGTTTCCATCCTTGGCACGCAGGAGAATTTCATCACCACACTCTTTATCATGGAAACATGTCATTCAGTGGCATTCGTACATACTGTTCACATCAAATCAGAAGGTTGGCTCCAACCCCTGCAGAGATGGGACCTTTCCAATTGAACCTGCCTCCATAGGTTTGGTGCCGGGCTGAACGCAAAGCCAGAAGGAGGCCGGTTTTTTTCAGACAGGTTTTCAGAGACGACAGAAGATGCATGGAAGCCTCCCAAGAACCGCCTACCCCATGAGATGTTCACCATTCAGGATGTTGGCAAACTTGTCAGATCAGAAGGTTGTGCAAGATGCCAGCCGCTCAGGGCCAGAAGTGTTCGTGAAGTTTTGGGGACTGTCAGATTTTCGCTGAAGAGCTACCTGAGGCAGCCGTATGGCCCAACACCAAGAGCTGAATTGAATCTAGGTCTTCCTCAGGATCTGACGCCCGCTGCTCTCTTTCCCTGCTTGGGATTTGGAAAGCCAGACCTGGAACAGGATGTGATTTGTTCATGTTGGTCTGCGTGATGCCAGCTGAGGCTACTGGCAAATCCTGCTCGCTGAAAAATTATCTCATGTAGATGAGGGTCAGATGATTAACTTTGATGAATCTTGCCACAGCTGAAATTACTGCCAGTGCTAGGTATGAGAAGGAAACATTGGCAGAGCTGTCTCCCTGCCATGGGAAGGATCTCTTTTTCTCCTGGAAAGTAAAGCAGGGGTGCTGTAGCTGCTTTAGCTGGACTCCTCAGCCTTGATGAGAGAGAAGGGTTTCGTTTCAGCCCTGCTTCAGAGTCTTTCCTTCTGAAGTACTTACACAAATTAATAACTTTTCCTGGGGAAAGAGTCCCTGGAGAAGGGATTTTCATCTGGAATAAACAGGACAGCGGATGGCATTTCACAACAAATTCACCAGCTGCCATGTATGAGCCAAGGGGATGGGTGGGGATTTCTGCATTTGATCATGGGGTTTTTTATCTGTTCTGCCACCCAAAAAGTGCCCTGACACAGGAAGTCCCTCTAGGGCTGATAGCAGCAGCAAGGGATAGATAAGCCTGGGAGATGTGCTTTCTCTGCCAGGCCCCAAAGCCCACGCCTGTCACCAGCTCTGTGGAGGCACTGGGGGTCCTTTGCGGGGTCAGCACAAGGGCAGATGTGGGGACTTCTTGGTTAAGGTGGCAGCCCTATGCAGTTACCATCAAATAATGGAATATCCTGAGCTGGAAGGGACCCACAAGGATCATCCAGTTCAACTCCTGGCCCTACACAGGACATCCCAACAATCCCACCCTGTCCCTTAGAGCATTGTCCAAGCACTCCTGGCGCTCTGGCAGCCTTGGTGCCCTGTCCATTCCCTGGAGAGCTTGGGCAGTGTCCCACCACCCTGCGGAAGAAGAATCTTTTCCAAATGTCCAACCTAAATCCCCCTGACACAGCTCCAGCCATTCCCTTAGGTCCTGTCCCTGGTCCCAGGGAGCAGAGATCGGAGCTGCAGCCCCTGGGGAGGTCTGACCTCAGTCTCCTCTCCTCCAGCTGGACAGGCCAAGTGCCTTCAGCTGCTCCTTGTGTGGTCCCTCTGGGCCATTCTCCATCCTCATGTCCCAACTTTGGACACTCTAAAAGCTTCAGTTGTCCCCAGTCAGTTGTCACCCTTTGAGGAGGGTGGAGGAGGATCCCTGACTGCAATCAAATCATGTTTGAAAGATGCAAACAAATGAGGCAGAGAAAAAGATGTGCAAGACAACCAGAACAACACCCAGTAGGTTTCAATCACCACAGTGCTCCCAGCAGCCTGCACAGACCTGTGGGAGCCAGCACTGGTGGCAGGGGCTTAGACTGCAGTCACACTGAGGCTGCTGCTTGTCCTGCAGCAGGTGGCTCCTTGTGACAACCAGGGGGCCACCCCAGAGGGCTTCAGCTGACAGGACGTTCTGCAGGGCAGCTTCCTGCAGTGGTACCAGCACCACGTCAGGTCGCTGTGGGATGTCCCAGTGCAGCTTGTCCTGCTTGTGGGACCATGAAACCAGCAGGGCCATGGGTCAGGAGAGCAGAGAAAGGCAACGGGCACTGGCTGCAGCCAAAGGCAGCTGGGCTTTCACAGCTTTTTGTTAAACATCAACCACTTTTTGTGATGACACCAATCAAATTCCCATCCGGTTGCCTCACTAGGGGCACCCAAAGCAAGAGCAGAGAGACAGATGAATCAGCCATAGGTTTGCTTGCTGTAGCATGCCTGTTGCCAGTAGATTTCTATGCTTCCAAGAGCAAGCTCAAAGCTTAGTTCATTTTCTGAATAGAGGGATGCTCTACCAGATTGTCTGCGGTTGGAAATACACTCATCCCAAACTTCCAGGCTGGGCATCTTTTGGAAAACCAGACTTCAGCTCAACTACCAGTTCACTGAGCATCACCTATGAAAGTTGGGGTGAGATGATGTGCCCTGAAATCATGTCAGAGACAGGCAGAGACAGCACTGATTGTGTCACCATCACTGATAGTAGACAGTTGTCCAGAAATAACAGCCCTCCTTAGCTTGGGAAAATGGCACACAAAGGACTTGGAGGAAGCTGAAGAGAAGGTGGTGAGTAATCCACAACTTGTAACTCCAAAAGTCATCCAGAAAGGGTAAAGCAAGAACAGGGAAGCAAAAAATCTCCGAGGTCCCCAGTGCTGCTCAGTCATTAAAACACCTGATAGAGGCTGCATCCCAAGGAAGTGACATCCCACGGCTGCAGTTCTTGTCCCTCTCTAGCTTTCCTCCCGTGTCTGACCTTCACTCATTACAGCATGGCAGCCATAAGCACTGATGGACCATGAACTCTTTCTTTCTTTAGTTTTGGGAGGAATCTGTCCTTCCCCACCATGCACTAGCAAGCACTGTGCTTGCTCTGTCCCAAACTACTGTCCTTGCTCCATTCAGGGCAGGGTACAGGTACTTGGGCTTGTGGAAAAAAGAGGGAAGGAAGAGAGGGAAAACCAGGCTGTGTGGATTTCAACCATCTTTGAACTACCCTTGTTTCTGTTTGACAACTGGGGTCAGTCTTGGTCTGCCTGAAAGGGCCCTGTCTGAATGTACAGGATGGATGGCAGAGAAATCTGACAGACAGGAGGTGAGAGGAATGTTCCCAATGATGGTTTGAGAATGAACAAGACACCAAGCACCAGAGAGCTGTCACTTCCCCAACATCCCACCCTGCCAGGGGTGTGTGACAAGAGAAATGTTCAAGCGATGTCTTACATTGTCTGGACACCCACTATGGAGACAACACAACTAATGACCAGGCACATCTCCCTGACTCTGCCATTCATCAGGGTGGAACTCTGATCGTTTCCCTGCTGGGTTTCCACTCTCACACTGCCTTTAGTCCCTCCTCTGCTGCAGGGACTATTCCCAAGGGAAGGCAGCGGATCATTCAGCCCACACCATCTCCTGAGTTCTCACTGTCAGTGCTGAAGTTCCCCTGGGGTTGCCCATATCATACGTGCCAACTGCACTGGTGACAGACCCGCTCACTCGTTTTGTAGAGGTGTTTTTGTAGAGGTTGTTTGTCAGAGCCCAACCTAGATCTCAGTCAAGGCTTTTGTGTGACACTAAAAGTTATAATGGAACAAATCTTGGAACAGAAAACAATGCAGGATGAGAGAAAATGCTGTGGAAAGTGAGAGCTGGTGGAAATGATCCTGAAGGAACCTTCTTCTAGAAAAAAGTGAAGCGGTGCTGCTGGGAGGCAGCATCTCTCATCATCCTCCTGGGGCAGGGGGTAACACATCTGTCCCAGGCTGCTATTGGCTTCGTGGAAATGCAATCATTAATAACGACTGTAAGGAGGGCTCCGGAGAGGCTGCTCCTGCACAGCTGCGCCTGCAGCGCTCTCGCAGCAGCACTGCCTGAGGCAGGAGCGGCAGCGGCGCCCGGCGGATCGACGGGGGCCGGTCCAGCCTGGAGAACCGGCCACTCTTCAATACTCGGGTGGGAAATGGGAAAGGGATGTGGCGGAGTACACCACGAACACAGACCATCCACACGCCTCTGCCTGTGCAGGTGAGAACGAGCCCCTGTCCGGCAGCAGGCAAATCCCCACAGATGTGCAGCACCATAGGAGGGAAGAGCTGTGAGGAGTCCATCGTTCAGAGCAGCAAGGACAGAAGAGGATGAGGAAGCTGCAGCTGTGGCCACACAAAAACCTAGCACAAAGTCCCAGAATCCAGGAGGACAAATTCTACTGGACCTCATGCTTGAGCTGACCCATGGCTCTCCCACTGGGGCAGGACCCTGGTGAGCAAATATGGTGATGCCAAAGGATGGGACACACTGAGAAGAGAAGGTGTGACACAAGGGAAGGTCTAAACCAGTGCATTTGGGATGAATGAATACCTCTTCACCACTTTGCCTGGCAGAAGGTGGTCCTATTGCCATGGCAGGAGGATACCAGCAGCTGGTGAATGCTCTGGCACGGTCCCTGTAGGAGCCCAGTGGCCCCATGGCTGCTAAGCCCACTCTCACCCCATGAAGGTCCAATGCTGTGCGGTGCTGGCGGGGCCACAAGCCCAGCGATGAGCTGGTGGGACTGTGGGAGATCAAACTTGTATGGAAGCACTGCAGAGACTGACAGAGGTGGCTGAGTCACCCACCCGGGCCGGCCACAGCCATGGCTGGAGGTCGCCTCTCACAGACTGCAGCTTTGTCACTCTCCATTATTTAATTGATAATTTATCATGCCATTCCAGACAGAGACGAGTTCCCGTTCGTGCCACTGTTTGTTCCCTGTCACATAGTCAATTCCCCAATCCAATATACCAGTTGTACTCTTATTTTATGAACCATACCTTAGGGCCTAATTAATGCAATTAATCAAACTTTTACTTAGGCAGGCATATCTTCATTTCTCCACTGACTGTGTGCTTGGACAGCTGGGTGTGTTGTCTGCATAGTATTCATCATCTTAAGCCATTACAATGCTCTGGAGTGCACTGAAGAGTACGGGGAGGGGAGGGGACTGTTGGTGACTGAGCATTTCTGATCAGGTCTCAAATACAGCCACCAAGGGCAGATCCTGCTCTCTCTGAAGCCAGGCATCATGAGGGGAAAACCCAACAACTCAGCACCAGGATGCTGGGGTAATGCAGAAGTTGGTTGTAGAAGTGGTTTCATTAATGTTACTGAGGAACATCAGTGGGTTTGCAGGTCACTCGCCACAGCAGAAGAAAATGTAATGATAATTGGAAGTGTTAGCCAGAAATATAATGGTGATTTTGTGACTAAAAGGGTCATGAAATGGAGTAAACTGACAAACTGGACAATTTCCTAAGAAGCCATTTCACATTAGATATCCCAAAAGATCATCACAAGACCCAAGTAACGCTTCCTATAAAAACAGCTTTATGTTCTCTAATTATCTCTAAGAATCTAGAAAGTGACTATAAGAAACCAAAACATTGTCATCCTCCAGCCCATCTTAAAAATAATAAATAGATGAAGCTGTGAGGATAATCTTTTAAAGTGTCTTGGAAGTGAAGTGAACACTTGGCTGAGTTGTGACTCACTGATAACAGTGGACCTTGGCTATCAATAAACTATGTCCAGCCCTCAACCTGGCATCCCAAGATGATGGGACAAGGTTATCTGCCACATCTGTGAACACTTAAAAATGTGTCAGGACTCACCATTGTGCTGGGTGCTTATCAATCAGATACTCTTGAAAGCACTGCCAGGAAATACTAACACCAGAGATCACAGACTTGGGGATATTTATAGTGTTTCCCCAAAACTGGCATCAATTCCACTGTCAAAACAAGAGTAAAAAGAGCTCTTTCCATAGCTGGCAAGTGGTAAGGGAGAACTTTAAAGAGCCAAGCAAAGGAGAGTCATAGCTAAAACCAGTCAAAGTGTGTCATGTCACCACAACATCTCAAGGATTGCGCCCTGTAACGTGGCAAAACTGACACGGGGACATTTAGTACAGAAGTGACAGCTCCAGGCCCAGGACATCTGCTGTGACAGCATCTGGACCCAAACTAGCAGCATTGCACTTCTTGACACTTCAGTGGTTTTAAACTAGAAAACTAAGACCTGCTATCTAGGTATGGAAAGGGCCAAACAGATGTCCACTGGTCATGAAAAAGCCACTGGTCTGTGCATTAATTTGTTGTTACATGGTTTTGTTCTTTGCAAAACAGGGTAGGCATGCAGAGTGTGTTTGACAACATCACTGCTGCCTCGATAAACCTAATGAGCCATTGATGGAAATCCTTCAAAGACTAAAAATACACCTCTCAGATTTTTCCTGTAACACCACAATGGTCCCTGTGGGCTGGAACAGCTCTGCTTTTCACAGACAGGAACATTCACCTGCTCCTGCAATAGCATTTGTGCTCACCAAGCAGCCCTGCCTGTGTCTGTGTGTTCGTGAACATCTCTGAAATTCAAGTGTTAGTCAGAACTGGGAGGAGAAGGAGAGGTGAAAGATCTGTAACAGACCACAGATTAAGAAGAGGAGGTTCTTAAAACATCCCTTTCCAGAGCTTTCAGAAGCAGTTCCAGATTTCAAAGGTGACTTTCCAACTCTCAGTCCATTGTGGCAAAATATCAGTAAATGCATCATAGTGTCCAGCACAAGAACCATCTGCAAACTTCCAGAGCCATGGTATGTGTGACACCATGAATTTCTGGGATAAACTGCAAATATCTAGTTATCCCAGAGGGGGTGGCTGAGGGACCTGCTGCTGTGTAGCTGTGGGACACAAATTAAAAAGCAGGAGCTGACAGGTAAAGCCACACACAAACACAAAATTGTACCAAGTTCATAAGAAGCTGAAGCAATTATCGCTTGTATTCAGCATTAATAAACCTGCAATGACAAGCATTTAGCTAAGCCTAATTTTAAAAGATATACTGCTCTCTGGGAATTCAGTTTCTGCTCAGATTAAACCCAACCTGTGTGACAGCAGTATGATATAATGATGATATCCTACTACATCATTCTAAAGGAGCTTAAATCAGTCAGCATCCAGGCTCAGTCCATGGCTGTGCCAGACTCCGTGTGACCAGACACCCACAGTGCTGTCAGAGCACTCTGAAACACCAGCATGGAGAAAGACATTTTGGGTCATTTCAGCACTTTTCACTATGCAGGAAAAGCGTTGCACTTCCCAGCAGTAATGGCAGATGGTCAGGCTGGTTTTGGACAAGGAGGCTGTATCCATTGCTTAGAACACAGACACAGAGGAACAACCACAACGAGATCTAGGCTTTGGTGAGCCCACTGCCTGGCATTTAATGAGAACAGGAGCTGGAGGGAAACACTCGATGTGGCCAAGCACAGCCCCATGCAGATGCCTGACAGGGAGACAGCAGAAGACAACCAACCTGCTCTCTTGTTGTGTTTCAGGCTACACTATTTCTGTCTCTTCCTGTTCTTGTCCTTCACCTCCCACCTTCAGCTGGACCTGAAACTTGGAGAAATTCCCCCTGTGGTGTTTTCACTGTGGGCAAAGTGAGGTTTCAGGGTAGCTCTCTGTGTGACAGGCACCTCCTTGAAGGCAGACACCCACTGTGATGCAAGCACCAGGAGTCTTGGGAAGCAGATATTCCCTGCAGGGCTGTAGCAAGGATGTACAGGGCACGTGGAAGTCTCTGGAATAACCAGCCCCTAACTCATGAGGCAGAGGGGGAAATCTCCAGGAGTGGAGCTGTACTCAGAGATAGCTTTGACTTTTCCTTGCTACTGCCCGTAAATGATCTGTCTTTTCAGCAGCTTATTACCAGGCACACAGAAAACATCTACAGAGCATGAGCTATTACATGATAGCAAAAGCCCAGCCCCACCTTGGGGAAGCCTTGCCATGGGTGCTGCTTACAAAGGACGGGTGGGGATATTTCCAGCTCATGTTTTCAGATGCTCTGGAAGAAATGAGCTGTCCTTACTGGAAACCACCTTGTGGCAGATTCACAAACCCACACAGCTGCCCTGCTGCTCCCCAGCTTCCCCACCCCAGGGGTGTATAAATCACCATCTGACAAGGGAGGGGATGCCAAGGATGGCACGTGTAGGGGCCAGGGCTGGGTCTCCACCCCTCTGCCATGGGAGCTCACCAAGGAGGCAGCACCACTGCTGGTGGCTCAGGAATGCAGGAGAGGCAGAGCTGCTGTGGCAGCACCCCTGGTGCTCCCCACAGAGCTGATCCCAGCCCTGCTCCTGCCACCATGTGCTGTCCCCCACCACGAGGGCTGCAGCAGCAGTGGAGCTCAGGCTGGTCCCAGAGGCCTTGGTGGTCTTTCCATCAGTTCGGCCAGCTCTGGCTCAGCCCCAGGAGGAGCAGGTTTCCGATGACTCACAGCTCTGGCCAGGGTGAGATCATAGGAAAAGTGGCCAACGTGGCCCTTTCCATGACGGAGCACACGCAGGCAGGCGCCGGGCAGGACCTGGGTGCAGCCAGGGGCTGCCAAGGTGTCTCCAGGCTGGGCACGTGAAGGTACCAGCTGCTGCTGCTGCCTCCTGGCTCCCCTGCAGCATGGAATGGCTCCCTTGGAGCGTGCAGGGAAAGCTGCATGCAGGGAAACAGGCACGGGCTGGGAGAGCGCTGGCAACGCTGCCCCGGCTGAGCCGAGAGCTCACAGAGAGGCTGTCCTGGGGAAAGGTGATGAGACCCAGGGGATCCTGCCATGCCACCCCAAACTCCTGATTCCTTACGGTCTCCCTGGTCATGAAGGAGTCCATCTCTTTCAGGGTGAAAGAGGAAGGCTCCTGTTGCATCTTGCTTGGCTGAGGACAGCCATGGGAAGCATGGCACATCCCTGCCACAGATTCCAAAGTGACAGTGGCATGTCCCAGAGGGGCCTGGGCTACCCCTGGCTGCTCCTTTGTGCCCCAAGTACTGACAGCAGTCCCCACATCAGGCTGGGATGAAGGGTATGTTTTTAGTCCACGTTTCCAGGAATTTGATGCCTGACTGCCTCAGAGGGTTTTGGCCAAAGAGCGTCTTGCTCTCTGAAGAGCAGAGCTCAGTGGCCAAGAAGAGGTCGTGTGCAGGAGCATGCATGATTTATGGATGAGCCTGACCAGACTCCTCCCTGTAGGACACCTCCCTGGTACTACTGCTCCTTCTAAAACCTTGCTGATATTTTCTGGTTTTTTCCCTCTCATTTTGCCCACTAACCTCTCAGTCTGGACTTCCCAGATGGCCTGGGAACAGAGATGCCTCTTTCCAGAGATCTCTTCCCAGAGATGCCTGATGAACACACAACGCACAGTGCTCACGGGATGGAGCTGCAGGAGCCGTGGTCAGGAGGGAGCTGCAGGAACCATGAGCTCACCACTGCCTGGGGGCCAACACCCCGTGCCGAGAGCCCCCTCTCCAGCAGCACGGCCTCCCCGCCGGCCCTGGCGAGGCTGCAGTGCGGGAACATCTGTGCTACAGAGCCAGCAAGGGCTCGGGTCTCACAGGGTCCCCCTGGCTGGCCGGGCAATGACTATTTTGGCGCTGTCGCACGGAGCTGGGCGGGTGCCAGGGCAGGCGCGGTGCTGGCGGGGGGTCCGGGCAGGGCTGCAGGCTGGGGGTCACACTGTCCCTGCAGAGCCAGCGGGGTCGGGGGCCTGGCCCCGAGGAAATTGCCTGCCAAGGACTGCGGAGGGCAGCCGCCACTCGCTCTCCATTAGCATTCCGCGGCACTGCCACCGCGCGAAGGAGAAAGCCACCCTCGTAAACACAAGGAGAGGAGATAAAAGCACTTAGCGCGGGCTGGTGAGCGAGACAGAGGCGCTCCGGCTCAGGTGGCTGGCTCCTGGTCGGGCTTTTGTAGTCTGGCTGCAGCTTTCCACCGCGGCAGGTTCGCGCCCCATCGCTCGGCACGGCGGAGCCGCGGCTACGCCTGAGCGGCACTGGCAGAAGTTCCCCAAAGGTTAATTGATGCTGCAGTGCTGCAGCCACCCTGGAGACAGCTGCCTGCCAGCAGCTTCGCCCTGTCAGCGCTGTGCCGGAGCCTCTCCTCCCTCCGCAGCATCCTTCCCCGGGGTGGGTTTCCTCCCGGCCACCCACGGGAGGCAGCCGGCGGGGCCTGCGCCTCCCCCTCGGGCTCGGGGCTCCTTGGACTCCGCACTGGGATCCCTCCCAGGACCGAGAGCGCTGCCAGCAGCAGGAATCATCGTCCCCACTCCCCCTCCTGCTCCTGTCCCCGCAGACAGCAGTCTGGCAGGCTTCGTGCCCTGCGCTCCTCGGCGGCAGGAGGGACATGGAGCCCCAAAGTCTGCATCAATGCTGGCCCCACCTCACTGCCACGGTCTCCACTCTCACATCCCCTGTCTGATGGGCAGGGGCAGCCCCACTCTGGGAGCATAGCCTGATGCTAAAGCCCGCAGCACATCCCCTGGTGATTCCAGAGTGCATCGACAACAGTATTTAACCCAAGAGGGGACAGAGGATGAGGTTCATATTTAACCCAAGAGGGGACAGAGGATGGGGTTCATATTTAACCCAAGGCAGGAAAGAGGATGGGGTTCATATTTAACCTAAGGGGGGACAGAGGATGGGGTTCATATTTAACCCAAGGCAGGACAGATGATGGGGTTCATATTTAACCCAAGGCAGGACAGAGGATGGGGTTCATATTTAACCCAAGAGGGGACAGAGGATGGGGTTCATATTCAACCCAAGGTGGGACAGAGGATGGGGTTCATATTCAACCCAAGAGGGGACAGAGGATGGGGTTCATATTTAACCCAAATGGGGACAGAGGATGGGGTTCATATTTAACCCAAGAGGGGACAGAGGATGGGATTCATATTCAACCCAAGGCGGGACAGAGGATGGGGTTCATATTCAACCCAAGGTGGGACAGAGGCTGGGGTTCATATTTAACCCAAGAGGGGACAGAGGATGGGATTCATATTCAACCCAAGGCAGGACAGAGGATGGGGTTCATATTCAACCCAAGAGGGGACAGAGGATGGGGTTCATATTTAACCCAAGAGGGGACAGAGGATGGGGTTCATATTTAACCCAAGGGGGGATAAAGGATGGGGTTCATATTCAACACAAGGCAGGACAGAGGATGGGGTTCATATTTAACCCAAGGCAGGACAGAGGATGGGGTTCATATTCAACCCAAGGCGGGACAGAGGATGGGGTTCATATTTAACCCAAGGCGGGACAGAGGATGGGGTTCAGCGTGCAGCCTGTGGGGGTTAGCCCTCCTCCCTTCAGACCCTGTGTGTTCCTCGGGTACCCAGTGACGAGGGGGTGCAGAAATCCTGGGCTGCGTGTCAGGGCAGCCTCAGAAGACAGAAGCAGGCTGTGCATTTCTACTTGAGCAGCTTGCTGGGGGGCACAGCAACCAGCCTCTGGCAGGGAAGCCAACCATCCTCAGCAGCCATGAGACCAAACTGGGCAGCCCTGCCTTGGTCTGTACTGGAGCCACCATGTGGGAGGCCTCTCCTCAGCTGTATTTCTAAAATCTCACATGATGTCAGCTTGTTTCCCTGTCTGCAGGCTTTAAAATTAAAAAAGACCCATGTCTCAGATGTCATCCTTGCTCTGTCAATATTTTAATTGTCCTGGACTCTGCCGCCCTGTTTACCTCCTCAGAGCTGTAAAATAAATAACTCCAGCCTTTCCCCCTCAAATCAGAAGGATTTTCCTTTGTTCTTCCCTCAGTGACCAACAACTTTCACTTGTGAGGAGATATCTACGCTACAAAGTCCAGCAGTCCCCTCCCCACAGCAAACAAGGTCAAAATTCAAAGCAGGATCTACGTGATCCTGATCATTTATACAAGCACAACGCCCTGGATGGGGTGGTGTGACAGCACTGCCCCTCACGGGGCTGTCCCCATGTCCAGGAGCTCACAGCCTCACCCCTAGACAAGGGCCAGGCAGAAGTTGAGCCATGATCCATGGCAGCCCAAAGCAAAACACAGCACTGGGGTGCTGCTGTTGAACAGCTGCACCCCAAAAATATGATGGAAAACCATCTTTTGCATCACCGGTGACCAAAACCAGGACTGAGGAATAAAGACACTGGTGCATCAGCAGCCTCAGGTGTGTGCACAGCCACAGCTCCCCATGACCCAGCTGTGTCCCTCCTCTGGAGAGCTGCCAGGCATGCTGGCATCTGCAGGGGTGGCTATGGCCATGCCCAGGGGGGGCTGTGGGGCACAGGGGTACAGCCTGGGGTCCCCACTGCAAGACTTGAAGGGGAGTCTCCCTCAGCTTTTACATCCATGACAGCTACAGAGCATGGCTCATCCCCCTGGCCCTGGTGGCACACAGGGTTCTTCCAGTGGGCCGGCAAAGATGCATCCCTGGCTGGACAGCCAGATTCCAGCACAGGAACTCCTTGGTGAGGGTGCTGAGGTGCCAGTGTCCCCATTCCCTGCCAGCCCCCTCTCAAGGAGAGATCCTGCTCGCCCTCTGCTCTGCTCTCCCTGGGCTCTGCAGCAGAGCAGCTCTGGGCCAACTGGGATCAGAAACCCTGCAAAAGAGGCTTTGTAAACTACACAAACACCAGCCAAGGAGCCAGTTTCTTTCTTCTCCTTTGTACTCTCAGTGCAATCTGGCAGGGAGCGGTGCGTGCATGGACTGAGGGCTGCAGCTGGCGCTGGGAGAACTTGGTCTCCTGCTGAACCACCCGCAGCTCCGGGGCAGGACAATGCAGCAAGAGAACAGAGCACACAAATGTTCTGCAGCAAGCAGGCCCAATCCTTTTGCTAGGGGAGAACAGCAGCGAGCAACTGGAAAAATCAAAATTCTCCTGTAGAACTGAGCCCAGCCTCACCTCGCACAGGACACCGGGTAAGTCCAGGGATCTGTTTCAGGTGTCCTGGGAGTGTGAACCTCCCACAGGTCTGGCACGGACAAGGTAACTGAAAACTGGGACAACCTCAGCTTGGGGAGCCCTGAGTTTCCTTGAGAGGGTGTCCAGTCCCTGAAAACAGAGAGCTCCCAGGAGATACAGGAGATCCCAGGTGACATCCCAGATATTCCTCATACTACAGTGGGAAAACCACCGCCAGAACCTGCGAGCCTGAGGGTCTCCTTTGGTTGGGAGAAACCCCCATTTCTTGGCCCTAACGCTGTTTAACTCTGTGTCATGGGCCCCGTGCTGGGAAGTAGCTGCCCTTGGCTCCAGCATCTCCAAAGCACTGGAACACAGACCCAAGAGATCTTCTGCCAGCTCCCAGATCAGGCGCTGCTGCAGGTCTTGTTCCCACCTGGGCTTTTCAGAGGTGCTGCTTGATACTGTGGCTGAGCAGCACAGACCTGCGAAGCAGGTCAGAAGGGTCTGATCCATTTTAAAGGTAGCAATCAGAAGCACACAGGGCGGTTCCTTGGTTATGATCAGAGGAGGTTTCATGCACAGAAGAACTGGAGCAGTGATGAGCACTCTTGAAAAATCCCAGCCCTCCTAAAGGCCACATTTGATCTAGAATAGACCCCAGACCTTCAGGCTGCTCATTCAACAAAAGTCACAAACCTCCTGTTTCTTTAGGCAATGGGAAGTGATGCTCACTCCTCACAATCCTTTGAACATTTTTGCTGTCCCAATGGGAGTCAAAGAATGGATATTCCCTATTGCATGGGATCTCCTGGGATATTTTTATCATAGAACATGTTATTTATTTCTAGGCTTCAATTTACAGACCCTCCCTGAGCCATCCCAGGTCAATGGAAGGAGCACCTTTGTGCAGCAAAGGGAGAAGGCATCAGAGCCCTCCATTCAGGACTGACAGCACTATGGGGAACCTACCCAGGGAGCTCAGCAGCAAACACAAGGATTATCACGTTGCCAGGGAAAATTGTCAATGCAATGACCAAGAAAAACCTGCAAATGAGGCAGTCTCTTATGGCCATGGGAAGGAGCTGAGGGTTACAGTCACTGGGAACAGGACTGAGCACATGGGACAGGTTCTGGGAAGCACTGAGCACCTAGACTGGGTCCTAAACTGCAGCCTGGGTTTTGAGTCTATACTCAAGAAACAGGATCTTGTATTAGTCATAATAAAATTGATTGACCCAACAGACCCAAGGTTATTAATATCTTTCCCTGCCATAAAAAAAATCTTTTAGGAACTTAAATATTATCTGAAGCTTCAGTTCAAAACAGAAAGGACCAACAGTTCGGGCACTAATGAAATGTTGTCTTTAGAGCTGCTCTTTAGCCTGTATTAAGTTTAAAAAATTACACTTATTTGCTATATGAACTGTTCTGTACATGCTCTTCAGTTGCAGAAGAGCCCTGCTGCCTTGTGACAGCCTTTTAGGGCTACAAGAAGAAATTAATTCCTGCTTCATATTGGAGTAACATGAGAAACTCAGACCAGAATATCATACATGACTCAGTTAGGACAATGTGACTGGCTCTCTCTTCACCAAGCAGAAATGGTCTGATGTGGCTCAAAGCCATCTTTCCACAGTCAAGGTAAGTTCACCTCCTTGAGGATCTGATTCCCAATTGCCTGTTTTGGCTCAAAAAGCTTTTGAAAAGAGGAGCAGTAGAAATAGTAAAAATAGTAGAAATTAGTATAACCCCTTTTTTGTGGTTTTTGTGCTGGCTATGCACTAAAAGGAACATACTTCTGGGAGGGAGGGAAAAGAAGAGTTAGAGGTTGCCTTTAAGGTTTCTTAGGCCAGTGAGAGGAATAGTGGTGATGATTTTCCTGCAGATATTGCAGTATGAGCTCAGACTGTTTCAGACTTGTTACCAAGCTGTCAGGCTGGGAAGATGAGACAGGGATAGAGGGAACTGGCTGTGGAAGCTGGCCTTTCCCACTTGGAAGGATGTGTTTCTCCATGACATGTGCAGCACAGACCCCCCAGCACACCTGGTCTGCTGCCCAGGTGTCTCCACTAAATTTCTTCTTGAAAAGGAGGAGAGTAGCAAAATGTAGCAGCAGATCACAGATGGAAGGGGAGAGGCAGCAGCCAGGTCCCTTCTTAGTAATTTTAGGGTAGATTTGGGGTTTGCCTTAACTTGGAGCAGCTGAACCAGACCAAGAAGAAGGAACACTCTCACTTGCCCAAGAGGAATTAAAATTTTGCTGAAATGAGGCAAAATCTTCAGTGAATTAGATGCAGTAGCAAGGTATGGGCAGATCCTCCTGGACAGAGAGGACACCACACCTTCAGCACTCTTTTTGACAGACCTCTTGAGACTGCTTTGCAGATGTGGGAAGTAAAGATTGTGTTCAACTGGGTGATGTCCCAGCTGTGCCATGGGCTGTGGAGGGAAAGGCTACAGTGACAGCGCAAGAGGGAGAGCACTTCTCACCACTGCTGGCAGGAAACCTATCCTTGCTTCCTGCACACTCCCAGCTCTCTGTCCCCTCTGCTCCTTGTCTTTTTCTTCAGTTCCCAGCTAAAGTCCTTGCAGCAGGGACCAAGCCCTGTGCAGCTCAGGGCACCTCAGGTCTGAGAGAGAGGCTGCAGTGGTGGGGAAGAGGACGAGGAGCTGGACAGCCACACATGGAAATATCAGAAATGATCACTTGAGGAAGTCCAGAGGAAATGCAATTATCTTCTAATGATGACAACAGACCAGAGATGTGGACACACGTCATGGTTACAGGACAACCCATGCAGGGACCCCTGATCACAAGGACTTGGGGACTGCAAGTCCTCCCTAAAAAAGAACAGCAAGCTAACAGCCAGCTACTGGGCTCGAGCAACTCCTCTTTGTAAACTCCTTTGCCATGGTAGAAAGAGGCCCAGAAAAGAGACCTCAGTTCTTTGAAGTGAGCACTGAAATTATTGCCAAGGACTCATGGCAAAAGATCGTGGGAAAAGACTTTCTATTGATTTTTTTTTTTAATTAGTTACTTAAAGCTTCCTCATCTTGGCCAAGGAAATGTAACCATTCACTATTGCCTGCTGTTCAGAATAGCTCCTGCACCCATTCATCATGTATTAGGAGATGTAAGCTCCTTGTTCTAGGCTTGTAACTCCTTTGGGAAAGTTTTCAGTTAAGGCTAAGGCAGCTCTTCAGTTTTGGTTAGATTATATATGTCTTTTTAAATACTCTAAAATATCTTTGGATCTCAATCCCTTACGAGCAGTTGGGGCATTGCAGGGGCCAGCACCAGCTGCTGAGAAGCAGAGGTGAGAACCCTGCTGGAAGAACTGTGGGACAGATGTCCCCACACATCAGGTCCCATCACAGTCTGCACCTGGCAGGGTTGCAAAGGGGAGGTTCATTTCCTAAACTGTCTCTATTGCTTTTGCTGGGAGAATCTGGGTGACTGTAGTTACGTACGTGAGAACCCAGAAGAGTCAGAAAAAACAGCATCGGGATGATTTAGGAGATCTGCACTGTCAGCCAGCTGGAGTGCCTGGAAGTGCTCACCTCTACCAGCAAGATCCTGGGGCTGTTCTGGATTCCTGGGAGGGATTTGAGCGTCACCAATTCCTGTGTGCGCCGTGATTCACCCCCAAGCTGCAGTGTGAGCTGTGGCACTAGGAACAACCTGTTTCACTTCACCCAGGAAAAGGGTCTGTAGTGATCTTGGTCAGCAAGGATCAGTGATGCTGATGGAGGAAAATGTGAGAAAATGTGTTCTTCTGTGCAGGGGGTACCTGGACAGGGACAAACCAGCCTGGGAAAGTAATGGTGAAAGAAAGCGTGGATCTTGTGCCCAGCTCAGCCAGTCACCTTGGGGAAGTGACCTTGGCCTTATCTACACAGAGACAACCAGGAAAATGAATCTGAATTAACCTTTGCAAATTGGATTAGCTAAACTTCATTAAACTGTCTATGTGGACATTCCTGTTCAGAATTCAAGTAGCCTCCACTCATCCTGGCTTACCTCACATCCAAAATAAGTGAGAAGAAAAGAAACTCAGCTGTTTTTCCCATTGTGAGTAGGACTGTCCACACAACTGTCCTAAGTGCAGTTTAACTAAACCACTGTAACATCCAACTTCAGACTAGTGATCCCTGGTGGTCTCACGTGTCTTTGTCTTCCTGCCACCCTGTCTATTTGGACAAGGAGCTCTAGAGTCTCTGGATGAAGGAGCAGCTCTGATTGTATGCACAGGCCATGCCTGCTGCAGGATCAACACAACCTGTAGATGAAATGTAGCCTCAAGCTGTGCCGGGGAGGTTAAGCTGGACATCAGGAGGAATTTCTTCAGAGAAAGGGTTGTCAAGCATTGGGTTGTCACCATCCCTGGGAGTGTTCAAGAAAGGATTGTTCACTGGTCTAGCTGACAAAGTGGTTTTCAGCCACCGGTTGGACTCAGTAATCTCAGAGGTCTTTTCCAACCTGAAGGATGTTGTAATTCTGTGATTCTGTGGGTCTTTCACAGAAGTAGTGCTGGTGCAATTGTAAAGCTGTTCATCTGGGTAGGAGAATGTCTATCAGGGGTGGGTTTGTTTGAACCCAGAAAAACAAAAGTCACATCACACCTGATGGACCTGACTACCTGGAAAGGCAAGAAAGTTGGCTGTGAGGATACAGGGTGAATGGTGGATAAGGGAATATTGAGTGGTTTCCCTTAGCTGTAGTAAAGCTTTCAGTGCTCACTCTCCCTAGAGCCAGGCTGGGGAGATATGGGCCCAATAAATAGGAAAGAAGGAAGCTGGAGGATAGGTTGGACTGTTGCACTCACAGGGTGATGATCAGAAGTACAGATATCAGAAGCAACTCATTGCTGTTGAGATGCTGGAGGGACTGGTACTGGTGGCCTGGATAATTGGGCACACTCTCAGGAAGTTTTCAGAAGCCACCAAAGGAAGCAGCAAGGAGGGAAGCACTTGACACCCAAGAGGCAGCAGCTGCTGTTCAGAGGGAGTGGAGAAATGGGCAGACAAGTGCACAGTCCTAATGGAATAACCTCACAAGGGAACAGGACAGGCCGGGGGGCAACTGGGCTGGGAAGCATCTTGATAGGAAGCAGCTTTGTGGAAAGAGAGGTGGGGTTGTGAGTGACTCAGGAATTGAACAGGGGTCATTGCTGTGCTGCAGCAGAGGTGAGCTACACCCTCAGCTGAGTGAGCAAGGAGGCAGGCAGCACATCATGGGAGTGAGAATCCCCTTGGTTTGGCCCTTCTGAGATTGTTTTGGAAACATTGGGTCCTGTTTGGGGCTTCCTAGGACAAAACCAGCATTGGCAGATTGAAGCAGGTCCAGCAGAGGCCACCAGTGGATAGTTGAGGTACAAGGTGAGGCAAAAGCAGCTAGGTTTGTTCATACTGGAGGAGAACAGGAGGAAGAACAAACTGATTTCTGCAGCTCCCTGAAGGAAGGGATAGAAAAGACAGAACTCCTGGAGGTGCAGAGCCAGCCTGGGTTCTCTGTTCTATGTTCTATGGCCTAAGTCTGGGCTTTGAGTACCAGGCTCAAAGGAAAGGGGTGCTCACACCATGATGCCAACCTGCTTGAGGGTTTGAGGATGCTCTCTATCATCATGTTTGGGCATTGCTGGTGAGGGTTAGAGAAAGAGGTCCTCTATATTCCTATAAACTGGATTAGTGGAGTAGTAAACATACAATAAAGTTATAATAAACATTTATAGGGTGATTAATCTAACTGCTAATTGAGGAATCAGTCTGATCTCACTTCATATGCAAAGGTGTGTTTGCCAAAGCCACTCCTTTGAACTTGCTCATACCTTTCCATCTGTGGCTCCATATTTTCCTTTAGAACTCTAGTGAAGCCTGTGAGATGTGGATCTGAATTTACCCTTGCTTACCAGGCAGGAAACTGAGGTTCAGAGAAGCCAAGCAACTTGTTTGGAGTCCTGGTGAGGACTGTGTTACGTAGATCATCAAAGCACTGAATGCACCTGCCTGGCATCCCTGCCTCAGGTATTTTCCCCCCTGCTTTTTAAACCTGGACATGGTCCACTCTTGCAGCTCAGCTGATGGATGGTAACTCAGTAAGCAGGAGTAATGCAAGTGGGTCTCAGCCCGGGAAACAATTCCCTAAGAACACACAGCCTCTCCTCTGCTCACACAGAGAAAGTGCTTTTTATTTCCCTGACTGTCCCTGAACCTCTTATTACTCCCAATTTGGAGTCCTTTCCTGGGGCACTTTCAATAGGATGGCTGGAAAAATCAGGCTTTTTTAATCTGTCTTTTTTTTTTTTCAATTTAAGGACATAATAATTAAGGAGATCATTGTGTTGATGCTCCAGTAGACAATCAGAGAGGCTCAGCACCAAACTGCTGGCAGCAGGTGGACTGTGAATCACTATCTGCTCCAGTCACCTGCCAGGAGTCCCCCACCCCTCCTCAAGCAGATCCACTGATGGGTTGTTGTGTATTTTTTGCTGTTGTTGTTGATTGCTGACATAAAAGAAGCTGAAGCGACACCGTTTTAAGCTGAGTATCCAAGGCGACCTCATTAACATCTCTGCAGAGGAGCCCTTTAAAAAACATCAGTCACGGTGGTCCTGAGTGGAACAGAAACTGTTCTGTGTTTTCTTGATCAATTGCTTAAAATTCAAGGTCGGGGTGCAGAGCAGGGAGGGCTCCCCGCCAGTCACTGCAGGGTTGGGCTGAGGGTTTTTTTGGAAAATAGTGATGCTGTCGTACTGGAGAAAATCCATGTGCTCCCTCAGAGGAGCACTATTGGGAATAAATGCTGGAAGCTGTTCCACTTGAGCAGATGGCTGAAAAACTTTGGCTGAGAAATAAATTGAGTATGACGGTCTGAGGGCCAATCACAGATGGATGAAATTCTAGTGATGTCCCAAATGTCCTGAACATAGAAGGTTCTCTTCTTTCCCCTTTTGTGCTAAAAAACCATAGTAGGATTTTTAATACAGACTGAAAAAATGTTGATGGAGTGAGACACAGAGATAACGGTTTAATGTCTTCTGGATCAGCAGCACATTTAGGGGAGCCCCGAGGTTGTGCCACCTCCAGGTCAGCAGTGGAGGAAAGTGCTGATGGTGCAGGGACCATGATGGAAGGGCTGGGGAATGCCCCTGTGCTCCTTCAGACACAGCCTGGTGTCCACGTGCAACACCAGACGTTCAAATATTCCTGCTGAATTCAAGTTGTGCAGAACCCAAAAGCAATTTTTTTTTCTTCAAGATCTTTCCACCCAGCCTCAGGGCAGACTGGAAAACTGTGCTTTAACTGGTGTTAAATGGAGAAGTCACTAGGAGCTCCTTGCCTTGGTTTCAGGCCATCTCCATAAATGCAGGGGTGACCCTGGAGGTGTGTAATTTTAACAACCACTCACTCTCCAGTGCAGCACATAAAAGGAGCCCTGAGCCCTGGGTTTCAAATCATGGGCTCTGGGATCCAACCCAGTGCAGATCCCAGATTTCAACTCATCTCTGCTCAGGCTCAGAAGGGAGATGAGCCACATTTCAAGTGGCACATGTCTTTCATGTCCTGAAAACACCCTGAGCCCAGATCCTCCCTTCCCAATCCCTGAGTTGACAGGCTGCCATGAGAGCTGGTGAGACATCAGCTGTGAGTTAGGTTAGTGTAGCCTGGCAATCAGCAGCACCCGAGCACAGTGTGATTCCACAGGGACCCGGTCCTCTGTAGTGTGAGGACCAGGGGACAGAGCAACCCTGTGCCTTTCCTAGCAGACAGATGAGGCCACATGCACATCCTGTTTTCCTCTCCTGGAACAGCTCCTTCCCATCCATTATTTCTCGTGATGGGACAAGCTCATGCAGGTGAAGGCTGTTATAACCCAGCCCCAACATCAAATCTCATGGGGAAACATCAGCAGCTTCCAACAGCAAAGATCTTCTGTGGTCAAGTGACCAGCTGGAACGATTACATGGGATTTAATAATTTCTTCAACCATACAGGACACCATAACCCCACAGAGCTGCAAAAAGGGTCTGTGCTGCCTGTGAAACCTTGGTGCCAACTTGCATTTGCTTGTGTATCAGCTGGTGATCTATGGCCAGGTCAGTGACAGCTGTGACATGTGAGACCACACGGTGGGGACTTGTCAGGACTCACTGAAAGCTGCAGGAGAGGTGGACAGGGTTACAATATTTCCTGGCAGCCCTGTCTGAGAGTGCTGCCTGTGGGACTGGGACAGATATTAAAGGCTGGACTTAGCCTGCATCTGCAGTGCCCTGCAAAGGCTTTATCAAATGAGCTTATCAGCAATGCTGCTTATTCCTCTCAGCCAGGGGCTGGTATGTGCTGTATTAACCACCCTCAGCCCTTTGTGGCAGATGCCCCTTTAAAACCCATGAAATGAAAACAGTCTTTGCATCTCAGGAATGCATTTGGGGTTTTTAACAAACATGCATTCACATTCATATCATCTATGTGGATTCAGTAACAGACAAAAAAAAGGGAATGTGAAAAATTCCAGAGGGAAGAGGATGCGAAACCTACACTGTCAGTGCAGAGAGCAGGACCCCCCACACCCTTGGGACTTTAGGCCAACTTCACTCCACTTTATGTTTACAGGTTGAGTCTGGCACTCAGGGTGTCCTGCTTGGTCCTACAGCAAGCTGGCAGAGGAATTTTAAATACTGGATAAGACTCTCCACAGAAAACAGAGGAGTTTGGGCTGGTGTGGAAGAGGTTTTACAGCAACTTCTGTGAGCTAGAGAGAAGTTTGATAAGAGGATCCATGTTTGATAAGAGGATCCATGTTTGATAAGAGGTTCCATGTTTACCTCTGAAAGAATTTCCTACCAAGGTCGTTGACACAGAAACCAAGAAAGAAAGAAGGAGAACTAAGAGAAACCTGCAGCTGCCTGTTCCAATGAGCACTTTGTCTCCTGACCAATGAGTAAAGTGTAAACTTAGGAGTTTTGTAAGAATGTATAAAAACCATGCATGCTATAATAAAACCAGGTTTGAAGCCTTCTGAAAATAGAGTGTTGCTTTGTCTCTGTCTCAACTACAACAGGCTGGGCCCTGCTTTTGCACTGTGGTTGAGCAGAAAGGAGGAGTCCAGGTTTGGAGATGTTTCTGTTTGGAGATTCTCCAGGTGCACACAAAGGTGGGTGCTACACACAGGTGTAGCTCCCACAGGACATGGCCAGCAAGCAGAGAGGAGGGGTGGGTGACACACACACACCAAGCATGGTGTTCCACTCCCTGTCTCATGGTATATGGCAAGGGCCACTCTCTGTCTCCACCATCAAAATCTGGTAAATGATGTCATGGCTGTGGTGTGACACGTGATCCAAAGGCTCAGCTCCTGTCCCCAGCACTGACCAGTACGTAGGACGGTGTGATCATGGTCAAACACTTCCCCATGATATCCTTCCAGCCTGCAATAGTTTGTGCTTTAGAGACTTCCTGGCCCAGAGTTAAAGTCCTTGTATTTAGTCATCCTCAATTCCTCAATGGTTTTCTTTTCCATGACCTTGTTTGTGAGTTTGCACCCCCTAGTAAAGTCAGAAATTCAAGTGCTTCATTATAAGCATTTTCTTTACCATTTCCTGATTAATCATCCCCGCCACTACGGTCATTACAGTGGTTCCTAGAGACCGAGCAATTGTAGGGCTCATTGGCCAGGCAGCAGCAGCACACAGCCCTCACTTCGGAGGCTTCCACGGGGTAACTGAGCAGAACCAGCTCTGGGATGGGGCAAAGCCACAGCCCCAGGAGAAGGGCATGGGAGGGATCCAGCTACGAGGCCACAGAGCAGCAAGGGACTGGAGGGGTGGGGGAGGACATCAGGGGAAAGCAAGACAATAGGAATAGAGAATTGAAGCTGGAGACACAGATAGATTAAATAGTTAATCTGCATTATAAACAGCACAGGTGAGAGTCTGCTACTGAATCTCTTAATCCAGTTATTACCATTCAACGCTGTCATTTCCTCCTGTTCTGATGCACCACTCATCCTTCAGGTTTGGAAAAACAACAGTAGCATCAACAACAAATAAAAAGAGACACAAAAGAACTTATTGTGTGTTTGTGCACTTTGGGATTTCCCTCCTGTAAAAATGCACCAGCTCTTGTAAGGGAGAATATCTTCGGGAAGAACAGGGCTACATCACCCATGTGTTGATGACAGTGAACGTTCCTGAGTAACTCAGAAGTGACAAGGCTGATACTTAAAAGCAAATCTTCTGGGCTCCTGTCAGTCCAGCAGGGCAAGACAGAGCAGATGTGACCTCATGAGAATTTATCAGATGCAGATACAGGGTGTTTGAGTGGTGATGCTTTACCCCACAACCCACACTGAGGCCAGAAAAGAGGGGACATTGTACATGAGGAAATACAAAGGGGTGGTTGGAAGGATGGAGGAAAAACTTTGAAAGGATGAGGGCAAAGCGGCCTGGACCTGCTCACAAGCAATTTGTGACTCAATAGGAGGAGGCAAAATTCCTGGACTGTGCATCCCCAGCTGCTGATACCTCTACCCATCCTTAGGCAGACATGAGTCCTTCCCAGCGTGGGAAGTGCCAGCAGTGCCATGGCAGGTGGTGTCCCACGTCCGTGTCACAGTGAGATAGCGGCGTTACCGTGATGGTGCCGTGGCTGTGGGAGAACTGACCCGAGTGTGACCTAGCACATCTGAAAGGCAGGAATGGGAGAGCCCAGTGCCTTCCCCAGGGCCGTGTGAAAATCAAATGAAGCCTCTCAGTGTAGGAGAGGGGTTGATGGCTTGGGAACGTGAATCTATCTGACACAAAAAGCCCTGAGTCCCTGTTCCGTCTGGAGCTCACGGAGCCATAGGTACCTGTGTGGAAAGTGCTGCCCTTGATTTCCCATCCAAGTGCTTTATGTCTCAGTTACATGCCACTGAATATGCTAAGACCCTCATTTCAGAAGAGAGCAAAGCAAGGATGTGCTGATCCTGGAGTTTCAGCCAGCTCTGAAGGTGTGTTTGAAAGCAGCAGAGATTGTCAACACAGAGACAGGGACTTGAGGTCCAAGATGTAGCAGAGCAGATCCATTCAATAAGATGAATTCAGACATCAATTTCAGGAAAAAGGACTGGGTTCAGCTGCTTTTTTGGGGAACCACCTGGGATTTCAGCAGCAGATTGATTAAATGAGCTGGATTTTTCTCCAGCTGCAGGGAATCATTTGACAAGCTGCCCCAAGAGTGCACAGGACAAAGAGGTGCAGGTGGCAAGGATAGTGAGCCCTCTGATCCTCAGGGCACTGGAAGGGGCTCTAAGGTCTCCTGGGAGCCCTCTCTTCTCCAGGTGAACAGCCCAGCTCTCCCAGCCTGGTCCAGAGCAGAAGGGCTCCAACCCTGGGAGCATCTCCATGGCCTCCTCTGCCCCTGCTCAAGAAGGTCCACGTCCTTCTTGAGCTGTGACCTGGATGCAGTCTGAAGATTTCCCTTAGTGCTTCCTCTGGAGGAAAAATTATGCAGAGGACAATATTGTGCTAAAGCAGAGTTGGTCCCATTCCTTTATCACCTGATTGGAAAACTATGTTCTCTAAAAAAAAAAAAAAAAAAAAAAAAAAAGAAACAACAAAAAACCCTGATAAAATCAACAACAAACCATAATTATTTGGAGGCATTTTCTCAGTACTGCATGGAATATTTGTGACTTAGCAGCAGCCACAACTTCTTATTTTACCTCCACTTAGCAGCTGATGTGGTTTTATGAGTCCTGCAGAGATTGCACAGTCCTCCAGGAGAGGCTAGGACCTTCTGCTTCCAGGATGAGTGTTGAAATCCCAGCCTCCAGGAGAGATCTCTGGCTTCTCTCTGTCAGATTTCTGCCTTTATGTGTAGGATTGGGAAGGGTGTTTTCCTCCTGAAGGCCAAGGGATGCTATCTGGGTGTGACTTCTTGAGTGACTCTCTGAAACAGAAGTTACCAGAGATGCAGAACAAAGAGAGGAGAAAGTCACTCCCGAAAGAGGAGCCCAGCCCAGCCTGATACCTTTAGAGAAAAGCACCTGCACCATCAGCCAAACACCTGCTGCTGGCATTGCCTGGAGCTCGCAGGCTGAGTCACTGCAGCAGAGCTCTGGCAGCAGAGCAATCCATCTCCTCCCTTTGCTGGCCTCGGCACAGCCAGACTTCCCTGGCCGTTTCTCCAGTACCTGCAGGCTCAGGAAGCACTGCTGTGGGCGGTGGTTCTGTGACTGATGCTGGAGGAAGGGATGCTCACCCTGTGCAGCACTCACCTCTGCCCTCCTGCTGCTGTGCAGGGTAAAGGAACACTCAAACCATGAGAATCGAGCCCAGCACTCATCAGGCTTTTGCTAATCAGCTCAACGTATGCAAATTGTGGAAAAAGTGGGATTGGAGAGACCTCTCCAGCACAGGAGGGGAGTGAAGGGACAACACTGCCCCGGGCTCCTTTCAATCCCCAGAGGACCCAATGGCTCCAGTTTAGGCTGAAGATGCTAAAATGTCACAAGCTCTGGGGAGGGTCAGCATCTGGTGACACAGCTTCTGGGACTGAATGGATGGTGCTCAGAGGAAGAGACCAGCAAGGGGCAATATGGGACTGCACCAATTCTTGCCTCACCAATGTCACTAGGAGGAAATTCTTCCTTGGGAGGGTGAGGAGGACCTGACACAGGCTGCCCAGAGAAGCTGCGACTTCCCCATCCCTGGAAGTGTCCAAGGCCAGGTTGGATGAGGCTTGGAGAAACCTGGGACAGTGGAAGGTTTCCCTGCCCATGGCAGGGGGTGAGCTTCAAGGTCCTTCCAACCCAACCCATTCTGGGATTCCATGCTCCTGAGAAAGAAGTGAACGTGGACAGCACCACTAAACCCCCAGCTAACGTCCCCAGTGAGCTGCTTTTTTTTTTTTTTTTTTTTTTTTTTTTTTTTGCAGAGCCCAGGCATGCAGGTTGCTCTGGAGGGCTGGATCTGCCTGTAGAAATATGCAGTCACCTGACTGGGGCCTCGTCATCTTCACAGGCTGTTTTGTAAACAGTCATTATAAATAATAAATCAACAGCATGCTAATGAAATGAGCTCTTTTCAGGATGTTTTAGAGAAGCCTCTAATTTAATATAGAAGAAACTCTAATCTGCTCTGCCAAGTTACAAAGAGGATTAAACTATCTTCCAATAATGGTGAAATATTCAAGCTCTGTATTACCAGCACAGGAACTGAGGGAAGCATTCAGAGGCACAGGAGAGGTCAGTTCCCCAGTCCTGTTGCATTTGAAGGAGAACTGTTGTACCACTGTGCCTGGAAAACCTATTAAATCACAGATCCCACATCCATGAAGATCAAACTCTGCTATCAGATTGGTGGGCACTGCCTTCACCCTTCAGTGAATTTAAATAAATCTTTCTAAGTCAATGCTGCCATGAGTTGGTCATGGCCAAGTGGTGTTTAAATATGTAGGAAGGAATGTGTTGCTGCAGAGAGTTTTCTTGTGAAGGAAGGACCTGGGGATAGCAAGGACCCAAGAGACACTGAGGTCAGGATGGGAGGGACTGGGGACAAGCAAAATAAGTTAAATGAGTTTGCAATAAGATTTTGGGCCTATTTAAGTGTGTACAGAACAGAGCACAGGTCTGAGAGCCTCGTCTTGCCTTTACTTTAGAGACTCTGTCCTGAGAACCAGAAGCTGGTTGAGATTACAGCAAAGACCCAGCACACAAACACAACCCTACAGGGACAAAGCAAGTCCTCAGAAGAAGGGGAAATAGAAGAAATGAGTGAACATGGAAAGCTGGCTGGGAGAAGGTTGCATGAGAGGCTGTGGGGTTTTTCTCAGTGGGGCTCAGTGGCACATGGAATTGAGAGGATTTAGATGTTCTGTACTATTCCACTGGTTCTTTTGGGGGGAGCCACATGAAATAGCCTTTCTCTAAAAGCCATTCATGAATTGATGAAAATTCCTGCCACCCCAGCACCCTCAGCACTTCCCTACAATACTCCAACCCACCCTGGAGCTGTGATCTGGAGTGCCTGAGCTGGGGAGCTGCGACAAGGGAAAGCCTGAGACGTGCAGGAGGGCTGGGGAGTGAGGAGTAGGTTGTTTCCAGCCTAAGAGGGCACAGGAAGATGTGCACAGCTGCCTCTAGGCATGAAAACAAGCAATGCCCAGCTGTAGCACAGAATCATGGACCCTTCACCAGCTCCATTGCCCTTCTCTGGACTCACTCCAGGCCCTCAGGGTCTTTCTTGGGGGCCAGATCATCTGGATGCAGGGCATATGCCAGCACCCCACCAACAATGGGAGTTTTAGTCAGTGATCAATTCAAAATTGTTCAGCAGACACATTAGAGATGATGATATTCCACAGGAGAACACAGGATGCAGTGCTGGAGACCTGACCCCATGGGCAGAAAAGGGAACTGCAGGTGGATAGGGAGAAGCTGCTCACACCAGAGTATCCTGTGGATCGTGGATGTCCTTGGTACCCATCACAGCACCTGAATAAAGCAAACAGAAACCAGCCCAGAATGCCTGGACAGCACCAGAGCTGGTGCTGGATCAGAGCTCCCAAACAGCCATCAGAGCTTCAGCTGCCAGCAGTGACCTGGGGTCAGAGCAGGGCTGGAAGGAGCAGCCAGCACTCAATGCCTGATTATTTTCTCTCATTTCCTATGCAAGTCTCTCACCATCAAGTCATCCCACAGTGACCCACAGCTGCACTGATATACGATGCTGTGCGTGCACTGGCATCCTCCACCAGGGAGTGCAGCTGTTGGATTTTATACTCCAGCCTTCCTAGGTGCTGCATAAAACACAAAATACAGCCAGCCCCTGTCTCAACAGAGCCCGCAGCCTTCTGCAGAGACATCAAAACATGCTTCACCTTCATGCAAGGTTTTAATAGATGGAGTACCTCTTGTCTATTTAATAAGAATCTGTCTCTGCATGGATTCACTCAAGTGAAACAGCTATCTGTGTGCCTGGGAGTTTAAAATGGCTCCAGGTTGCACTTCATTCCCTTATTTAGAGTATTAAAAAGCAGGTTACTCCAGTGTAACAAAGACTTGCTGTGTCATATTTACACAAAGGCCATATTCATACAGCCATAGAAAGGTTTGGGTGGGAAGAGGCCTTAAAGATCATCTTGTTCCACCTCCTGCCATGGGCAGGGACACCTTCCACTATCCTGGGTTTCTCTAAGCCCTGTCCAACCTGGCCTTGGACACTTCCAGGGATGGGGCATCCACAACCCCCTGGGCAGCCTGTGCCAGGGCCTCACCACCCTCACAGGAAAGAATTTCTTCCTAATATTTATTCTAAACCCAGTCTCTCTCAGTGGGAAGCTGTTTCTCCCTGTCCAGTCACTCCAGGCCCATGTAAATGGTCTTTCCATCTCCCTTGCAGGCTCCCTTTGGGTACTAGAAGCCACAATTTGGTCACCCCAAAGTTTCTCTTCTCCAGACTGAGCATTCCCAGCTCTCCCAGCCTTTCCTCCCAGCAGAGCTGCTCCATCCTCTGCTCATCCTGGTGCCTCCTTTGGACTCTCTCCAGCAGCTCCAGCTCCTCCCTGTGCTGGGCTCCAGAGCGGGACACTGGCTTTTGTCTGTGCTGGGAATTCTTCTTGATAAAATCAGGCTGGGTTTTGCTGGAAGCAGCACCCTGACTTGAAGGAGGACTAATGCACCTTGTACCATGTCCTGAAGATATTTTCCTTGAAATTCATGGAGAACAAAGCAGAGTGCCCTGATGAAGTCCGAGATCTGCCCAAAGTGACATTGCTACGGCCCTTGTCAGGCAGAATCTCTCATCCTGCACTGCAGGATGCCCTCTGGGAGACAGGGAATAACCACAGCAGGCAGGGCAGGAGGAGCCAGGAGGGATGGCCACAAGTCAGCGAGGAGACATTGCAGCACAGGAATTCTCAAGGGCAGCCAGAGCCACCTGGCAGAGGTGGCAAAGCTCATGTCCTACAGAGGTGTCTGCTGTGGCCTGGGACCAGAGGCTCCCCAGGCACACGAGGTGGAAGCTGTCCTGAGCTGTGCAGTGTGACCACGCCTCAGAAGAGCTGCCACACACCCTGCCAGCTCCCCTGTGCCTCCTGACCACAGGCACAGCCACCAGGCAGCTCAGAGCAGTCCTGGGAGCAGCTGCAGCTCTGGAGTTCTGTGCCCATGGGTGGATCCACAGCTGGAAGTGGAGCATTCCAGTCCCGTGGGAGGCTGAGCAGCGGCCTCCCCAAGCTGGCCACAAGCCCCAGCAGGAGGCCACTGTGCTGTGAAGCAGCAGCTCCCATGCCCCCATTTGCACAGGCTGTTCTCTGAAGAGTCTCTTCAGAGCTGACGCAGCCCCTGGGGCTCCCTTGGCTGGCTAACACTGACGCATGAGTCACTGAAAATTACTTTTCAGTGCTCAAGCCCACGGGCTCGAGGGCAGGGAAGAGTTATGGTGACCTAGCCACCTAAAACCCTGTCCTGGAGCCGCTGTTCTGTCTGTGAATGACTCAATTAAGAGCCCTGAGCTTACAATAGGAGCAAAAACTCAAACAGAACACTGCCTCTCAGGTTTATTCCGTTCTTCCCCCTCTGTTCCAGACCTTTGCTGTGTCCAGCTCAAGCAGCAAAGTTGTCGTGTAACTTTGATATTTGCTGTAAAAATGAACCCCAGCAGCAGCAAGCTGGCTGTCCGTGCTGCCCCACCGCCTGTGTGCTCCAGGTACCTCTCCCAGGAGCACTTTAAAGGATGCTTACAGCATCCAGCGTCTGCATGTTCAAAGAAAGGGAAGTTATGATGTTAGCACTGCCATGACCTTCAGAGAAAGGGACTAATTATTCCCAAGCAGGCAGCTTAGTGCTGGGCAGCTGCTAATGAACATTGATAGGGAATGAAATGCATCCAGATGCAAATTGCAGCGCTGCCTTAGGAGGTTTATGAAAGAGATGATCCTGTGCTGGCTGCAGCTCCATGGTTTTGCTGTGGATGAACCTTTCAAGATTTCTGTCCACCTCAATGCCCCTTTTTTTCCCCTTTCCCCACTTCTTCCCAAGCTGATTACAAACCAATGACCATGGCCATTACCAGGAGCAGAGCTGTGTGCTGCAGGCTCAAGTTTCACTTGCAGGATCCAGGTGTTTGACTCCAGGGAGGCTTTGGCAGGGCAGGGGCTGAATCACCACCTGCAGCATCGGCAGCAGCAAACTGCCTTTTGTTTTGGGATGCGAGGGGAGGGAGCTGCAGAGCAGAGCCAAGCAAACTGGCACACTGCTCCCAAGGAGGACACACCTGTCCAGAGTGCCAGGCTTTCCTGGCTGGGTGACCTGGAACCCTTGGCAATAGTGGCAGAAGTGCAGAAAAGCAAGGAAGGGCATAATTCTGGGGCCGGGTAATGCTATGGGGAGCAGAAAGGTGGGACAGAGCAGCTGGAAACAGCCTCTGAGCAGGTCAGGTGGCAAAAGGAGCAGTTGCTGGTTCCCACACAGTCAAACTGCATCCCTAAAAGCCGTGTGTGCTTCTCAGGGAAAGCTGTGCTGAGGGCTGTGATTGCAATCACCCCTGGCAAGACCCTTGCTAGGCATGGGAGGGGTGATAATGGCTTGTCTGTTGTCAGCATCCTGGAGGAGCCCGGGACGCCCTGGCAGGCTGTCATCAGCACGAGCTCAGTGCCTGCTGCTTGGCTGCCTGGCCAATCCCACCTTGCACAAGAAAAAGCAAACACAAAGAGGAGGTTGCAAAAAATTCAAGCGCCCTGAAGACAGGAAGTGTCAAAATCCAGGCTGCCCGCTCAGCCTGGCTTTGGCAGAGCTCAGAATGCCAGCGGGAAAGGAACACGTCTTACATTTTATGAGGGGAAACATGCCTTGCTCTGTGTTGAAGAAGTTCAGGCTGTGGAAGGCTGTTTGATGTTTTGCTTCCCCAGCGTCTCCAGTGGGTGTCCTGGCCCTGCTCAGGGCGAGCTCCTAATGCTGTCATGGTGATGGAAGTGTTTGTCCCTTCTGGGCTGGGCTCTGGGATGTATCATTCTGATTTCTGGGGTCCTTGAGATAAAAATATCAGTATCAGTAGGTGTCCAGTGAAGATCTCAGCCTGCACTGCCCCTGCCGGGCAACGTGGGCTGGTTCCTGGTGCTGCAGTGAAGCTGGTTCTCAGCATGAGCACTGACAGCTCTGCTTGGACCCCACCTTTGCCTCTGCTCTCCCAGAGCCTTTCCCAGAGGGGAGGGGTGCAGGGCACTGCAGACAGCCCTGCTACAAGCAGCCATTCCTGCAGAACTCTTCAGCCTGTCAGGAATGTGCAACTCCAGCAAGGGCCAAGCTCCTACCAGCCTCATTCCCTCTCATCTTGGGCGGACACAGCTGAGTGCAGAGGACACCAGGATTTTGTCAGAGCTCATTTCAGGGGTCACTTACCTTTCCCAAAGCATCCTGCTTTCACCTCATATCATCCACGATCTCACAGCTTGCTGTTCACTCGGGATTTTCCTGTGGGCAGTGGTGTGATGGGTGGCAGAGGGACTCCCTCACACCTCATTCCATCGCTGCTCTGGGATCTGAACCCCCTTGCTTCCTCAGCCACTCCTCATCAGAACTGTGCTCCAGAGCCTTTCCCATCTCCATTCCCTTCCCTGGACATGATCCAGCACCTCCATGTGTATCTTGTAGTGAGGGGCCAAGAACTCAACCCAGTGTGCATCCTGGAAAAAAACTTGATATTTTTAGGTGTGAATAAGATTATCAGGAATATTTCTGCTCAAATATCCACAGAAAATAGCAAAGGACACCCATAAGGATGTCCCTGGGCACACAGAGGAACACAGTTTTGTTACGCAGGCTGGCAGGTAGGACTGGACACTCAGAACATCCATCAGGCAGGCCCAGCTCTGAGCTGTTGGACTCAGCTGCAAGGTTACAGCATCCCAGTGGCATCTTCCACTTCCAGACAGGGAGCTGAAAAAGGACTTTGGGCAGTCATCTGCTCCATCCTCCAGCTCAAAGCAGGGCTAATCTAAAGACTAAATCAGGCTGCTTGGAGCCTTATCTTTGTTTCAGGTTGTAAATAAACTGGACCATTCCAAAGACAGTGCAGAGACAAAATATCTTCTTGTCAAGAGCATTAACTCAGTCTCAGTGTTTTTCGGGGAGCAAGAATTTCAAGTTTCTTGGTCATTTTTGTTTTTATGAGCTCTAGGTGACCAGTGACAGAAAAATTGGTTGAATTGTACTTGGCAGAGGTAACATTTGTAAGAAATATTAATTTTCATGGCAAAAGGCATCTTCTCAACAAAATGGGACTGCTGGCTCATGTGGTGATCTTGGATGAAGATTCAGAAGGGATGGTTTCCCAAATCACATGGTCAGAGGTGAAGACATCCCATGAACTGACAGAATGAGATCAGGAGGCTCCTTCAGCAGCACAGAAACGTGTCCACCCTGAGGAAGTTATCCCTGAAGTTACCAGTAGCACCAGAGATGCCAAGCCCAGTAAAGCTGAGCTTGGACAGGCTCCACTGAGATGTTAGGGTGAAGTTTCCCCTGCTGCAGGAGACAGCTCAGCCCAAACAACTCGTGCAGCTGGAAAGGATAGTTACCAACAAAGTTGGAAAATCAGCTCTTTATGAGACTCGATACTAGAATTCCCACATACCTTCTGGCTGGAAAACCATAGGAAAAATGTCCCAATTTGAACAAAGCCAGGCTGTCTCCAGAATATTTTGCATCCAGCAGAAATGTTCCTGTCACATCCCCTGGGCCTGGGCTCACTGTAGCCTCTGCATCTGCAGCCAGCCTGACTTGGGCAAAGTGGAATCAATGAAGAAGATGAAAGTCTTATTGTTGACTTGTGAAGAGGTGGCACCAACCCCCATTTCTGTTTCTTGATATATTATCAAGAACCTTATCATTTAATGGGCCACATGGCCTACTCTTAGGGATGACAGGTCTAGATGTTAAAAATGCTGCTCATCAATGCATCTCCTTCATTAGCACACCTCAGAGCTTGCCCTGACGACATCCCATTTCAGTGGAGAGGTGGCTGCCTTGGCCCTTCACTCTGGCCACAGCCTCTCCCTAGGATGGGTTTACCAAGAAACAAAGACAACAACCATGGCAAACCTTTCCTGCTCGCAGGGTTGTGGCTCTGGAGCTGGGACACTTGTGTGTGATTGGGGGTGGCTGCACAGCTGCAGCACAAGCAAACTGTCCTGAGAGGAGGCAGTGGAGAAGACTGCAGTGATTGCATTGTGATACAGAAGAAGTGTTAGAGCTAATCCATTGCCATCTGTCTTTATTTTGCTAACCCGTTCAGTTGGACGCCACAGAAGTGCATTCACAGCAGATGAGCTGGGAGAGCCGTGGCATGGCAGTTCTTGGATTACTGGCATGAAAAGAATCCTTTTGTTCATGAGCCAGGAAGATTAGCTGCTGCCACGTCTGTGTCTGGTTTGTAGGACAAGAAAGAGAAGATGCAGCTCTCTTGCTGCCTTGGCCACTGCTTTGTGGCATCCCAGCTCCAGCTCTTTTCTCACCTCCCTCTTGCTTTATCCTTCCTCTGCTCCTTCCTTCCTGCTCTCTCCTCATCTTGAGCTTTCTCTGTCTTTTCCATCTGCTTCTCTCCTCTCTTGGCATCTTCTCTGCTTCTGCTTGAGTGCACACAATATCCCTTCTCCTCTTCCCCGAGTTCAGGCGGGCAACAGAAAAGTTCAGAGCAGCACAAGCTCCTCTCCACCGAGGTGCTTTACCTGCAGCCCCTGCTGCGAGAAAAATTGGCTCGCACCACCTGATCCCAGGCAATTTTGCTCACAGCAGGCGCTGGGGATAAAGCGCTTCAGCGGCTGCGTCGTTCTTAATAGCGGGGCTGCCAGTGCCGGCTGGGCGAGGGGCTGTCCGTGGGACAGGGGGCTGGCGAGCAGCAGGGCCACTCCGGCCACAGCCAGAGTGGCCAGGCTCTGCCAAGGAGCAGAGCAGCGTGACCCATTTAGCAGCTCCCCGACGACTTCAGGCACGGCGTGACCCGAGTTTGAGAACCGCTTCTCTCAGCAGACGCTAAAGCCCTCTGTGTCCTTTAATTCCAGGAGTGCCACGCTGGAAGGAGATGCCCTTCAGATGCCCTCTCAGCTGTACCTGCAGGCTCTCTGCAGAGCACAAAGGAACCGCGGCCCTCTCTGGGCTGGAGTTGGGGCACAGCCGCAGCTCCAGGGCAGGAATGCAGGATTGTGCAGCAGCCTCCTGCTCGCCGGGCTGGAGGCTCCATGGGGGTGACCCTGCCTCCATCATGCACACCCAGACCTTGCCAGTGCCGGTCCCAGCAGGACCTGCAGAGGCCAGAGCTGCCTCCTGCTGGTTTCTCCTCTGGGAGGGGATGAAGTGCGGAGGTGAGGCAGGGAACGGAGGTGGGAAGTGTTCCTATTCCTCCATCTCCCCCTCCCAGGTACGGAGCTGGGCATGCAGCACCAGCTGCCATTGCCCTGCCCTTCCCTGGGCTCCAAGAGGACTGGTATCATGTGCAGGGCAGACTGACCTTGGGGCTGCATTCCCAGAGAGATGCTGGTGAACAGGACCCTCCCCCACGGGCTACTGAGGAAATGCAGCCTCGGACAAGCCAGGATGGCTGGGGACCCTCACACACTCACAACCTGCTCAGTGGTGTGCAAGGATCCCAGACACGCTTTGTAATATCCTTAACTCTGCCGTGTACACTGCAGTTACCAGATCTGTGCCACAGCCAGCGTTCCCAAATACATCCCACTGCTGCAAATGCGGTGACATCTGTGTGGGGCTAAAAGGGATAAAGAGAGGTGTTTGCTTGCTTTAGGTGTTGCCAGTTCCTCCCTAACAGAGGTGAAAACTCACTCAAGTAAAGAAATTCCCCAGAAATAGGTGTCCAACAGTGCCTGAAGCGGGTGCAGTGGATGAGAGTGATGGTGTGCCTCCAGGAGCCAAGCTGCTCCCTATCCCCTCAGAGACACAGTCCTCCTCCAGCAACCTTCACAGCTACCTCTGACTTTCAATCCACATTCGTGAAAAAACTTCATAATCTCCCTGACTAGGGAAGGTTTTGGGTCATATACAGATGGATGGAAGGAAATTAATTTTCTGCTTGGGCACTGAATCGTCTTAGGAGAAGACCTTCATCTCACACTGCAGCTCGCTGGACCATGCCAGCCTGTTGAATTTCCTTGTGTGACACCATGGGGGGCTGTTTGGGCCCTTCGCAATCAAATAAGAGTCAGAGATACATAAAAGATGAGAAATGAGAATTCCTGCCCCCTAGCAGGGTGAACCCCTGCTTCTCCCATTGACAAAAACACAGCCAGAATTTGACCCCCACGATTTTCAGAGGTGGTCAATAATTTGGGGGTGCCCAATGCCTCCAAAACTCTGCACATTCATCAGCATGGGGGTCTCCATCAACATCAAGAGTTCTCCAGGATCTCATGCTGGTCAAGTGGTTTAGGGTGTTACCAGCCGCGTACCTGCAGTCACCAAGGGTTTGGAGACTAAAGCTCCATGAGGCCTCCACTGTTGCTTTGTGTCATCTCCTGAGAGCCATGAGGGAATCTCATGCCCTTGCACATCTCATCCCTGCACTGGCTCAGCAGATGGGCACTCATGGCACTCAGGATCCTGAGCTTCCCCACCATGGATCTCTGCAGCCAGGCCAGACCATGGCATCTGCAGCTTTCAACCTCAAAACATCCTTGGGCATGGATCTTGTAAATGGTGGTGGCTGCCCAATTCCCATGTTGCTCCCTTTGGCTTGGAAGCAGAGTGGCTGCAGCATTTGGCTCTGATCCTCCTCACTCCTCTGTGCCTCCCAGGGGTGGATCCTCCCTGTGCAATCAGGGATCACCTGGGGCCTGATGGATGATCCAGAGCCAGGTGGGCACGGAGCTGGGGCAAGGGGCACGGCTGGCAGGGGTGCCCATGCTGGAGCAGCCGTACCAGCAGGGCAGGGTGCCTGGAGCTGGGCTCCCATGTGCCCAGGGAGGCGGGATGTGTCGGATCATCGCTCACGCTGGCTGGGGCTGGTGGGAGCCTTGCCAGCACCCCTCGATCAGATGGGAGCTGAAGGGCTGCCTGGCTCTCCGTGACTCAGCAATAATGCTTTGGGTAGTTAACATTTCATTATCATTTTTAAAGGCTAAGTGGCTTTTACCACCTGAGAAGTATATTAATGGCCCCAGTAAAACACTCCCCTGAGTGCCCTAATGCTTCTGTTATATCGATTCATTTCCCCCCTCCCCCCTTTCCTTCTTTCTTTTTTAAAACATTTTTTCTCTCTCCCTGCATGTATTCCCCCATTATGAAAAATACACACTCATTTATACGGTGCAGACAGGGGGAATAATGCCGTTCTCCACCTAATAACACTGCTGAATCCTCCCTTCCTTACTTGCTTATTACTCCCCACAGCAGAGACACAAGAGGCAGATGGTGACAAATTCCTTCCCTGCCCCCACAGATGATCAGCTTATTCCCTAGATTCCCTGGGTCATTCCCAAGGGGATTTCTTGGGGTTTGGAGGTGGTTCCTTCAGCCTCTGGAAGCCTCTCCCTTGGGTTGTGTTGTTTCCTGCATCTTATCTCCTCACTTCAAGAAAGGCCTTGAGATGATGGAGCATGTCCATGGAAGGGAACAGAGCTGAGGGAGCTGGAAAGGGGCTCAGCCTGGAGCAAAGGAGGCTAAGGGGGGACATTCTGGTTCTGCACAACTCTTGACAGGAGGGGACAGCTGGGGTGGATCAGGCTCTGCTCCCAGGGAACAGGGACAGGAAAAGGCCTCGAGCTGCACCAGGGGAGGTTCAGGTGGGACATGAGAAGAATTTCCTCGTTGGAAGGGTAGTGGTCAGTCATTGGAAAGGTCTTCCCAGAGAGCTGGTGGAGTGACCATCCCTGGAAGTGTTCAAGACATGACTTCCAAGAAGAAGGCCTTGGGAGAGATCTCCAAGATCATAAAGTCCAACCTCTGACCGATCAGCATCCTGTCAAGCAGCCCAGAGCACTGAGTGCCACCTCCAGTCATTCCTTGAACACCTCCAGGGATGGACACCTCCTCTGTCCTGGTCAGCCTCTTCCAATGCCTGTCCCCCCTTCCAGTGAAGAAATTCTTCCTCATGTCCAACCTGAACCTCCCCTGGTGAACCTTGAGGCTGTGTCCTCTTGAAGAAGATCTTCCCCACCACAAATGCAGACCCCAGATTCCTGGATGCCAGCTGCTCTACAGGCCAGGCAGGAGCCTCCCAGTCCAGATTTGGTTGTTGCTGACGCTGGGTCCCACAGTGAAGGACTTGCTATGTCAGCAGCGGCCCACTGGTACCAAGTGAGCTCCTCTGAGTGGCCAAGAAGGGGAAGGGCACCTGGCCTGTAGCAGCAGTAGTGTGTCCAGCAGGACCAGGGCAGTGATTGTCCCCCTGTGCTGGGCACTGCTGAGGTCTTTTCCAACCTAAACATTTCTATAATTCTATGGAATAATTTCCAAAAAGAGATTCTCCTCTCCCCTCCACCCCTCTCATCAAAAAGCCATTTCTGAGAAATGAAATGCCAGTTTCAAAAGACAGGAAAGCAGGGAGCATCCCTGCCAGTGACAGGCCTCAGGCTGGCCCAGGCACTGACCAAGTTCTGCTGGTCATAGCTCAGCAGTGCTCCAGATCCCCACAAGACTCCTGTGCAAAGTCTCCTGTGCTGCTGTGAACTCTGGGTTCTCAGCTCAAGGCAGTTGCACCCACTGATGTGCATCCTCCCATCCCCGATGCTGACCAGGAGTTGCAGGAGGAAGGTGAAGCACCCTTTGGTCAAAGCTGAGGCAATTTAGCACCAAGGCTCAGTGTGTAACAGAACACCAGTGCTGTCATTATATCCAGCCACAAAATGTAATTTTTCACAATGAGTGTGGATAGACCTTGGGATGTTTTAAACCCTTCTTTTCCGACTGGGGTAGCAGCCAACAAAACAAGGCAGACTGCAGTGTGACTTACCCCAAAGGGCCATGCCAGCTCATCTGGGGAAAGGGCAGCTTTGGGCTTTCTTTTTCCTTGCAAGTTTCTTGCAATTTTTCTGTTCTCAAAGTTTTACCTAAAGACTGGCAGTCCAGTTCCTTCCACATGAAGTTACCTGCTTGGCCATGAAGCACCAAGGCCCAACCGCCCACCCACAGAGGCTCCAGTCCTCGTATCCTCAGCTCTTCCCCATCTCTAAATCTGGGGAAACATACTCCTTCCAGAATGTACATCCCAGCAGGCAAAGCCTCTATTCTTTGCTGCTTCTCTAAATGACCTTTCCCTATCTTGTCATGATTCCCTATCTAAACTATACGAGACAGGTGACTTCTTCTCATTGTCTCTAACATTTGTTGATGTGAAATGGATTTCTTATCTCTGATGAAATACACCTCCCCTTTTCTCATCCTTTTTTTTTATTTTTTGCTATTCTCAGGTCAGTATTTCAGGTGAGCTACAGAAATTAATTCGAGCAGTTTCTTGTCTCAGTCCTTTTCTCCTCCAGGAGCTCAAAGACAGCTTCCTGCACTGCCCAGCCCTCAGAGAGGGAGGCTGCAGGCATCCTGAAGAGCCAGTGAACCTTGCTCCAGCCCGGAGGGACTCAGCCCTCCCCTTCTCTCCTCCAGACCTCGACATCCTTTGCATTTATATCCTGACCTCAGGCTCTCTGCATGCCAGGCAGGGGTGTGCTCCCCTGTGACTCTCCAAGCTCTGGAGGGAGGAGCAGGGACAGTTTGTGGGGAAGAGGCAGAGCAGCAGCAAGGAGAGAGGGAGGAGGGTGTCACCAGAGCGGCCAGGAGCGAGAAGTGTCTCCATCCTCTGTCCGGTCTGAGCGCACCGGGCCGCCTCCGGAGCGGCCCCACGGGAGCGGGCAGCTCTCTGGCACGGCCACTCCCTCCAGGCCATCCCGGAGGTTTGGGAAGCCAGACCCGCACACACCTGCAGTGGCACGAGCAGTAAGGGCCTTCCATTCCCAAGAGCTGGCCTGAACCTCCAGGAGCTCACCGTGCCCTCCATGGCAGCGATTCCCTGACCGCTCCCCTCTCTTCACCTTGCCAGCTCCGCACTGGCACCCCGAAGCTTTACCCCTTCTCTTCCCTCTGTGTGCCCCCTTTCACACCCAGCTCCTGCTCCTCCCATCCCCTCGGGCTCACTGGCATGCTGCTGGAGTGGAGGGGACACGGCTGCTGGGTGGATCTGCGAGATACGGTGAGATGAGGAAGCTGGCTGAACTGATGCCCAAGTCTGCAGACTGTCACATTCAGAGCTGCTCTCCTGGAAGTGAGAAAATTTGGTCCCGATAGTAACACTTGGATCGCTGCTTTGCACAGATGTAACTCCTTTCTCCAGCTTCTGTTTTAATACGCTCGTTCCTGCCTATTTCTGGAGATGCAATTCGGTGCCGGATGGAGGGAGCAGCCCAAGACGCTCAGCTTGACTCTGCAGCCAAGGGGCTTCCCATTGTTCTCCCAAAAAGCTGGCCAGATCTGGAGATCTCCCACCCCAGGGGGCTCGCAGCACATCCCACTCAAAAAAACCACCCAGCCCTCAACCTCCATTCGTTTCATTTCCTGGGAGTGGGAGATCTGGGGGCTGAGAGCTCCACAGCACGCCCTTGTTTTCTTCCAGCTGTACCAGTCCATGACACCTGTGCCAGGCGTGCTGGAGGGAGAGGGCTGAGGCCATGCCCTTCAACAGCACGTTGTTGCTGCAGCCATGTGTTGTCCTGGCAGCCCCGGCTGGAGCGGGATGGGCGGGACCGGGATCGCGCTGCAGCTGCAGCAGGAGCTGCCTGGCTTTGGGGCTTTCCGATTCACAGCCCTAATGCAACATTAATGGGCTCTGCTGGCGCTGAATATTTATAAACCCAGGAGCAAGTTTCTGCCCATCCACCGAGAAGCTGGGGGCTGCAGGGCAGAGAGCAGCACACGGCCTCTGGCTCGCCGCAGTGGCCTGGCCAGGACCCTGCCCACGCTCCAGGCAGTGGGACCTGCCCCGTCCACCTGCTTGGGAAGGGGAAGAAGATGAGAACAGGGAGGATCCAGAGTTGAGCTGTCTGCAACACCTTTGCCTCCCCTTTCAATCTTACATCTCTGCCTAAATTTGTGGAAAACCACACCAGCTCCACAAGCCTACCTCCCTCCCCTCTCCGATCATCCCTCCCAACACCCCTGTGCTGCTGCAGCCCTTCCCAAAGCCTGACTCTCCCAACCAGCGTCCCTTGTCCCCATCCTCTGCTCCCCTCAGCATCCCCACTTCCCTGACCAGACACCTCCCTTCCCAAGCCTTGCTCTCCTCAGCTCTCCTCCTCTCAATTTTGAGGATTTCCCAGGATTCCTTCCCACCTTTCTGCACATCCCACATCCTGGAGATGCCACCAGGACCTGGTGGCTGCATGGTTCTTCTGTCCTCCTGCTGTGTCCCTGTGGCAGCCGAGCCACACAAACCGCCAGTGCAGGTGGGTGGCACTGCCACCCCAGAGGACTGTCCCCACCAGGGCAGGAAGGAAACCCTGAGGAGAGCCTGTCCCAGCCCCCTACGGCTCCGTTCCACACTGCTGCACACAGCAGCCCACAGCAACTGCTCCAGATAAGCTTTTTTCAGAAGGAAAAGCACATGGAAAAAATTTTATTTTTCCCTTTTTAACCAGTTTCAAAGGGATCCTCTGCACTTTTTTTTTTTTTTTTTTTTTTTTTTTTGTCTTTTGGAATCTTTTGTGTGGAGGCAGAATGAGAAATCGCCCTGCTATGGCTATCTGGCCAGCCAGAGGGAGATGCCAGCCTGCGGGGGACATAACTTTTGGAGTGCAGGAACCTTCTCTCCCACCCAGCCTCCTTGGACCACTCTTCCCAGTGCAGAGCAGGTGGAAAGCCCTCCTTGGGTGTGGAGGGAGAGCCCAGGAAGCCTCTCACCCACCTGGGGTGATGTTGCAGTAAGCAGCATGGCTGGGCTCTGCTCCAGCTCACCTCACCTTGCACCGGGCACTGCAGCCGAGGGGGCTCGGGGGGGTCCTGGGGGCCAGGGACATTCCTCCTCCCCATCCCCACCGCCCGGGGAGTGCCCGGTGGCCCAGGCCACCTCTCGCCTCTCCTGTTTGAGCCGTCAGCTGCAGCAATAAAAGCACCTCCCCTTCCCAGCTCTACATTAAAAGAGCCGGACCTAAAATTAATTTAGCCCTGCTCTTTGTTGTGGACAATACAGAGGGGATATTGTGTGTGGGGAGAGAAAGACTTTTTGTTTGGGTGAGGAGACAGCGGCGGTCTGTTCTTGCGGACATCTGAAAACAAGGCTGGGAAGAGCGGCCCTTTAAGTTCGGCTGAAGCAAAAACACACAGCCCCATCTCACAATTAAACACAGTATCAAACCGAGAAAGGATCAATTGAGCCTAAAACAGAAAGCTCCCCATGTGACAGATTCCAGAAAGTACGTGATACACCATGCCCAGGGCTAGTACATGCCTGCTGTGTTTCCCAGTACATGATTAATTTGACTCAGGGCAGGAGGCTGCAGGCAAGGGATCTGCAGCACACACTGAAAAGTTTTAACACTTTGAAGACTGGAGGCGCGGCTGAGCGCCGGAGACAAAGGCAGAGGAAGAGGCGGGCGGTGGGAGCGCCGGCTGGATGGACCCACGGACAGCCGGTGACTCGATTCCAGCCCGCCGCCAGCACGGGGTGTGCTTCCCGCTGGAGGCCAGCACCGGCATCCCCACCCAGCATCCCGCCTCCGCCTCCGGGGGTGCTCCCATGGCCACGCTCCCAGGGAGGATTTGGGGCTGGGGGTCCATAGGGCAGTCCCTGAGCTGCAGTCTCATCCCTCGGGTGTGTGACAGGGATCGCCGGGGGAGGTTTGTTTGCCTTTCCCGGTTTTACAGGTGACCTTGGAGATGCGCAGATTAGAAACAATTAATATATTAGTCCCTTAATTGCTGGAGAGTGCAGATGAAGCCAGCGGGCACTTTCCCCGGGAGGCAAGGGGTGGCGCTGCGACACCAGCAGAGCAGCCTGTCCTGGTGGGGTGCGGGCTGGGGACACTGGGGTGACAACCCCAAAGCTGCCCCTCCCCGCCCTCCACTGGCTGGCCACGGGGGAACACGCTTTTCTACGGGCAGGATGTTGGCCAAGGCGTGCAGGCTGAGGATACAAGGGTGGCATCCCCAGAGTTGGATGCCCTCTGTTCCCACTGCCCAGCTGTTAGGGACACAGCCCTTCCAATGTCACCCTGGCTGAGGGGTGCAGGCTGGGGACATGGGGGTGGCATCCCCAGAGCTGGGTCCCTTGTCCCCCCCTGCCCACCCGTGGGGGACACAGCACTCCCTCAGGCAGAGCTCACTGCCCTGGCCAGGGTCTGTGCCACCAGCCCTGCACTCCTTGCTGCACAGGTAGTCCCTGCTGCCAGCCCCCAGGCTGCCATCCTGGGGGCAATGTGGGGCCCACAGGGGCTGCAGCCATGGGACTGGGGTGGCTGGTGTGCAGCAGCAGGGCTGGCATCACTGGGCTCAGACTGCGCAAGCCACCCCTGAAAGCAAACAGAGCCCAGGCTGTGATAGCACTCTCCAGGATGGCTGGACACAGGACCTCACAGCTCTGCTTCTTGTTGCCAGCATCTTTTCCCAGACCTGGAAATGGTTTTTGCTTGGGAGTGACACTCCCCAGCCTCAGCCCCAGCTCTGGACCCTGCCCAGTGCCACAGAGTTGCTGCAGCCCATCACAGGGAGCCCTGAGATCACTTGTCCCTGGGGGAACACACCTCACCCAGGGCTGCTCTGTTCCCTGCTACACTGAGCCTTAAACCAGCACGACTTCTCCAAAAATATCTTTGTCAACAGGGCAATCCAGGCTGTCTCGTGAAGGAAGCAGACCCACAAGCTACCAGGGGATGAGCCACACAGAGGTTTGGCACCATCCCCTTTTCAAGCAGCTCTCTCATGTTAAAGCGGCTGAACCGTCTGCATGCGGGATGTGGAGCGGGATGGAGCCGGGGAGCAGCAGGGTCAGCCCATCCTCGGGCTGTGACCCCCCCAGAAAGTGCAGACACTCCTGTCTGCCTCACAGAGGGGCTCCGTTCATTATCCACTGCAAAGTGCTCCGAGATCCGCGGATCAAAGGTGCCGTCACAGCATCGAGCCTGATTATTATTGATTATCCGTTCCAAGCCAGGTCCCAAACGAAGGCAGCGAGCCCTGAACGCAGAGGAGCCAAGGGAGGGCCCAACAATCGACTGGCGATTTTTACTGCGGATGACCCGAGCCAGGGAGCAATTTCTGTTCATCCATCAAGGAAGATCCAGGCGTGAGCAAACAGTCAGGTCATGGGCATTCATTTTATTATTAAATCCTAAAGGGGCCGCGGCTCGTGCAGCTGGATGTAAGTGATCTTCGTGTTAAAAAGACGAGCTTTGAATTTAATTTTGCAGCCCGGCTGATAGACCTGGGGATGACTCAGCCAGAAGAACCAGCTAGGCCTTCTCCCTGCTGAGGAACAACACAGCCAGGAAGAGTCAGGGGCCAGCTCCCAGCACAGCACAGCCCTCAGGTCCCTCCTGGAGCTCCTGTTGTCCCTACTTTGCTCTCCTGTCCTCATGCACCGTGTGACAGGGTGGCTGAGCTCATGTCAAGGGTTGTGCCTGTGCTGGGGACAGGCTCTGAGCTGTGCTACCCCAACACAGGCACAGGTGGAGTGAATTGTAACAGTGCTCTGGTGGTGTGAGCCACCCCTGGAGCAGGGGCACCGTGGGTGGATTCACCCTGCACGGCTGTACACACACATCACCCACTGCAGAGGCGTGCTGCACACCCTGCACAGCTGTACACACACCCTGCATGGCTGTACACACACCCTGCATGGCTGTACACACACATCACCCACTGCAGACGTGTGCTGCACACCCAGCACAGCTGTACACACACCCTGCATGGCTGTACACACACATCACCCACTGCAGACGTGTGCTGCACACCCTGCACGGCTGTACACACACCCTGCATGGCTGTACACACACATCACCCACTGCAGAGGCGTGCTGCACACCCTGCACAGCTGTGTCACACACCCTGCACGGCTGTACACACACCCTGCACAGCTGTGGCACACTCACTGGACAGCTGTGCACACACATCACCCACTGCAGAGGTGTACCACCCTCACTGCACGCCTGTACCATGCGCCCTGCCCGGCTCTGGCACACTCGCTGCACAGCTGTACTGCACTGACAGCACAGCTGCACCATATTTACTGCATGGTTCCATCACACTGTCTGCACAGCTGCACCACACTCTCTGCACACCCACACGCTGCTTTCTGCCCCAGCCCATGCATGGCTGCACCCAGTCCCTGCAGTGCCAGGCTCCTGCAGGACCAGCAGGGCCGGAGTCGGCGAGGGGGTGCTGAGGACAGGCAGGATGCTCATGGAAGCCAGCTCTGAGGGAATCTTCAAGGAGGGGATGCAAATGCTGCTGCAAATCCCAGGACTGTGGGTGTGGGAGCTGAGTGCCCTCTGCTCATGTCCCCTGGGCTGGCACCAAGCAGGCCCCGGGAGCGGAGCACATCGGCCGCCTCTAATCCCTGGCGCCCATCCTCGTCCTCCTCCTGCCCCCACAAGACTGGTTCCACTTTCCCCAGCAGGAGCCCAAGGAAAAAAAAAAGGAAGAGAGAGAGGGAGGGAGGGAAAGAGAAGCTAAAAATCTGTCTTCTTTAATTAATGAGGCAAGCCAGCCTGGAGAGCACGTTTGGGATCGCAGGCCCCCAGCCAGGGGCGAGCCGGCAGCCAGGGCCAGTGACATGGAGGAAGAGAGATGGGGGGAGCGTGGGGGGACACAGGCACGGCTTTTTATACTCTCCTGTTAACTGATCCACGGAGCTTTCCTGGCATCGGTTTCAAAGGTATCCCTTCACTAATCCGCTGGGCTGTTCCAGGATGGCGGTTTTGACCAGCAGGAAGGGGGAAGGGAGGGAGGAGAAACGGTCACAGGCAGACTGCACCTTTTCACAGCCCGCAGGAAAGAAAAGCAGGGGGGGAAAAAGGAGCAGAGTGTGGTGTGGGGCCGGGGAGGGGGATGCTGGTGCTCGGGAGCTGCACACGCAGCGTCAGGGCCAGCTCTGGGGACAGCTTGCTGCAGCATCCAGGGAGGGAACCAAATGGCACCTTCCAAATATAGCTCCTGCCACGCATCTGCCCGCCAGGCACCGCGGGGATCCCCAACACGCCTTCCCCAGCAGGCTGACCCCCTCCCCAGTGACCTTCCCCAGGAGGGCTCCTGCTCCAGGGTGAGTACCATAGGGCACCCACCCAAATTCCCTGCAGGGCACACCTCCCACCCCAAGGGAAGGCAAGCTGGCAGCTATGCCATGCATAGATACTCTGGGGCGGGGCAGGAGGGAGGTGGCCCGGTGGCATTTGTCCCTTGGAGAGGGCTGTGTGGGTGCCACTTGGCCATGTGAGCTGGGGGGATGGAGCAGATACAGCAGTTTTCACATAGAAGCAGCATCTTAGGACCTGATTACTGGGGGTCAGACACTGCCTACCATTACAAGGGTCTTCTTTAGTTATAGTTCTTGCTGCTCTGTTGTTTTAATTTAAAAATGCAGCTCCAGGGAGAGCCAGGATGAGTGCCCAGCCTGCTGTGGGGACTCTCCAGGCAGGTCCACTCTGCCCCAGCAGCTCCCCAGCATCCTGGCATGATTTTCGCCTTCAGCCCCATGAGCTACTGCCCTTCTGCTCCAGCATCCCCTCATTGCAGGGCAGCCTCTGCCCATCATGCTAGATTGAGCCTGGCTCTGTTGTGGCCATCACCAGTGGCACCAGCACCCCTGGCCTGCAGGGTGGAAACCATGTCAGACACCAGCACTTCCATGGAACAGAGAGGAGATTGCAAGATTGGCAAGGAACCCTTTTGCCGGGCACCACTGCAGGCAGCAAAGGTGTTTGGTCATTAATGTTATTTTTCAAATTGCAGCTCTGAGCTGGACACAGAGTCACCACCAGGGAAAAGCTGCTGGTGTTGGCTTAGGGGGTAGGTACAAGAAGAATTTGCTTATGAGCTTTTTCTCTAGGTGGTTAAAAAGCTCAGTCTATGTGACACAGAGAACTGTGCTAAGACAGATCGCACGCCACAGCTCTGATTTCCCTGTCAAGCCAAGGCCACTTTGCTAAAGCTCATGTCCTGATGTGTAAGATTTGGGCAAAGCCAGGTAAAAGCCTCAGTCTCCCTGTGACTCTGAAGTAGCTGGGCTAGCTCGAAAACCAGATGTGTTCTGTTCTTTAGCACAGCTATCTAAACTAGCCTCAAAATGGCTACAAAACTCCTCTTCAATATAGGGAAAATGTCAATCCTCCAGCCAATATTATTTTTACAGCTTCTTGCTGCCCAACAAACGCTCTTAAGTTCCAACAGTGTCAATTTTGCATCATTTTTGAAAGGTCCCTTTTTGAGTGGAGGACCAAGTTTTTTGTGTGAAGAAAATAAACCAAACCAAGTCCTCCTGCAGAGCCTAAATGGCACAGTGCCATTTGGTATTGAGGACTGCTCTGGGCTTTTTTGGTCCCTTCAGACCCAGCCCACCACATGGACATTCCTCCTTGAGAGGTGCTGGGAGGCTGGTGTAGCTCACACACAGTCCAGTCTCCCAGGATGGTGTTAACTCGCCCATCCTTATACCTGTTGGAAGGGGGAAGGGTTACCTCCACACCCATCCTTGCTCAAGGAGAGAAGAAAATCCTCTTTCCTGCCAATCTCAGCCTCTCATGCTCCCCATGTTCTGAGGTACCGAGAGGGAAGCTGTGCACGCTCCTGTGCAGAAAGTGCATGCAGGAGGATGGTAGGAAGGCAGCTGGGAAGGGGCTGATCACCTGATCCAATTTTACACCAGAGTGTTGGGCATGTGAAGACCCAGTTCCATGTCCTGCAGACCTCCAGACAGAGAGGTTGGGATGGCTGCTGCCTCAGAACGGGAATGCCATGGCAGTAGCCAGTATGTACCCAGCATGAGGACATTACACATTACATTCCTCCCTGACCTTTGTCCATGGGCTCATTAAAATAATTGATCCTAGCCATGACAGTCACACAAGGACCCCGTGCTTGTCACATCACCTCCTGGGTGGCTCCTTCCGCCCCACCGCTCTGGCCAGGCCCAAGTCTCTTTTTGCCAGACCTTCCCTTGCCCTGTGCTCCCCCTGGGCCATGGCAGCAGGCTGGGCTATCTCGGGGGGCTGGGGAAGGTGTCTCGCTGCTGCCCACGGGGAGATCCAGCCGGTTGTTTTGCCGGCTTTACTCCGGAGTGTTAATTATTCCAGCCCCAGGTGGCATTGTCCCTCACCATTACACGGTTGACCTGTATCTAATCCGTCATCATCTGAAACCCTCTGGCCCGTCCTGGCATCCCCGTTTGCCCCTAATCCCCCATGTCTCCATGTGCTTTATTACTCCTGCAGAAACCAAGTTACAGTTTCAGGACAGAATCAAAGAAAAGCTCCTTAATTTCCATCCGGCAGAGCCCGGTGAATCTGGAGCCCCCCGGGGTGGCTGAATCCCGGCCAGGCAGGAGCTCAGAGCCCGCAGGCGGTGGCGGAGGGTCCCTGTCACGCTGCCCTCCTTACCCCCGGCTGCGAGCGGAGATGTCTCTCGGCTCAGCCTGTCTTTCGGGCTGCTCCCCACTGCGAGAGCCGCACAAAGGAGCCCTCCCTGCTGGTGTCCAGGCCAGCAGCATCTCCAGCGCATGACTTGTAACCCGCCGAGCTGGTCCTTCACACGCCGTGAATGATAACAGGGAGCTGCAGCCCATTGTCTGCGGCCCTTGCGCCGGTTTGTCAAGTTTGCGGTTGCATTTTAATCCTGACGCCTTTTCAAAGCCCAGCTGCGCATTGTGTGGGCGCAGGAATTCTTGACTTGCAAATCCCCCAGCATTAAATTCAACCTTCTGGGGCTATGGGGATGGTCCGCACGGTGAATGGGGGGCGGGGGGAGGCTCCTTGCCCCCTGCCATGAATAACAAGCAGATGAGAAGCAGCGGAGGACAGCGCCGGGCCCGGGGGAGCCTGCTGCAGCCAAGGTGACAGCAGTGGGGACTCTGGGGCTGGTGCGGTGCTCAGCAGTGGGATTTGTACCCAGACCAGCTTGGCAGCTCCCCTCAGCCCCTCCTGCCACGCTCGGTGCCCGGAGCCGTTACAGACCATATGTGATCTCCGGCAGAGAGGGCTCAGCGTCCTCCGTGTCACACCACGGGGACAGCCCTCGGTGCCGAGACACTGCGAGGGAAGTGGGAATCAGAGAACCATGGAATGGGTTGGGTGGGAAGGGACCTTAAAGCTCATGTTGTTCCAACGCCCCGCCATGGGCAGGGACACCTTCCCCTATCCCAGGTTGCTCCAAGCCTCATCCAACCTGCCTTGAGCACTTCCAGGGATGGAGCAGGCACAGTTCCTCTGGGCAATCTGTGCTAGAGCATCACCAGCCTCACAGTGGGGAATTTCTTCCCAAGATCTCATCTAACCCTGCCCTCTGTCAGTTTACAGCCATTCCCCCAAGGATGGGTAAGGGACAGCAAAATCCTGCTGGTGCTGCAGTGCCAGCCGATGGGTCATGCAGGCAGATTTAGCCTTTTCCTGCCTGTCTGGGTCTGCTCCAGGGATTGGGAAGCCTTCCTGCAGCCTGGAGGTGTGGAGGTTGGCCAGACCCAGCTGAAACAGACACAGAGTATCGGTCTGCCCATGCAGGTGGTGTTCCAGCTGTGATGACCCAGGCAGTTCTGCGCAGTCCTGCAGTTAATGCCAGCCATCCTCTTGCTCTGCCCGGAGAACAATAGGCATCCTGTGTGCAAGAGAAGGCCCTGCTGCCCTGCTCCCCTACGGGCTGGCTGAACCATCCTCCGACCAGTCAGGCAAGTTTTCAATGCAGCGGAGTTGGGTTTTTCATTTAAAAAAAAAAAATACACACACACACACACACACACACACACACACAACAAAAAACCACACATTTGTCAAAGCTAAAATGTTTCAGGGAGCTGTATCGTTCAGGCAGACTTTTGCCAAAAGCTGGGCAGACTTTTGGTGGCAGACAGCCCGATTTCCTAACCCTTTGCCTAGCAGGCAGCCTCCAGAGCCAGGTTCCCAGGACATCTCCGGGCTGCCAGGGCTCGCCGCTCCCCGGCCCCGAGCTGGGCGGGAGGCACGGGCAGAGGAACAGCCTCTCCCTGCTCTGGTGGGAGGACATCGACTCCAGGCACGGCTTTGCACAGGACCCCGCGCTGCAGGAATCCCACGCCTCACCCCACGGCTCTTGTCTCTTCCCTGACGTCTCTTGTCTGCTGGAAGCGGCCCCAGCAACCCTCTGGAGCTGGGGCAGCGCGGGAAGTGTCAACTGACAGCTCTGCTTTGTTTCAGGGGGAAAAAAGAGTAACACAATCCCTTCTCATCTTCTCTGGTGGCCTCACTTAACTTCTCAGTGCCTCGGTTTGCCAGGTTCTGGCATCGTAAAGCCCTGTAAAAGACTCGGAGATCCTGGAACTTGGGGGAGGAAGGTAAGAATTAAAACAGGAGGAGCAACTGGCTCCCAGACCCCTCCACCACCTCCCAGTCCAGCACTGTGCCTTCCCCTCCTCTCTGCACACTATCAAGTGTGTGTGATCGCTCTGCACATCTTCACCTCCCAGGACCCCTTTCTCTGCTCTCCCTGACCTGTTTTCCTTCTCTCCAAGGCCCAGAATGCTGCAGCCATCCCTGCCTCTGCCAGGCTTCCCTCTTCTGCTTCCCTGCCTGCTGTGCTCTGTGCAAGGGCTCAGGCAGACTGACCCCGATTCCTTCTTTTTGTCCTTGAGCTTTCTTCACCTGGGGAGAACCCCTTGTTCTGGGCCCAGACCACAGTCAGGCTCAGCAAAGCCTGGGACTGGGGACCACTAAGCGGGAGCCTGGAAAATGCAGGAATGCAGGAATATGAATCCTGCAGAAGTAGAAAAAGTGTTAAGGTTCCCCAGGACACTGGCCAGGAAGGAAGACCCTGAGCCCAGCAAGCTGTCCCAGCAAGGAGTTGGCCACTGTCTCTTGGCCATGCAGGACTTGGAGTGAGGTCTGTCCTCTGGGCCACTCTCCACTCAACAGAATTCCCCACACCAACCAGAGAGGGAATTATGCCTTGTTTGTTTGCCCCAGTTTGTTTTTAACAAAACTGTGCTGCTGGCTGTTTATCACTCCATTTTCCTCCAGGAGATGAGGCAAGTGAAGGAGATCAGCCAGAATAAAACACAACCTTTATGGGCTGTGCTGTGGGCTTGGACTTTCCACCTACCGCCTGTTTGTACCAATGGGGTCTGAGCTGAGCAGATGCCAGGTGCCATGTTTGGTGCTGGCACAGGAGCAGCATATGTAGCTCTGAGCTCAGGCCCACGGGATACTCCCCAGCGTGTGCTCATGACACCCACCCAGAGAGTTTTTGTGCCACAGCTCAAGTCACTTCCTCACACCCAGCAAATTCCTCCTCCTGCTGCCCGTCCCCCCACGGAGAAGATCAGCAGACAAGGGCTGAGTGCTTGTGAGGGAACACTGCACACAAAGCATCATTTCTGGGTTGCTGTGAAGACCCAGGCATGCAGGGACTCACTCCCTGGCCTTGCTCAGTCCCCAGCTGGGTAATGTGTGCAATATTCCTGAGGCCTCCCTGGGGATCTGAGGGACTTTGCTCCCTGGACGTGCCCAGTGCTTGAAGGCAGAGTCTGCACTGAGACACAGCAAAGCACAGCCATGTGAAAGATGCTCCAGTTGGGCTGTCCACAACCCCCAGCCCATTCCTGTCTCTCCTCTCACAGCTCTCCAGCCCAGCCTGGGACCTGCCCCTGCCTCAGGTGGACCTGACTGGCTTCCAGCCAAGCACTCACCAGCCTGGGCTCTAAGCACAGCTCAGGGGAATTGTTTGGAGCAGGCTGGCCAGCTCACCCAGCTCTCCAGTCATGCCCTGCATGCTCCCCAGACCACCACACACTGACCAGCCTCCCCGTGGGCTCCACCGGGTCACACGGGTGTGCACAGCCAACCCCCTCCCCATCTGGGTTGGGGGACACAACTCTGTTGTGAGGGGCCTGGCTTGGGGGTAGAAGCGATGGCCTAAGGCAAGGCTGAGAAAGGCAAAGCCTTCACCACAAAATGGCTCTGTCCCCCCAACACTGAGTGCCAGGTGGGCCACTGGTTCCTACAGGGTGCTGCTGAGCCTCCTGGGGGTCCAGCCCCTCCTGCTTGGGGATTCACGTCCAGTGCTCCTGCAACATCCTCCCTATCCTCATCTAGACCCAGCCTGTCTCTCCTTCCCTCTTCTCAGGGACAGTGAGGCTCTCTCTGGTGTCATTGCTACTGCCTCCAGTCCAGAATGTTCTGTCCAGTGACCCTGTGGAGCTGTTATCCTTTGGAAGCACAGTGTGTTGAGCACATCTCTTCCAAACTCTCCTGAGAGGGGTCGGGGGTGCCTCTGTCTTGGCTTTTGTGGTACTCACATAAGAGCTGAACATTCATTGTCTTTACCACAGACTTTAGCTGTGAAAAGAGCTCTCCTGATTTGTTTTTGAACAAAATCCAAACTGTTTTGACCCATGGATGGTACCCTGAGTTTTGAAGGTATTTACTGAGTAGCAGTGAACTCAGAGACGTGATGATGAACCAAGGAAAGGGCATCCTGGTAGGGATATCTCCAAGGGAAGGTGGGAAAAGACCCCACTCTAACAGGCATCTGCCAAGTGTCCTGGTGGCTTCTGGGCCACTAAAGCTCTCCTGGCTTCTAAGCCTCCAAGGTCAGCTGTGGGACCTGTGTGAATGGGGACAGTGAAGGTGACAGATTTGAGCTCTTGAGAGAACAAAGCCTTTTTCAATGATATGTCTTATCTTCTGCCTTTTTGTTTGGAAGGCCCAGGCCTTCAAAATCCTCCACATGAAGCACAAAGAAAGGTGTCTTCCATCCCTACCAGTCCCCCAGGCATGGTCAGATCAAGTGGATTTTGGTCACAACTAAAGAACTCCCCTTCCAGACACAAGGGAGCCTTAGGGCATGCACAGGGAAGCAGCAGGGCATGAAGCAAGGCAACACTGGGAGGGCAACCAGCTCCCTGGAGTCATTTAGGGACGTCCTGGGAGAGCAGTGGGGATGGCAGCTAGCCTGGAAGCCTGCCCTGCAGCCTGCCTCTCTCCTCCCTCAGCTGAGTCCCCGGCAGGTAGTGACAGAAACCAGGCAGGTTTGTTCGCAGTGACATTTTGGAGGATGCCTCCCAAAGATGAGTCAGGCTGTGCCTGCTGCAGAAAAACAGTGATGCAGTGTCTTGTGGGACAGCTTTAGTGGCTGTGGAGGAGGCAGGCTCACCTGAGCCAGCCTCACCACGCTGGTCCTTGGGAAATGCCTGCCACAGATACAGCCACTGGTTCTTGCAAGAGCACCCTGAGCACCCTTCCTTTTCTTCCACCGAGTCATTAATGCTCTTGGAACTTCTGCAGCAGCTGGAACCGAGGTGTCTCTTCAGCGAGGTGCCCACCCAGAGGTGTCTCATGTACCTCTGCCTGCAGTGTACCCCCCATCCTGTCCCTGTTGCTAAGGTGCTCAGCTTAGCAATGCCTGCTGCTGACACAAGACCCTGGATACTGCCTATCACATTTCCCGGGAGCTGCAGAGAGCAATGAAAACAGAGATCAGAGAGCCGAGGAGAGGAACTCAGCCTGCTAATTACAGTGGAAGGCAACATTCAGCACCTGCTGCTGGCAGTTCCGTGCTTCTGCCAGGGGCTGTATGACAAAACAGGTTTGGTTGGTGGTGAGACAGGGCAGCAAAACAGGATCCAGTAGAGCCAGGAGTGGTGGGGGGAAAGTTGGTGTTACCAGGAAGGAATGAGACAAACTGGTGGGTTTAGGATTATTAAATCCACAATGCACTGATCCAGAACTACCCCTCCAGACACACTGGGTCTGTGGAGAGGCAAGTTGTCACGATCATCACCATTCTGTCGGCTCCGTTCTCGTCTCTGTGCAAATCACAATGTTTTCTTCCTGCCACCTCTGCCAGGGTGATTTGTGTCAGCAGGGTCTCTGGCCAAGGTGATTGCAGCAGCCTATTTTTGGGAGTGCCCTTGAGAGTTGCAAGCCAGGAAGGTGGAGCCCAGCTGTTCCCAGTGTCCGTGCCCCGGGGAGGCACCAACACCTGCAGTCCCTGCTGGCTGCTCTCCAGAGCCTCGCTAATTGCGCCTGGGCCCTTAAATAATGCAGCGGCCAAGTGCTGAAGGGGCTGCCCGCTGGCTCTCCTGGTCCTCCGGAGGGGACAGAATGGCTCAGCTGGGGGCCACTTCAGGCTGCAGGAGATGGCAACGTCTCCTTTTGCGTCCTGGGGTTTTGGCTCCAAAGGTGCTTTCTGACTCAGCTTGGTTTCTGGATGCCTGCTGACTCCCTGGGACTTTGATTTGGCTCTGACAATCAGCAGTAGGCTCATAGATCCCCCTTGTTTTGAGGCCATTTTAGGTACAGACAAAGATTTAAGGGACAGGTCTGCACCCAAATGTATGTGAATCCTATTCCGACCATCATGTCTATTTACCTCGTCTTACAGCCCCAGGTAACATCCCATTGAGGTGCTGTCCGCCCCTAAAGCTGCCCCACTTCACCTGAACATGGCTGGGATCCACCTGAGTAGCTGTTCCTGGGCCTCCCTTGATCGCCCTCTCCCAGAGCAGCTGTGGCTGCCCCTGGATCCCTGGCAGAGTCCAAGGCCAGGTTGGACAGGGCTTGGAGCAGCCTGGGACAGTGGAAGGTGTCCCTGCCATGGCAGGGGGTTGAAACGAGGTGGTTTTAAAGATCCCTTCCAACCCAAACTGTTCTATGATCTGTTGACCTGCAACACCACAAAACGAAGGCAGAGACTTGGCTGGAAGCACATTTTGCACCCCACAGCTTGCATTCCACACCTGCCCATCCAGTAAACACCAACAGCCCTTCCTGGCATGGGTGTCACCCTGCAGGAGTCAGGATGACGGGTGACACGTGGGATTCCACTTCTTTCTAGGTGGTGTTGCACCTCAGGGTCTGAAATCTGCCTTGCATGAGAATGGTGGCCCTGCCAAAGGCCTGCCCTGCCCTGGCCACGTCTCCAGCAGCAGCTGGAGGGGAAGGATCTCTCCTGCACATCCTTCCCTGGGATATAGGAAGAAGAAAAACACAGAGTGCTTCCCACAGCACTTTCCCAGTCTCTCCCTGGATCTTCCTGATCCAGATGCTGTCTGCAGAGTGCCTGCTTTTCCATGGGTTCCTTTTCCATGATCTTGCATCCACACTAATGCTTTGATGCCCTTTATTAAGGACTTCCACAGCACGTTCCTTGAAAAATTGCTTCCATCCATCTGCTTCAGCTCACTGCCTTTGCCTCATGCCCCTGCTTCTCAACTGGGAGGGAGAATGAGCAATCCCTGCTCACATTCCCTGTGCTGTTCATCTTTTCCTGGATTTCTCAGCCACCCCGCAGGTGTCTCTTCCTGCTCTGCCTGTTCATGAGAGGTAGCTGCAGTTCAGTGGTGTGGATGAGAAATGCTGTGGCTCGCAGGAAAGCTGGAGTCTTGTGATACCCTCCAAATATTGCTGAATTTATCTTTCCAGCACACCTGCCAAGCTGAGAAATCCTGTTACCCCTATTCCAGTGAGGAACAGCATGGCCAGGTAGCAAACACTCCCCTGATGCAAAACAAGGAGCTGGAAACCAGGTGCTGAGCCTGCATGTCCTTGTTCCCACCCAAGAGGTGCTTTGCTTAGCAAACCAGCTAAACCAAGCTTAACAAAGTGCCTGGCTTAACTCAGCACCCAGCCAGATGACCAAAATCTTGTCATTACAGTGACCAACCCACCAACGCTGTGTTTTGATCTCCAGGAGTTGTCATCCAGCTCAGATGCCAGCAAAAACTAGCTGGAGAGACACTGCTTTTCCCAGACAAAGGGAAGGAGGGGAGGGAGCAGCTGAGCCAGTGGAACTGCTTGTGCAGCCATAATCACACCTTAAAGCACGGCAGCAGCACCTGGAAAACAGCCCTTGTGCGAGCCTGGCAAAGAGGCCCTGGTGACCAGAATGGTTCAACGTGGAGCTGCCTTTTTGGGGGCACTCACACAGCCCCTGAAAGATGGGTACTCACACAGGCTGCCCAATGCTTTGATCCTTTTTGGCCAGGGAAGAATTGCTCCCTCCAGATTTTAACGTCACATCTGTTTGCCTTCATTATTATTTTTTTTTAATAGAGAGGAAGGCCAGTGTTTTTTGGCAGTTTGAAAGGGTTCCACCCAATGGAAATGGAAGGGAGCAGAGAATGAGGAAGGCTGGGAGGGAAGGTGTTCCAGCCTTGCCCGCTCCCTGCCCCATGCCTGTGGTCCATGTGCCCTCCAGCAGTGCCCTCTTCCCCTGCCTGTGTTTCCCTTGCTTCCCTTGCTGGGCAGCTTCTGCTGACCCCTCTGTGGGCCAGAGGCACCATCAGTGTCGGGGTGCAGCAGGAACACTCGGGGCTCAGCTCTGGGCACTGGAATGCCAAAGACAAGAGTGGAAGCATGCAGGGCCAGACCCCAGGTCCCACCTGAGGCAGGCCACACACCTCCATGCTGTGTGTGCTCCAGGAGGCTGCTGGGACACGTAGGGATGCTCAAATCTGTCACCAGGGGAGAACTTGCCATCCCTGTCATTCAAAGATGCTCAAGTGCCATTCTGGGAGACACAAGCAGGGTCTGCGAAGAGCCCATGAGCTGAAGCTGTGCTTGTCTTGGCAAAGACGAGCCAGATTTTGCCTCTCTCTCAGCTCTGTCCCCCACACACTGCAAATGAGAGCTGCAAAGACCTCTGCTCTCCAGGCTGGCCTCTCCCCCTCGGTGCTCCTGCTCCCACTCTCAGCAGCTCAGCCCTGCATCCAGGTTTACATATAAATACAGAGTGAGTGTGAAATCCACCCTGGGGTCTCTCCTGACTCCCACTTGGCTCCCTAATTGGAAAGTCTGCCAGCAGGAGATACTGCAATGAGCTCAGGCAGAAACAAACTCCCTTTATCCCAGGCAGAGATGATGGCTGGGGTTAGGTCCCAGTCCAAATCCCACTGGCTGGGAAGGACACAGAGCAGGTTTGCACATGCTCTGCTTCTCCATCAGGCGCTGGGGGCTCACCACTGCGGTGCCTGGAGGGAAGGGATGTGTCAGAGAGGATCCTGCAGCAGCTCATCCCTCTGGGAAGCGCTGGACTAGCACTTTGCAATCCCTGGACACTTGATGCCGACAAGGAGGGGCATTAGGACAGGGGGCTGATCTCTGTGCAGCACCGGGTGGGTGAATTGCTCAAACACCTGCATCTTCAAACAAAGACATCTGATTCTGAGGATCCCCCATTTGCTCAGTTCCCCAACACACACACAGCTCCCACCTAACCACTGCTGACCTGCAGTGACCCCCACTCCTTTTGGTTATTCTGTCTAAAGGAATTGGGAGTCAGATTCTTCACCTCCTTCCTGTGAGGGAAAACTGACCCTCACACCTTGTGGTCTCTATTTCCGCTCTCCAAGCCCTGTATTGCAGGTGTTTCCCACCACCTTCGATGGAGGCAAACTGCCCACATGTCAGGGCACATGTGCCAGGGCACATGGCACCCCAAACACTCCTGTCAACAGCCAAGATCACTGGGAAAGGCAGCTCAGAAACCTCCTCCACCAAACCCCCACTGATTTTTTTTGCTGCCTCCTCTAGTTTTTGGAGGCCCCAGAGGCGCAAACATTGCCTCCAGCAGAGCTACTTCAAAAGCAACAATGATTTCAGTACAAGCAGATCAATGTTCCAAAGCTTTGTGTTTTTGGAGAAAATAGCACAGATCTTGTCTCTAACACTGCTCCCCATGTCCAGGGGGTCTTTTCCACAGTGGATGCCATGTTCACCCCAGGATCAGGGGTTAGCTGGTGCTTCCTTTGTGTCTGGCATCACCCAGTCTCAGTGAGCTCTCCAGATGAGCAGGCATGAAAGAAGCCCCAGGGAGAGAAGAGGAACAAGGTATGGTCAGATACCAATTTAAACCAAGGATGGAGTCAAAATAGGTGCCCTGAGCTGCTGAGCACTGTTGTTGTGCAGCACCAATCTACTCCCATGAAGGGCAGAAGCTTTGCCTCTGAAAGCTCATCAGAATTTCTGACTTATGTAGAACCCAAATAACTGGCAATTCAAACGGCTTCAAACAGAAATTTCCATTTCTGACCAGTTCTCTGAAGTGAAAACAAACCTGACGTACGAAATACCGTTTTATTGCTCATGTTGTCTGTGTGAATTCAAACATCTACTGACGCAGCAAATGCTTTATGCCAAAACAACACCAAAATTAGTAAGCTCACTGCTTTAATCATGGTGTTTGGAGTGAGAGCCAAGGTGGTGCAGACTCACAGACATTTCCTATACACATGAGCATTGCTTCTGTGGCCCTTGGAGAGTTTCTCATGGCCATTCCCGTGATTCGCCCTCGAAGACCAGACAGGTATTTGCAAAGGCACCGTGATGCCCATACTCTTCTGCTGGTGAGATTCTGCCAGCTGAGTGTGCAGACTCTTCCTTTTACTAATCCTACCTCCTGGAGGCACTTAGCAACTAATCTGGATTACCTGTTTCTACTGTTCCATGGCAAAGCAAACATCATTGTTTCAAGTCCTGTGGGCTCACTCTGAGGCAGTGGCCCATGGGAACATCCCCTTGTCTTCCTAGTTTGATTTAGGTTGCTCCTTTGCCAAGACCCTCCAAGTCTCACGTGGATTTAAGTGAGCCATTGCATGGGCTCCAAACACACTCTCTAGCTGGGGACATTATCCTGCTGCAGCAAACACTCAGACCTAGGCTTTTGCAGCAGGAGGATTATCACTATGTAGCAGTGGCTTGTTAACAGATGCCTAAGGAAATACAGACAGCACAATGCTGACCCACAGCATGGAGCTGGAAACACCTTCCTGGTCTGATGTAGGCATGAGTTTCCCACTTCAGAGCATCTCTTGTCAGGTTTCAACCAGCCCATGTCACTCCAGGTCAGAACATTCAGACAAACAAAATCCAGCTGACTTCCCCAACCCCTGGAGCAAGCCTTTGGCTCCAGTCATCCCAGAAACAACCAGCTGGAGTTAGGACTTCCAGAGCTTTGTAAGCCAAATGGGCCCAAGGTGGTGCATATAAAAGCCCCAGGGTCTGCCAGTCTTGGAGCTATTTTCCCAGCCCTCCTCCAGATCCGTGCCTGTGACTGTCATTTGTGAGGTGGGATGTGCAGCCCTGCCCACAGCGCTCCAGGCGAGGTCACAGTGACACCCCCCGCCTGCCTAACGCCTTTGTGAAACTCCTGACATCCTTCTCTGCAGTCTCTCCCAGGAAGTCTCTTCCTTTTATTCACCTTTCTGGTCACTGCTGGGCTCTTAAGCAGAGGTCCTCATTGGGTTGTCACAAAATAACCCAATTCCTGGGAGGTGTCAGCCAAATCAGGATCTCAGCGCAGAGAGGGGCTCAGGGTGGGCTCTGCCTCTGTTTGTGACACGTTCTGCCCTGTACTGTGCTGAGCTCAGCTGTGTGATCCAGGCCCACGGTGCCTCTCTCTCTGATCAGCCTAGACACCCCACTGAACCTGACCATCACAAAGTTTAAGCAAA